>NC_092373.1:137672373-137979083 GCF_030028105.1 Mobula birostris | reverse complement strand
AGAGCAGACAAACTTTGCATTTTGGATATCCAAGCTCCATTATTGCATTCATATACTGGATGGTTTCTGCTCACATGGCAATGGGAAACTCTTGACATTGGCCATCTGTTTCCATGTTATGGTTGGGTTTGATAGAACTTTTCCTGCAAGAGAGAAGGAAGGATGTTAGCAGGTGGTGTGCAATGTGTTTGGGTGATTTCTCTAGATGGTTGAAAAGCTAGCAGTGTGTGCAAGATGCATGATGCAAGTCTGAGGGTCAGAGAAATGTTAAACAATTCATAGGTAAGTATGAATGTTTGGTTCAGCTTAGTTCCCAGATTGTTGGTTATTGAGTAATGGTGGCATGGTGCATTGAGTTGTGTGTGATGTAGTTGGTGGGTTATGGCATTCATGGGCCATGACTATGCATGTGAGATGACTAAACTTCATACAGTGCTTCATCCATTGATACATTATCCTTGTCCTTAGGGCTTGATCCTTCCATTGATTGTATCGGCTCTCTTCTCCCACATATGCCCAGAAAATTTTCTGAACACCTGCAAAATCTATGATGATGTATTAAAAGCAATATCAATGTTACTGATACTGAAATCATGGCAATAAGCAAGCAACATGAAGTTGATGAGCAGGCATTGTCATGCACAGCAATTCTTGTGCACTTTTATCAGGCCATATTCATGCAACCTGCACATTGTAAACTTTCTGACAGCTAACTTCACCTTCAGTGCACCTGCAGCAATAGTTTCTTCAAATGTGGTGTAGATGAAAATACTGCTGGCTCCTTTAGAGTAGATCTTGAAGCCCATTTCCCTGGGTTGTCTTGAACATCACCAGGAGCTGTAAATGGGACCAGAGCAGGAAAATAATGATGTGAAGAGAGTTGAAACCAAACTTTTATTTTTTCTTTTAATTAAATATCACAGCGTGGAGGAGCCTGAAGAAGATTTGTACTAAGACCTGAAAGAAGTCTCAAGAAGGTGAAAAGGGCTCCATCAATGCCATCAATAAGGCACACCTTGTTCAGGGAAGAATCAGAACTTTTAGAGATCTATCATTCCCCCTCATTCATGATAAAAATAGAAATCTTGCCCAGCTGCAGTGTTTGAACAGCAACCGGAAGACACTGAGCAGCTGCAAAGCTGCGCACTGATTTTCTCCTCAAGTTTTTGATTCAGAGCCAATGATAGGAAGGCCCTGCATTTGGCATGTTCCCAGACCACACAAATAAAGGGCAGAAAAGTCACCAGATCCTCAGGCCTGGCAGATGCACCTCGTCAGGGGATGATATACCTTTAAGATACAGATTGACCAACACTTGCTGTCACTGCTTGCAATCCTGTTAATTTATTGAAAAGGGATTCCTTTGTTTGATAGAGAATAAATTGTAGACAGGAAGCAAGAGAAAAAAATCACATCCTTATGATTTGTGAGTATTACAGTAATAGTGCAAGATCAATAAATTATTCATAAATCATAAGGGAAACAAAATATTGACAACATTACATCCGGCATTTATTGAAATTTCACTCTATTCACTGTAACTCATCCCTAAGCTGAAATAAATGTGTCAGTGCTGATTGTGTGATTCACACCACTTTGCTCCTTTCAATGTCTCTGTGTAATTTCAAATACTTGGTATATACCTAACTGATAAATTGATGTAATGGCCATTTCCTTTTCCGCTGCATTATCATTATCTGTCGTTTTTGCCTCCTCATTCATTAATTATTACTCCTTACATCATTGATTCAGCAATTTGGAGCCTTTTACTGGAAAGTTGCTCCAGTATTTCCAGGATACATTAAATATAATTGTAGCTTTATAAATGTCACTGAGAGGAAATTGAGATCAGATCGCCTTGGATTAAATCTTGAACTGAATACTATCATGTAAATAATCAGAAGAAAAATGTTAATCCTAAATGGATCAGGCTGCAGCACTTGCTTGTGTTGCCAGATTTTGTCCTTAAACCAAAGCCTTCCTGCTTTACTGAATTTTAAACGTGCAGGAATTTAAATTGGAGCACTTTTTGATGGATATGTCTGTGCATATCCTGAGTGTATGGGCAAGACAGGAGCATGAGTGAACCCATTCCCTCTCCCAACCCTCAGTAATCATTCAGGAAGCCATGGATATGCACGTGTATGGCCCTCCAAAAGTGATCAAACTGAAATTCCTGCACATACTCCTGGAATTTGGATATATATTTATATTGATTATGGCTGAAAGGAGCCAACTTATTGTTATTCCATGGTTTCCCACAGAAGGGTTCTTAAAATTATATTTGTTGCTTGATTAATATTTGTTTGTTTTAATGCAGGGGTTTCCAACTTATTTTTATGCTATGGACCCCTCCCATTAACCGTGGGGTTCTTGCACCCCAGGGTGGGAACCTCTGTTTTAATGTGAAGGCCTCACAGTAGTATAGTGGTTAGCACAATGCTTTACAGTGCTGGCGACCGGATTATCGGTGTTCAATTCCCACCACCGTCTGTAAGGGGTTTGCATGTTCATCCTGTGATCGCGTGGGCTTCCTCCAGGTGTTACAGTTTCCTCCCACATTCCCAAGGTGTAAGGGTTACCGTCAGTAAGCTGTGGGCATGCTATGTTGGCATCAGAAACCTGGTGACACTAGTGGGCTGCCCCCAGCATGTCCTCGGACTGAGTTGGTTGCTGAGGCAAATGATGCATTTCGTTTTATGTTTTGGTGTACTTGTGACAAATAAAGCTAATCTTTATCATCTTTATTTTTAAGAATGTCAGTTCAACAAAAAAATAATTTTTCTATTATTTGTAATCAAACAATTCTCTACCAAAAGGGCTGTGGAGAATCTGTCATTGATTATAGTCAAAGCAAAGATTCATGGATTTTCAGATATTAAGGGAATCAAGGGGTATGGGTTTAGTGCATGAAAGGAACAATATGGTATATCATCAGTCATGATCTTATTGACTGGCAGATTAAGCTCAAGGGGGTCAAATGTCCAACTTCTGCTTCTGTTTTGTATGTAAAATATTCCAAAATGTGAAACCTGAGGTACTACATTTCTACACTGAATACCCACAGTGAAGCACCTTGTCACTGCATCAGAACGAATTTTTTGTTTTCCAGCAGCCCACCACTCCCACCCACTGACTCCTTCTACCAAGTCAATTTTGTATCCATTTGCCTAACTCGCCCTGGATTCTATATGATCTCACCTCCTAGACCAGTGTACCACGTGGGAACTTGTCTAAAGCCATGCTAAAGTCCATGCAGACAACATCTCCTACCCCTGCCCTCGTCAATCCTCTTGATCACCTCTTCAAAAAATTCAGTTAAATTCACAAGCCACAATTTCCTCACACAAAGCTAGAATGATTATTCCTAATTAGCCCTTGCCTTTGCAAATTCAGATAGTTTCTGTCTCTCAGAATTCCTTCCACTGGTATTAGGTTCATGGCCTATAGCACCTCCCTGGTGTGTCCCCGCAGCTCTTCTTAAATAAAAGCACAATATTAGTCTTTTTGCACCTCACCTGTGGCTAAGGAGGATTCAAAAATCTCTGCCTGGGCTCCAGCTATTTCATTCCACAATGTCCTAGTTCATGCCATAGGGATTTATCCACATTTATGTGCATGAGTGCAGAAAAGATCTACCAGGATGTTGTCTGGACTTGGGAGGGGGGTGGGGGCTGAGTTACAAGGAGTTGTATCGACTAGGACTTATTCCACTGGAACATAGTAGAATGAGGGGTGACATGTAGATGTATATAAGATCATGAAGGGCATAGACAGGGTGAAAGAACATAGTCTTTTCCCCAGAGAATTGGTGACAAAAACATGAGGGAATAAGTCTGATTAGAGGTGGAAGGTTTAAAAATGACATTAGAGGCAACTTCTTCACACAAAGGGAGGTGTTTATTTGCAAAGAGCTCCAAAAATAGTTGTTGAGGTGGCCACATTAACAACATTTGAAAGCTATCTAGATAAGTACATGGATAGAAGAGGTTTAAAGGACTATTAGCCAAACGGGGGAAGATGGGACTAGCTTGCTGGGCAACACAGTCAGCTCGGACAAGTTGCACTGCTGGACCTGTTTCCATGCTGTAGGGCTCTTTAACACTATAACTCCACGTTTATCTGCACTATACTGCGTCTTGCCACATTTCTTCCCACTTACTTGCTCACTCAAGTTGCCTTGAAACCACTGTGTGTCCTGCTCACAGCGGACAACTCTGTCTTGGAAATGCCAAGGAAAGCCAATGTTGTTGGCATGAAATGTCACAGATGAGTTTACAGTATTTCTGTAAAGGGGGTAAACTGATACATTTATTTTCACTTATGGGAACCACTACTGTAGTTATGCTTGGCTGGCATTTTAATTACCCCACTATTTTTATTACATGAGGTACTTCAGCTGACAATAACTGGAAATCAGGCAACAATTTGTTACAGATTTGATAATGAGTTTCTTTTCAATGAAGCCTATGACAAACATGCACCTTTTTCAAGAACTGCTATGATGGGTAATGAATAACAGTCTTAAAATAAGGATGACGAGGCAAATTTTTTGTATCTGAAAATTATCTTCTTTGTCATTAATAGCTCAGATTAAAGACACAATCATGACTAACATAAAGTAGGCTTTGTGAATCTTAATTAGGTTATTTGGCCACTGATAATTATCGATGGCAGGAGTCTACGCTCTGGGTCAACCACTCTGAGCCACTGAAGCTCCAGGCTAAAGAATTTAAAGCTAACTGGACAGAATTGTACATCATAACAACCAAACTCTGAAAGCGATGGACCCAAACACTCCTTGTCTTATCTTTCCCTATCCCAGAAAAGCATTCAACCTTAAGTAATCACTGGAAGACATGGAAGGTATGTACGGTAAATAAATAGTTCTCCTTTTCATGAACAGTGAACACCCTTAAAGAATTTGCCATTCATACTCATGTTCAGCTCAGTATGCCGGACTATCAATTGTGTTCACAGCTGAGAAAAGCACCTCTTATTTCAATGTCTTGACCTACCACTATGTTGTCTTTTCCTCCCATTATACCATGAAAATAATTGTGATAGTGTACGTTCCATAGGAAAGTTCTAGTAAGAACATCATTATTCATTCTTTTACCATTCACAGATTCTGAGCAGCAGAATTTTGATTTGATAAAGTGCATATTAGGATAGGGAGTAACTGCTTATGGGAATTACATTGATTGATAGGACAGCTCAGAAAGGCCAGCCCATGAAATGTCTAAACCAAGACAGTTTCAGAAGAACTGGATTGAGTATCACTGCCGAATAAATCTGAATGTTTACCAACTGGTTTAAGTGATCATCTTTAGCAAATGGCCGTGTCAACCTACTATACAAGCAAAGAATATGGGGGTGGGTGATGGATTCCATTAGTCCATTAACTTTCCATTTGGCTACTCTTTACCACGTGTGCCCTTAGCCACATGCTAAAGTTTGCCTTCCCATTTTACCCATTCTTCTGGGATGCTTTATTTTGCCAAGAAAATTTATCAAAAAAAAAGAGTGAAGTTGTATGGTGGCCTAGCGCAAAGGAGAGTATTGAAAAGTTCTGGTAATGTTGTTTAGTTTATCACCAATATAATCAATCCTTGCACCCTGATTTTGCCTTTCTCACATCTGCTTTTCCCACTGAAGGAAGAGGAACTGACCTGCGGAGTGATTTTAATTGTTCATTATATAGTCAACTGTGAATCATATATACTGTTTTGTGAATATTAACATATTTACTAGATGCATCAAGGCACTTCTGTGTAGAATAAATACTGCATTGAGTGAGGTGATCTGCAGGTGGAGATTAGCAGTGGAAGTGGATATTAATCAAGGTTGAAATTTTCACAGTAATATACGGAGAAATGGCAATTACACAAAACGATGTGAACTTCTTTATCCTCAGTCATCAGCATAGTTAAAAGAGAAAATAACAATTTAAAAAGCAATGCTAAAATATTTTGTGGAGGTCATTCAACTAAGTGGACAATAATGCTTCTAAAGTATGAAATGTGCTTGTCCTGTAGCATATTCCATCACATTCGATGTCACAGTATTGAAGCATCACCAATTAATGAAGTGACAATTTAATATACCAGCACGTGTACCAAATATAGTTAATTGATTGATTAATCAATTTGCTAGTCATTAAAAGCCTTTTAATTATGAATTTGGTGACATTCCGATGGATTTTTATTTGAGAAAGATAATGAAACACAATGCTTGATTTACAGATCTAGAAATATCATCCTTATCCACACAAGAAATTTAAATCTAATCTGTCCAATAGTTGACCTTCTATAATCGGCACCATTGGGACCTGAGGAATGCCGGATTAGTGAAAATGACGAATTACAGAAGGATCACATTAAGCAATAACTAACCAGCTCATCATACCTTTAAAATATCTTGTAAATCAGTACAAGTTAGATAATAATGAAACAGAAATATTAAATGAGTAGCAAGTGAAATTTTAATATTGTAATACTGTATACTGTACAGGCACAGATAAAATAAAGAGTACAGGAATTAATTTCTCTCTTCACTCACAGTTACTGAGGGAATCCTCGTTAGTTTCTTTTCCTCCGCTTAGTAACATGCTTATATTCAATGGGTCGCCACATCTGATCTGAGGTCGTAGGCAGAAGAGGACAGAGCGCCGGCCGGGCGACACTGGAGGGCAGTGCGCGACTGCCAGGAGGCGGGCGAGAAGGCGGACCGACCCAGCGCACGCCAGCTCCCCCGCTGCTGGCGGGTGCTGGGCAGCCGTGCCTCACGCGAATGATATTAATGAATGCAGGAAAACAAGCAGGAATCGCCTGTCTGTGCTTACACGAGCACGCCAACGCGTGAACAGATCTAGCGCAACCAAAACAATGCACAGCAGATTGGTACGATAGCTCAGGAAATTTGAAATTACGGTTGCGCAGCAAATTTGGAATCAGTGTCGGATTACCAAAGGAACCGGATTACAGGTAGTCGGATTAGTGAAGGTCGACCTGTACCAACCTATCAAACCACTCACAATCAACAGAGGATAGGGGAAAGGAAAATAAGAGTGATTATGTTTGATTATCCTCCTAGTACCATCAAGTAACTTGGGTAAAATTTTAATCCAAAGGAACCAATGAGAAAACTCTTTGTTAGGCATACTGAGCCCACAGGAATTTAGTGTATTTGGTAGTCTTGGCACGAGAACACTCATCTCATCCCCAGACATTGCTGCTTGACCCAGAGCAGTGCCCAAGCTCCTGCCAGTACAGCTGCTGTATGAAACCCTGATAAGGCCAGCAATGGTTGCATCGTGTTCAGTTCCACTCATAATTTTTTAAATAACCAAGCGGCCTTGGCTTAACAGAGGAACAAAATACAGGGATGGGCTGAAAAATCAGAGGAAACAAATCTAGCAGGCAAGTGCCAGACAAAAGGTAATTTCCTGCATGTGGCGATGTGAACACGTTGCATTGATATTCCGTGGTCTCATTATTGCCAGGTTTCATTTATTCCCATTTCAGTATCAAGGCCAGCATTTATTATCAATCCCTACTTATCCTTGAGAAGACAGTGGTGAGCCGCCTTCATGAAATGCTGCAGTCGTGTTGGTGAAGGACATATGCATTAGTTATAGTAGAGTTCTGTAATATGGAATCCGATGTATCAGTGACAGGAGAACTTGATAAATTGCTCAGCTAGATAGACACTCAGTGGCCACTTTATCAGAGAGCTACTGAGTGTATGCTTGTGGTCTTCTGTTGCTGTAGGCCATCCACCTCAAGGCTTGAAGCGTTGTGCCTTCAGGGATGCTCTTCTGCACTCCACTATTGTAATGCATGGTTATCTGAGTTACTGTCGCCTTCCTGTCAGCTTGAACCAGTCTGGCCATTCTCCTCTGGCATCTTTCATTAACTAAGAGCTTTTGCCCACAGAACTGCCGCTCACTGGATGTCTTTTGTTTATTGCAACCATTTCCTGTAAACATGAGAGACGGTTGTGTGTGAAAATCCCAGGAAATCAGCAATTTCTGAGATACTCAAGCCACACTGTCTGGCACCCGCAATCATTCCATGGTCAAAGCCACCTAGATCACATTTCTAACCCATTCTGATGTTTGGTCTGAACAACAATTGAACCTTTTAACCATGTCTGCATGCTTTTATGCATCTAATTGCTGCCACATGATTGTATGATTAGATATTTGCATTTATGGGCAGGCATAAAGGTTTATCTAATAAAGTGGATTCTAGAAACATTTTCTCTAACCAGGTTCCATTTACCAGGTTCCATGGTGCAAAAGTTCCTTGTCATTTACTTCCACAAAAGGTATCACTTCCCTAATGTATAGGTAGAAATATATGGGCTAAAAAAGAAGCCTCATAGTTAATGCCATGCATGTCAACACCTCATCCGATGATTCATCAAACCTTGCCTCTGTCACTATTGCACTGTAGTATAGAGAGCATTATGCACAAAATGCACTGCTAGGCTATACTCGGACAGCATCTTCTAGACTCTGAGTCTTTACCAGCAAGGAGGAGGAGGACAAAGGCAGAAACATCGCACAGCAGCCTGCTTCAAAATCTATCATCAGTCCTTCATTGCCACAGGATTTAAGTACTGGAGCTCCCTATCCAACAGCATTGAGCAAGCAGCTTCCACTGCAGTGGCTGAAGAAAGAAGCTCACAAACATCTTCAATGGAGCAATTAAGAATGAATAATGAATGTGGCCTTTCTGATGATGCTCATATGCTGAAAAATGCTGATACAGAAATCATTGTTACCCTTTCCCCCCCCCCCAAGGGACATCTGAAAGGCGTTACCAATGATCATGATACCATAACACAATCAGAAATAGGAGCAGAATTAGGTCATTCAGCCCATCGAGTCTGCTCTGCTATTCCATCATGGCTGAATTAGAGTCATAGAGAAGTACAACACTGAATCAGGCCCTATGGCCCAACTAGTCCATGCCAAAGCCATTTCAACTTCCTACTCCCATACAGATACTACCATAGCCTCCATACAGGTACTATCCATGTACTTATCTGAACTTTACTTAAATGTTGAAATCGAGCTTGCATGCACCACTTGTGGTGGCAGCTCATTTCACACTCTCATGACCCTCTGAATAAAGAAGATTCCTCTCATGTTCCCTTTAAACTTCTCACCTTTCACCCTTAACCCATGACCTCTGGCTGTAGTCCCACCCAACCTCAGTGGATTTATTATCCCTTCCAACCCCATTCTCCTGCTTTCTCCCTGTAACCTTTACTAATCAACAAACTATCAATCTCCACTTTATATATACCCAATGACTTTGCATCCACAGCTGTCCATGGCAATAAATTCCACAGATTCACACCCTCTAGCTAAGGAAATTCCTCCTCATCTCTGTTCCAAAGGGACGTCCTTCTATTTTGAGGTTTTGCCCTCTGGCCCTGGACTTCCCCACTATAGGAAACATCCTTTCCACATCCACTCTATCTAGACCTTTTATTATTCAATAGGTTTCAATGAGATCCCTATCATTCTTCTGAATTCCAGCGAGTACAGGCCCAGAACTATAAAACATTCCTCATACATTAACCCTTTCATTCCCACTAACACTCTTGTAAACTTCCTATGGACCACCTCCAACGCTAGCACATCCTTTCCTAGATAGGAGCCCAGAAGTGCTCACCATATACCAAGTGTGGTCTGACCAATGCCTTATAAAGACTCAGCATTACATCTTTGCTTTTATATTCCAGTCTCCTTTAAATAAATTAAAACATTGCATTTGCCTTCCTTACTACTGACTCAACCTGAAAGTTAACCTTCTGGAAATCCTGATCTACGTTCTTTGCACCTTTGATCTCTGAATTTTCTCCCCATTTAGAAAATTGTCTACACCTTTATTTCTTCTACCAAAGTGTATGATCGTACAATGTTGTATTCCATTTGCCAATTCTTTGCCTGTTCTCCCAATCTAAGTCCTTATGCAGACTCTTTTCTTCCTCAATACTACTTGCCCCTCCACCTATCTTTGTATCATCTGCAAACTTCGCCAAAAAACCATTAATTCTGTCATCCAAATCACTGGCATGTAATGTGCAAAGAAGTGGTCACAACACCAACCCCTGTAAAACACCACTAGTCACAGGCAGCCAATGCGAGATGCCACCTTTTGCTTCCTGCCAGCCAGTCAATCTTCTATCAATGTTAGTATTTTTCTGGTAATATCATGTACTCTTATCTTGTTAAATAGCCTCATGTGGAGAACTTTGTTAATGGCCTGAAAATCAAAGCAAACAACATCCACTGATTCTCCTTTGTCTATCCTGGTAGTTATTTCCTCAAAGAATTCCAACAGATTTGTCAGGCAAGATTTCCCCTCATGGTAATAGGTCATGGTATGACCTATTTTATTAGGTGTCTCCAAGAAACCCCAAACCTCATCCTTAATAATAGACTCTAACATCTTACCACCACTGAAGTCAGGCAAAGTGGACTATGATTTCCTATTGTTTGCCTCCCTCCCTTCTTAAAGAGTGGAGTGATAATTACAATTTTCCAGTCCTCTAGAACCATTCCATGATCACTATTCAATTTTTGAACGATCACTATTGATGCCTCCAGAATCTCTTCAGGTATCTCTTTCAGAACCCTGGGTTGCAGTCCATTTGGTCCAGCAGACACAGACCTTTCAGCTTGTCAAGCACCTTCTACATAGTAAAAGCAACTACATTTACTTCTGCCCCTGACGCTCTCAAATTTCTTGCATACTGTTAGAATCGTCCACAGTGAAGAATGATACAAAATTGTTATTAAATTCACCTGCTATTATTTTCTGTCATTTTCCGGCAATCCAATATCTATTCTCGTCTGTCCTTTACTCTTCATATTTCTGGAAAAAACCTTTTGGTATCCTCTTTTATATCCTTGGCTAGCTTTTCTTCATATTTCATCTTTTCTCTCCTTATTGTTTTTTCAGTTTTCTTCTGTTGGTTTTTAATAGCTTCCCAATCCTCTAACTTCCCAGTAATTTCTGCTATATTATATGTCCTCTGTTTTGCTTTTATACTGTCTTTGACCTCTCATCAGCCACAATTTTCTCCTCCTCCCTTTGGAGTACTTCTTTTTGATGTATCTATCCTGCACCTTCCAAATTGCTCCCAGACACACCAGCCATTCCTGCATGGATAACAGTAGAAATGATGACTCTGCCATTATCCCTGCTAGTGTCCCCTTTCAAGCATCTTTGGCCAGCTCCTCCCTCATGCCTCTGTAGTTGTTTTTGCACCACTGCAATACTGATCCATTTGATTTTAGCTCTCCCTCTCAAACTGCAGGGTGAATCCTATCTTACTATGGTCACTGCCTCCAAAGGGTTCCTTCACCTGGAACTCCTTAAACAAATCTTGTTCATTACACAGCACCCAATCCAGAATAGCTGATCTCCTCGTAGGCTCAACCACAAGTAGCTCTAATAATCCATCTTGTAGGCATTCTACAGATTCCCTTTCTTGGGGTCCAGCACAACCTGATTTTCTCAATCTACCAGTATATTGAAATCCCCCATGACCATTGCAACATGGCCCATTTTATATGCTCTTCTATCTTCCATTGTAATTTGAACCCCACATCCTGGCTACTGTTTGTATAAAAATCCCATCGGGTTTTTATTTACCCTTGCAGTTTATTAACTCAACCTGCAAGGATTCTAGATCATCCACTTCTTTCTAAGGATTTGATTTAATCTTTAATATGACCATCATACATAGTCATCCCACCTCCTATGCCCACTTGCCTGTCCTTCTGACTAAAAAGAGAAAAACAGGACCAGATATTTAATTACTATGGCTGCAGAAACATACTGCAAGAAATTCTGGTAAGCTGGTGGTGCACTCAGACACAGCAGCTTCCACGAGGCCAACTAAGGGTGTTCTTGTCTTTTTTAGATGTATTTTTTATGATCGCAAAATCTAGCTGGATATTAATAACTTAAAGTATCGCAAGTTTATCCCATCAGCAAGTTGCTCACTGGTGGAGAAACTGAAGGAGCTGGGCTTGATGTGGATCGTCCTGCTGCCTGTATCAGTCAGGCATCAGAGGAGTCTGTGTGCAATCTAACAGTGAGTGGTATTCTTAGTCGCGATCACATGATCCTTTTGGACATTGTTTATGCTGCAAGTCTCATTCATTTGTTTATTGGCAGATGGTGGGAGAGCTGTGTGCCCTCCCTAGTAGCAAGGACTAGGCCTGAAGCCTCTGTTTACAGTCACCCAGGAGAGCCGGAGGCGTCGGAGTCAGTGCACTCCACTGGAGTGATGGAGGCAGTACGATGCTGGAGCCAGTGCTGCCCCCCACTGTCCACTTAACAGAAGAAAAGCTATTTTGTGTTTGACTGCAGACTGCTGTAACATTCATGGACTTAGGCATTTGGAATATTTTTTTGTTAGACTGTATTTTATAGCTATCTTATATATGCTATATGTGCTTTGTGCTGTGTTTGACTGTATGAACTATACTTTGCACCTTGGCCCTGGAGTAAAGCTGTTTCATCTGGCTGTATTCATGGCTATTTGTGAATGGTTGAATGACAATTAAACTTGAACTTGATACTGGAGACTGTATATGCTGTTCCAGGAAATCAATTCCTTCAGAAAGTCATTCAATCATTTGTGAGGCTCAAGTTAGGATTGCAAGGGATCTTTCCCTCACTTCAAAGACATTAAAGACTGCTCTACTTCATTCAGCTTGAACCTGCAGTTCTATTGCACCATTCTCACCTTGCCACCAAGTAGCAATGCAACCTTTCATTGCAGCCTAACACTGCCACAAGGCCTGTGGTTGTGCTGTTTTCATGTGGATGCCAGCAACTTATGGAAGCTACCTCCTGAACACTTGGAAAAGCCTCAGACTGTTCAACCAGGAAAGCTTTGGTGTTTTATTTACATTAACCCCCGAGCTCAAAGTCACACAGTAGCATCACTCTTTGAATGCAGTGGATTCTGGTTAATTGGGCCATCGGGCAGCCACGTATTTGGGCAATTCCTAAAGAATAAAAACAAATAAAGAAAATAGCCGGGATTTCCCTTTGTTTATTTGGGATACTACTCCACTTAATTGGGGCAGGTGACTTTTGCCAAACAATTTTTAACTAGCAAACACGAGGAAATCTGCAGATGCTGAAATTTCAAGCAACACACATAAAAGTTGCTGGTGAACGCAGCAGGCCAGGCAGCATCTTTAGGAAGAGGTACAGTCGACGTTTCGGGCTGAGACCCTTCGTAAGGACTAACAGAAAGAAGAACTAGTAAGAGATTTGAAAGTGGGAGGGGGAGGGGGAGATCCAAAATGATAGGAGAAGACAGGAGGGGGAGGGATGGAGCCAAGAGCTGGACAGGTGATTGGCAAAAGGGGTATGAGAGGATCATGGGACAGGAGGCCTAGGGAGAAACAAAAGGGGGAGGGAGGGAAAGCCCAGAGGATGGGCAAGGGGTATAGTGAGAGGGACAGATGGTGAAAAAGGAGAGAGAAAAAGAATGTGTGTATATAAAGAAATAACTGATGGGGTACGAGGGGGAGGTGGGGCATTAGCGGAAGTTAATTAGCGTCAGTCACATGCACACCGTGTGGCAGTTAGACACTATACTGTGCTTGGAGCGAACAGTTTTTCAATAGCGTGCTTCTGTTCAAAAAGCAGTGATTTTTGTCATTGATAGCTGGCGACTAATAGTCATTTTGGATTTTGGATTTTGGAATATTTGAGATAGGTTGAGAATGGGACCCATGTCTAAACGCAAAATCTATTTACATTACTTTTACAGCTTATACAAAAGTCCTGGAAGTAATTTTATATAATATTTAAATAATTTATGCATAAAACAATAATGTGTACATGAACCATCAGAAAGGTTAGCTATCATTACCTCCACCACCCAGATCGACAGTCAGTGGCTGGTTGGCATCGCCATCATTCCTGACTCTGAATTTAAGTGCTACTGGTAAGCAGACTTTATCTTACACTTGTTCATCACATATGTTCTTAACAATAAAAATTATTACCTACCGTTAACATAATGAAAATATAATGTGCGCAGGGTAACAAAATCAGTACAGCAGCATTGGGAGAATACCTGAATCTACTGTTGAGTAACAACAAACAGCGGCAGGCTTTCAGTCTCCACCTATGATGCCATGTTTTGAGTAAGAGTTTACAGTAGACTGTATTTGTATTTCACTTTTTTCAGATTTTATGTAAGATGCAAAACAAAAGATTGATTTTAATTACAGGTAAATGTAATGACAACTACGGGAAACGGCAACTTTTTATTTTTAACTCAATAATGCTGCTGGCCACGTTACAGTCATAGGATATTAGGTGGAGATGAAATTCAGATTTCATGCAAAAATAATATGTTTTGTAATTACCAAAAAACATGACAATCTTCGCTTTCAAATGAAGAAAAATGCAGAGCTAAACACTGCAACTACATCAGGTCTGAGAAACTTAAACATCATTGTTGACATCACTGTGAAGAGGAACATCAAACTTGTTCTGGTGTTAGATTTCCATCAGCGATGATCTTAGCAAGCTCGTCAATTAATTTCTTTGCTGCTTCCTGATTAGCAGATTTGTTATCACCACAAATCTTTAAAAAAATTAATGCTTTGATTCTTCTTAAATTTCTGAAACCAGCCTGCTGAATGCTCACAACTACCTTCAATTTATCGGAGACCAAGACGGTCAGCAACTTTAAATCCATGGTGTTATTATTTCAGAGGACCTGTCCTGGACCAGTTATGAAGAAAGCACAGCATTGCATCTACTTCCTTAGGAGTTTGTGGAGATTCGGCATTACATCTAAAACTTTGACAAACTTCTACAGAAGTGAAGTGGAGAGTATATTGACTGGCAGCATCACAGCCTGGTATAGAAACACCAGTGCCCTTGAATGGAAATTCTACAAACAGTAGCAGATTTGGCCGGTACATCATGGGCAAAGCCCTTCCAAACATTGAGCACACCTAAATGAAATGCTGTAACAGACAAGCAGCATCCATCATCAGAGACCCCCACCACCCAGGACATGCTCTCTTCTCACTGCTGCCATCAGGAAAATGATACAAGAGCCTTGGGACTTGCACCACCAGATTTAGGAACAGTGACCACCCCTCAACCAGCAGGCTCTTGAACAAAGTGGACAACTTCACTTAACTTCATTTGTCCCATCCTTGAAATGTTCCCACAAGAAATAGACTCACTTTCAAGGACTCTTTATCTCTTGTTCTCCACATTTATTGGTTATTTATTTATATTATTGTTACTTCTTTTTACATTTGCACAGCTTGTTGTATTCTGCACCCTGGTTGAAAACCCTAGTTTGGTGGTCATTCATTGATTCTGTTATAGTTACAATCCTAGGGATTTGTTAAGTATGCCCACAAGAAAATGAATCTCATGGTTGCATATGTTGACATATATGTACTTTGATAATAAAATTTACTTTGTAGTTTGTACTTTGTACAATTTTCAGTTGTCGTGATAGGTCATTGCTTGTTTCATGATCAGCATACCATTAAGCAGCTTATGTTCACTCCGACACCGATGAATCCACTCTTGCAATACACTGTCGAGATCTTCATTTTTTGCTTTAAGCAATATTTTTCTATTTTTCATTAACTTCTATTCATTACTTTCAGTAATGAACGTTAACTGTTTGTCCTTTTGTTCCTTCAGGGCATAGATAGTGAACGTTACAACAGCATTATCAGGTGCTTCACACTTACATCACTGTTAAGTTTTTCCAACAACTTGACTTCTGTGTTATAGATAAACTTAAATGCCTCCGCTTTTTCTTTTCATTATTACCCACAGGATAACTGCAGGCTTTTTTGATATTTTCAACAATATCTTCACAACATAGAACAGAGAATAAGCACAAAACACATGGTAATCATAGTGAGTAATGCATGAAGGTCTGGCTATGATGACTGCTGAAAACAAACTGCTGCCAACAGAGCCCCACTCAGGGTATGTGAGGTCACTTCTCAGAACTGTCTGTGGTGCGCCGAGACTGCACATCACCTGGGAATCTTTCCAGTGGCTCGCGGAATTTTCCATTTGTGGCGTCATGTAGATTTCGGAGGTTTGCAGATTTTGAATTTTGGGATAAGGGTTGCTCAACCAGTAGAAAGTCAAGAGAAGCTAAATGGAAAACAGGAAATGAAGGAATTCAAAGGCAAATACAGTTGATGCTGCAAATCTAAAAAGAAATAGAAAATCATAAATACAATTGATTCTGCAGATGCTGGAAAACTAGAGGAACAAATACAAGAAGCTGGAGGAACTCAGCAGGTCAGGCAACATCTACGGAAAGGAACGAACAGTCAACGATTTGAGACAAGACCCTTCATTAAGGTTGGAAAGGAAGGAGGAAGAAGCCAGAAGAGGAAGCTGGGAGGAGAGGAAGCAATAAAAGTGGAAGACAGTGTCGCAGAGGCAGAGCTGGAGAGGAGGTTTTGAAGCTTTAGCTCTTCGAGGCATCTGCAAGGAGAGGTTTCAGTCAGAGAAGACAAAAGAAAGCTGTAGGTAGAGTTATTTTCCCCCTTCTTCACATTTGCTCAGTTAGAGCAGCAGAGATGCCAGCCAGGATAGTGGAATGCTCCTCCTGCAGGATGTGGGAAGGCAGGGAGACCTCCAATGTCCCAGATGACTACAAATGAGAGAAGTGCATCCAGCTGCAGCTTCTAACAATCTGCATTAAGGGGTTGGATTCGGGAGGCTGAAGAGGTGATAGATAGGATGTATAGAGAGGTAGTTACACCTAAGGTGCGTGACACAGGAAACTGGGTCAGGAAGGGGAAAGGTGTTAAACAGCTAGTGCAGAGTATCCCTGTGGCTGTCCCCCTCAACAACAGGTATATCACTGTGGATACTGCTGGGGGGATGACCTAGCGCAGGAAGGTCAGAGTTGTCAGGTCCCTGGCACTGAGCCTAACTCTGTGATTCAGAAGGGAAACAGGGAAAAAGGTGAGCTGTGGTGATAGGGGATTCATTATTTAGGGAAACAGAAAGAAGGTTCGTTGGAGACCGTGATTCCCAAATAGCATGTTTTCTCCTGGGTGCCAGGGTCCAGGACATCTCTGTTCGAGTCCTCAGCATTCTTAAGTAGGAGGGTGGACAGCCAAAGGCTGTGGTCCATGTAGGTACCAATGACATTAGTAGGATGAGAGACGAGAATTTGCAAGGGGAGTTCAGGGAGCTAGGTGCTAAGTTAAAGGGCAGAAGCTTCTGGATTGTGATCTCAAGAGGCCAGTGAGGCCAGAACTAGGAAGATTATACAGTTTAACATGTGGCTAAGGATTTGCTGTGGGAGGGAGGGCATAAGGTGACACACGACAAGATAGTAAAAAGTCAGCATGGTTTCCTTAAGGGAAAATCCTCCCTGGCAAACCTGTTGGAATTCTTCGAAGAGCTTACAAGTAGGATAGATAAAGGGGATGCAGTAGATGTTGTATATTTGGACCTTCAGAAGGCCTTTGACAAGGTGCCACACATGAGGCTACTTACCACATTAAGAGCTCATAGTATTACAAGAAAGTTAATAACATGGTTAGAGCATTGGCTGATTGGTAGGAGGCAGCGAGTGGGAATAAAAGGATCCTTGTCTGGTTGGCTGCCAGTGACCCAGTGACTGGTGGTGTTCCGCAGGGGTTGGTGTTGGGACCACTTCTTTTTACGCTGTATATAAATGATTTAGATGATGGAATAGATGGCTTTATTGCCAAGTTTGCAGATGATATGAAGGTAGGTGGACGGGAAGATAGTGTTAAGGAAACAGGTAGGGTGCAGAAGGACTTAGACAGATTAGGTGAATAGGCAAGAAAGTGGCAAATGAAATACAATGTTGGAAAATGCATGCTCATGCACTTTGATAGTAGAAATAAATGTGTAGACTACTTTCTAATCGGGGAGAAAATCCAAAAATCTGAGATGCAAAGGACTTGAACAGAACACCCTAAAGGTTAGCTTGCAGATAAAGTCAGTGGTGATGAAGACAAAGGCAATGTTAGCATTCATTTCAAAAGGACCAGAATACAAGAGCAGGGATGTGATGCTGAGGCTTTATAAGGCACTGGTGAGACCTCACCTTGAGTATTGTGAACAGTTTTGGGCTCCTCATCTGAGAAAATATGTGCTGGCATTGGAGAGGGTCCAGAGGTGGTTCACAAGGATGATTCTGGGAATGAAAGTGTTATCATACAAGGAACATTTGATGGCTCTGGGTCTGTACTCACTGGAATTTTGAAGGATGAGGGGAGATCTCATTGAAACTTTTTGAATGTTGGAAAGCCTGGATAAAGTAGATGTGGAAAGCATGTCTCCCATGGTGGGGGAGTCTAGGACAAGAGGGCACAGCCAAGGGAAGAGCGGCACCCTTTCAAAACAGAGATGCAGAGAAATTTCTTGAGCCAGATGGTGGTGAATTTGTCGAATTTGTTACCGTAGGCAGCTGTGGAGACCAGGTCGTTGGGTGTATTTAAGGCAGAGATTGATAGGCTCTTGATTGGACATGGTATCAAAGGTTACGGGTAGAAGGCCGGGAATGAGGTTGAGGAGGGGAATAAAGGATCAGACATGATTGAATGGTGGAGCAGACTCGATGGGCCAAATGGCCGAATTCTGCTCCTATGTCTTATGATCTTATGGTCTAAGATTTTTGCATCATTGGGCTCACTTCCAGGGAAGGTTGGACCAGTACAGAAGAGAGGGTTTGCACCTGAACTGGAGGGGACTAATATCCAAGTGGGAAGGTTTGCTAGTGCTGCACAGTGGGGTTTAAACTCGAGCTGCAGGGGGATGGGAACCATAGTGCCAGAATGGTTAGTCGAGAGGTTGTGGAGATGTTGATAAGACCTCAGTCAAAGTCAGGAATCAAAAGGTTGAGCATGATGCAACTAGTGTCCTAAGCTGCATATATTTCACGGCAAGGAGTAAATAGGAAAGACGGATGAGCTCAGAACATGGATCAACACCTGGAATGATGATATTGTATCCATAAGTGAGACTTGGCTGCAGGAGGGGTAGGACTGGTAGCTCAATGTTCCATGATTCCATTGTTTTAGATGAGACCGAGCGGGAGGGATTAAAGTGGGGTCACAACACACTGGAGGAACTCAGCAGGTCGGGCAGCATCCGTGGAAACGATGAGTCGACGTTTCGGGCCGGAACCCTTCGTCAGGACTGAAGAGGGAAGGGGCAGAGGCTCTAACCTTCTTTATAGGGCCTCTGCCCCTTCCCTCTTCAGTCCTGACAAGGGTTCCGACCCGAAACATCGACTCATCGTTTCCACTGATTCTGCCTGACCTGCTGAGTTCATCCAGCGTGTTGTGAGTGTTGCCTTGATCCCAGCATCTGCAGATTATTTTGTGTTAAAGTGGGGGTGGTGGGGAGGGGTTAGCGTTACTGGTCAGGGAAAATGTCATGGTAGTTCTCAGTCAGGACAGACTGGAGAACTAACCTAGAGAGGTATTATGAGTGGAACTGAGAAATAAGAAAGGTACAGCCATGTTAATGGGGCTGTATTACAGACCACCCAACAGTCTAAGGGACTTAGAGGAACGACTTTGTAGAGAGATCACAGACTCCTGCAAGCAACAAAAGGTTATTATAGTAGATGATTTTAACATTCCACATATTGACTACGACTCCCATACAGTAAAATGACTAGATGGGATAGAGTTTGTCAGATGTGGTCAGGAAAGTTTCCTTAATCAGTATGTAGAATACCAATGAGAAAGCATGTGGTACTTGATCTGCTAATAGGGAATGATTCAGAGCAGGTGACAGAAGTCTGTGTAGGGGAACACTTTGCATCTAGTGATCACAATGCCATTAGTTTGAAAGTAAATATGCAAAAAGACAGGTCTGGTTGTGGGTTGAGATTCTAAATTCGAGAAAGGCCAATTTTGATGGTATCAGAAATGATCTGGCAGGTGTGGATTGGAACGGGCTGTTTTCTAGCAAAGGTGTACTTGATAAGTGGGAGGCCTTCAAAAGTGAATTTTTGAGATGACAAAGCTTGTATGTGCCTGTCAGAAAAAAAGGTACTAACAACAAGTGTAAGAAACCTTGGGTTTTCTGGAGATATTGAAGCCCCGGTTAAGAAAAAAAGGAGGTGCATAGCAGCTGTAGGCAGGTAAGAACGAATGAGGTACTTATGGAGTACAAGAAATGCAAGAGAACACTTTGGAAAAAAATGAGGAGCGCTAAAAGAAGGCATGAGGTTGTCTTAGCAGACAAGGTGAAGGAGAATTCTATGGGCTTCTACAGATATTTTAAGAGCAAAATGATTACAAGGAACAAAATTGGTTCTCTGAAAGATCAGAATGGTAATCCATGTGTGGAACCAAAAGAGATGGAGGAGATCTTAAAAACAGTTTTTTCATCTGTATTTACTCAGCAAATGGACACAGAGTCTATAGAAGTGAGACAAAGTAGTATCAACTTCATAGACTCTGTACAGATTACAGAGGAGGAGGTGTTTGCTGTCCTGAGGCAAGTCAGGGTGGATAAATCCCCAGGGCCTGATAAGATGTTCCCTCGGACCCTAGGGGAGGCAAGTGCAGAAACTGCTGGGACCCTAGCTGAGATATTTAAATCATCTCTAGCGACAGGAAAGATACCAGATGATTAGAGGTTAACCAATATTGTTCTGCTGTTGACACAAGGCTCTAAACATAAACCTGAAAGTATAGGCTTGTAAATCCAACATCAGTAGTGTGAAAGTTATTGGAAGGTATTCTAAGGAGATATAAGTATTTGGAGAGACATAGACTGATTAAGGATAGTCAGCAAGGCTTCATGCACAGTAGGTCGGCTAACCAAAATTATGGAGTTTTTCGAGAAAGTTACCAGGAAAGTGGATGAAGGCAAGATAGTGGATGTTGTCTAAATGTACTTTAACAAGGCATTTGACAAGGTCCTTCATGGGAGGTTGGTCAAGAAGGTTGAGTTGTTTGGTATTCAAGATGAGTTAGTAAATTGGATTAGACATTGGGAGAGGTTTCACAGCAAGGAAGACCATCAGAGCTTGCAGAGGGATCTGGATGAGTTGGAAAAAATGGCTGAAAAACGACAGGTGGAATTTAATGCAGATAAGTGCGAGGTGTTGCACTTTGGTAGGAGCAACCAGGGTAGGTCTTACACAGTCAACAGCAGGGCACTGAGGAGTGTGGGTAGAGCAAAGGGATCTGGGATTATAGGTCCAAAATTCATTGAAAGTGGTGTCACAGGCAGATAGGGTCGTAAAGAAAGCTTTTGGCACATAAGTCCTAAGTCAAAGTATTGAGTATAGGAGATGGGATGTTATGTTGAAGTTGTATAAGACGTTAGTGAGACCTTATTTGGAGTATTGTGTGCAGTGTTGGTCGTCTATCCATAGGAAAGATGTAAATAAGGTTGAAAGAGTAGAGAGTGCCGCTGCAGGTGATAGGTGAAACCAAGTTAAGCAGAAGATAAGTGTTGCGGAAGGGGAGAGGGGATGAACTGAGAAGCTGAGAGGTGATACTTGGAAGGAGAGGTAAAGGGTTGAAGAAGAAGGAATCTGAAGGAGAGGAGAGTGGACCGTTGGAGAAAGGGGAGGAGGAGCAGGACCAGAGGGAGGTGATGGGCAGATGAGGAGAGTAGGGGTAAGAGGGTAAACAGAATGGGGAATGGAGAAAGAGAGATAGGGGAGGGTTAGAGAAATTACTGGAAGTTAGAGAAGTTGATGTTCATGCCCTCAGATAGAATATGAGATGTGATTCCTCAAACCTGAGAGTGGCCTCATCATGGCAGTAGAGCTGAAATAGAAAATGCTGGAACACTCACTTTATAAGTCAAGATCAGTGGAAGGATATTAATGAAGAGGTATTTGCCCAAAACATTAACTCTGTTTATTACACTTGAGGTAATATCTAACTTGCCAAGTATTTCTAGCATTTTATATCCAATTTCAGATTCACAGCATTGGTTGCACTTTACCTTTGAATCATCTATTACCACTATAAAATCTGCCTTTTTTAGTATCTTTGTGTGATCTACTGCTTCTATGTAATGTATGCCCCAAAAGTACTGCCAAGTTAGTGAAGGTTGCTCTCTTCATGTGGAAAACATTGCAGATGACTATGAAGGCTGAATTCAAATAGCTCTGGTTATAGGTAGGTCACTTTCAACTGTGCCAGCATGCCATATAAGCAACAGGCCAGCCTTGATGGTTACTAAATCCCTATTTTATCAAGGAACTCAGGGAATCTCACCCAATTGCTCCTTCAAAGCTAGCTCAATGGACAGGGAAATTTACCCATTATGGAAAGAGAATTGCATTTTCCGCCTGTTCTAAGCACTTCATGCCATTATGACTTTACAAGATGTGCTGGTTGTTAAAGCACATTCTCTATTCAGTGAGTCAAAAACACCTTCTCAATCTCAAGGTGGATGGGTGATGCTGGAGGCAGACCAGTTTGTGCCATATAATTTATACAGTGACTGGTTGTGGCACAAGTCATACATTCCTAAACTTGACACCTCATTTCCTCAGGCCAATGCTGTGATCTGCTCAATGTAAGACCAAGAGGAAGCGAAGTACATTGCTGCTACAGTCATAGCTGATGGAGACGAGAGAAGCCTTCCTTAATTTTATACACATTTTAATGTCTAAACCTGGCTTCAATTCACTTATATTTTGTTATTTGTTCTACATTTTGTTAAGTGCATTAAAAATGAATTTATTGGAAATTGAAACTCCTGGTCACAAGCCAAAAGGCAGACAGTGTATCCTATTCAAGAGGTTTTCTCCCACACGTTTGTGGGAACAACTTCAATGTGACTTAAGCCAAGATGAGAGAAAGAGCTGAAATACGTCACTGGAATTTTTCTGGGAAGGAAAACTTATGACTGGCTAAAGGAGAGATGCATCTAAAAACCTATTGCATGTTTTTAACAGCTGTTAATCATTTATGTTGATGAATAATTGGCACACATCAGCATTGACTATAATTTATCACTATTGAATATTGTTTGAGGTCTTCATGAAAGCAATCTTGGCGTCTGCAGCAGACTAGAGTTTTGATAAACTATTTAAATCTAGGCTCATGATGTCAAAATGTTGCTGATATCATTTTTACTGGATAAGTCATGTACCATGCTATATTTTACTGGTATTGCTGTTTAATACAGTCATTAACTGTGTGGGAATTTTTTTTTTTTGTTTTTGCTTCAATAATTTTCTTCAATATGCTAAAGAAGGAACTTTACTGTGCTCAACATTGCAATCATCCTGCCCAAATGGCTGGTTGTAGAAGAGGAACAGGGACAATTGGGCAACTGGAAATTCAACTACAGGCCCTGTCTATGTAGCTGTTTGCTGTCACTTTGCCTCAGTGGGCTTGCCTGAGAAATCCTGAAATCTACAATAGCAATAGTAAGAAAAGTTTCCTTAAGGAAAAGAACAATTCAAAGCTACATTCTGTCAGGAATTGTAGAGGAGACGATTAAATAGTGAATGACAACTTCATTAATAGACCACAAAATAACAAGCCAGGAGAGATCTCAAGAGAGAACAGAAGCTAAACACAACTGGCAACCAGGTAAACTTTAGGCAGGGAGATTGAAAGCTAGGAGCAACTGGTTGAAGCTGGCTGGTTCGATGAGTGAACAAGGACTGCAGATTACTAGGGTTAAATAGGCTGCAGGTAATGAGTCTGGAACAAAAGGCAAGTGAATCCTATCAGCTGAGTGGAGACTGGGAGGTGCCTGCATGTGTAGGCTTGGAGTTGTCAGTAGGAGCAGGCTTGCCAGGCTCACCACCTCCCCAACGGTCAGCTCCAATGGCCCAGGATGATGCAAATGGGTCAGGTGGAACTCACTGATGAACAAAGGATCCAAGATGTAACTAGAAGGCAACTAAGACCTCTGGGCCATACCCTTCCTAGTTGACCAGATACTGCATACCCCACCCACGGTGACATGAATTCAGCAACCGGAAAACTGTGTAAAATGGATCAGCTTAGACCATAAGACCATAAGACATAGGAGCAGAATTAGGCCATCTGGCCCATTGAGTCTGCTCCGCCATTCAATCATGGCTGATCCTCTTTATCCTCCTCCTCAAACCCAGTTCCCAGTATTCTCTCTGTAACCGCTGATGCCATGTCCAATCAAGAACCTATCAATCTCTGCCTTAAATATACCCAATGACCTGGCCTCCACAGCTGCATGTGGCAACAAATTCCACAAATTCATCACCCTTTGTCTAAAATAATTTCAGGATGCTATTCATCGACTATAGCTCAGCATTTAATACCAACATTCCCACAATCCTGATTGAGAAGTTGCAGAACCTGGGCCTCTGCACTTCCTTCTGCAACTGGATCCTCGACCTCCTAACCGGAAGACTACAATCTGTGCAGATTGGTGATAACATATCCTCCTCGCTGATGATCAACACTGGCACACCCCAGGGGTGTATGCTTAGACCATTGCTCTGCTCTCTATATACCCATGACTGTGTGGCTTGGCATAGCTCAATCATCATCTATAGATTTGCTGACGATACAACCATTGTTGGTAGAATCTCAGGTGGTGGCGAGAGGGCGTACAGGAGTAAGATATGCCAACTAATGGAATGGTGTCACAGCAACAACCTGGCACTCAACGTCAGTGAGACGAAAGAGCTGATTGTGGACTTCAGGAGGGTAATATGAAGGAACACATACCAATCCTCATAGAGGGATCAGAAGTGGAGAGAGTGAGCAGTTTCAAGTTCCTGGGTGTGAATATCTCTGAGAATCTAACCTGGTCCCAACATATTGATGCAGTTATAAAGAAGGCAAGACAGCGGCTATACTTCATTAGGAGAGTTTGAAGAGACTTGGTTTGTCACCAAATACATTTTAGTAAAGTAACTAAAGGCATCCATTAGTCTTGCAAGACCATGGATCTGCGCCTGGAAAGTCTTCACTCTCCAGGGCGCAGGCCTGGGCAAGGTTGTATGGAAGACTGGCAGTTGCCCATGCTGCAAGTCTCCCCTCTCCACGACACCGATGTTGTTCAAGGGAAGGGCATTAGGACCCATACAGCTTGGCACCAGTGTCGTCGCAGAGCACTGTGTGATTAAATGCCTTGCTCAAGGACACAACACGTTGCCTCGGCTGGGGCTCGAACTCACGACCTTCAGATCGCTAGTCGAACGCCTTAACCACTTGGCCACATGCCCACAAATACACTTTAAAAACTTCTATAAATGTACCGTGGAGAGCATTCTGACAGGCTGCATCACTGTCTGGTATTGAGGGGGGGCGCTACTATACAGGACCGAAAGAAGCTGCAGAGGGTTGTAAATTTAGTTGGCTCCATCTTGGGTACCAGCCTCCAAAGTACCCAGGACATCTTCAAGGGTCGGTGTCTCAGAAAGGCAGCATCTATTATTAAGGACCTCCAGCACCCAGGGCATGCCCTTTTCTCACTGTTACCATCAGGTAGGAGGTACAGAAGCCTGAAGGCACACACTCAGCGATTCAGGAACAGCTTCTTCCCCTCTGCCATCTGGTTCCTAAATGGACATTGAACCCTTGGACACTACCTCACTTTTTAAATATATATTATTTCTGTTTTTTGCACAATTTTTAATCTATTCAATATATGTATACTATAATTGATTTATTTATTATTATTTTATTTTGTTTTTTTCTTCTATATTATGTATTGCAGTGAACTGCTGCTGCTAAGTTAACAAATTTCATGTCACATGCTGGTGATAATAAACCTGATTCTGATTCTGAAATTTCTCTGCATCTCTGTTTTGAAAGGGCACCCCTCTACCCTGAAGCTGTGCCCTCTTGTCCTAGACTCTCTCGCCATGGGAAACATCCTTTCCACATCTACTCTGTCCAGGCCTTCCAAAATTCGAAAGGTTTCAATGAGATCCCCTCTCATCCTTCCGAATTCCAGCAAGTACAGACCCAGAGCCATCAAACATTCCTCGTATGATAACCCTTTCATTCCTGGAATCATCCTTGTGAACCTCCTCTGGACCCTCTCCAATACCAGCACATCTTTTCTCAGATGAGGGGCCCAAAACTTTTCATAATACTCGAGGTGAGGCCTCACCAGTGCCTTATAAAGCCTCAGCATTACATCCTTGCTCTTGTATTCTAGACCTCTTGAAATGAATTACAACGTGGCATTCCCCTTCCTCACCACTGACTCGACCTGCAAGTTAACATTTAGGGTGTTCTGCACAAGGGCTCCCAAGTCCCTTTGCATATCAGATTTTTGGATTTTTTCCGTTCAGAAAATAGTCCGCACATTTATTTCCACTCCCAATGTACATGCATTTTCCAGCATTGTATCGCATTTGCCATGTCCTTGCCCATTCTCCTAATCTATCTGTCCTACCGCATCCCACCTTTACCTCAACACTACCTGCCCCTCCACCAATCTTCATATCATCTGCAAATGTGGCAACAAAGCCATCTATTCCATCATCTAAATCATTTATATACAGCATAAAAAGAAGTAGTCCCAACACCAACCCCTGCGGTACACCACTAGTCACTGGCTGCGAACCAGAAAAGGATCCTTTCATTCCCACTCATTGCCTCCTACCGATCAGCCAATGCTCTAACTATGTTAGTATCTTGCCTGTAATACCATGGGCTCTTAACTTGATAAGCAGCCTCATGTGTGGCACCTTGTCAAAGGCCTTCTGAAAGTCCAAATCCACTGCATCCCCCTTATCTATCCTACTTCTAATCTCCTCAAAAAATTTGAACAGGTTCGTCAGGCGGGATTTCCCCTGAAGGAAACCATGCTGACTTTGTACTATCCTGTCCTGTGTCACCAAGTACTCCATCACCTCATCCTTAAACAATCCTAGGTTCTGGAGATGCAGGTTCAAATGGGTTGCGTGATTCATAAGCAACGACCTTGAGGCAGGACACATGGAAGGTAGGTGTGATTCTGAGGGATGATGGCAGCCGGAGACGGTTAGTGACTGGATTGATGTGATGGGTGATCTCGAAAGGACTGATAAACCGGGGCGAGAGCTTGCAGGAGACAGGGTGCGGGGGCAGAATGCAGATGGGAGTGGTGACGAAGTGCCTCTTGAGCTCCTCAAAAATGTGGTCTGTAGCAGCAAACCAGGTTATCCGTGAGTTAGATGACTTGGTGAGGGAAGTGAGAATGGCAATTTGGCCATAGTTGTTGAAAGGGCAGTAGAAGTTGGAGGAGCCCAAAAGGACTGTAGCTGTTTGAAGGAGAGTGGTCCGGGCCATTTAATAATGGTGCTCACGTCTTCTATGTCAATGGTTTTGATTTGGGATGAAAGGACATAACCCAGGAAGGAAATGACGAGGGTGTGTAACTGGCATTTTTCTACTTTGTAGCACAGTTGTTTTTCGAGGAGACGCTGAAGGACAATGAATGTGTCAGGCATGATCTTGGGGATCTTTGGAGAAGATGAGTATATCATTGAGGTAGACAAACATGTAACTGTGTGGCATGTTTTGGAGGATCTTGTTGCTAAAGGTTATTAAAACGGCTGGACCATTGGAAAGTCCAAAAGGCATCACCAGGTATTCGTAGTGGCCAGTGGGTGTTATGAACACTGTCTTCCGGTCACCTCCTTGGTGGATGCGGATCAGGTGTATACATTCCTTAGATGTAATTCGGTGAAGATCTGAGCCTCTTGGAGTATTTTGAATATGTCATACATAAAGGGGAGAAGGTAGAGGTCCTTAACGGTGATTTTATTGAGTCCACAGTTGTCAATGCAGGGATGAAGACACCCCCCTCCCCCCCAGAACACCGGACCAGCTAGGGATTGAGATGGGTGAATGAAGCAATTCTATCGCCTTTTGGCAATGTAGCTATTCATGGCTTGGGCCTCAGGAGGAGAGGAGGAGAATGGATGGACTCAGGGAGGGATGGTGCCCTTGAGGAGGTCGATTGCACAGTCATATCTTCTGTGAGGTGGCAGGAAGCTGGCTTCCGTTTCACTGAAGCCAAAGGCAGTCAATGATATTCCCGTGGGAGTTTGGTGAGGTGGAGGGTTTCTTCCATCCCCATGGGTTTATGGGGTGAAATCAACTGAGACTGAGGGCAGCAGGTGGGTCCCCAACTCAGCAGTGTACTGGATGACCAGGCAAAGTGAGGGTCATGAGTGGAGAGGCAGGAGTGTTGATCAGGAGGGATCGAATGGATGTGGTGCTCTCTCACACTCATGTATAGACCGTGTGTACCCAAGGGCCACCTGTTAATGGCCATGCTGTTCAAAGGGTGAGAGATACAGTAAAGAGTCCAAGCTGCGCACATAGAGTCTGATCCAATAATTTGTCTACTGTGACAGAATCCAACAGAATCTTCTGTGTGTGTAAAGCTGAAAGAAGTGAAGGACAGAGAGAGAGTGAAATGGGTTATGGTGCTGGAATGAGGGGCTGAGGAGAACTTGCCAGATATAAAGCCCTTCATCTCTACCTGGAGATGGGATTACCCAGATAGTAAGCATTTGATGCATTGGGGTTGCTTCCTCTGCAGTAGGCGCAGAAGTTGTTTCTCCAACAATGATTGCAGTCAAGAGCAATAAGGGACCTCCCCCTAATTGTATGGGTTCTGGAGGTGTTTCAAGCAGCTTATCTTTCAAGCACTCCAAGAGGCCCTGATGATAATGGGCCAGCAGCACTGTGCCACGAGGGTCCTGACTTCCCACGGTGTAATCCAGCGCAGAGTGCGAGCCTTGATGCAGGTGAAGTATCAGATCCGCTGCCTCCCTTCCACTTTCCGGACGGTCAGAAATCCGGCACATCACGGCAGTGAAATTTTCATTTGTTGCAAATGGTGGTTTTATCGTCCCAGTTCGCGACAGCCTTGGTCAGAGCTCAGCCAGTTAAGAGAGAGGTGAGGAAGACGATCTTGGTCCAGCCCAGCGAATATTGGAGACTGCTGGAGCTCGAAGTGTAAGACACACCAGGACAAGAAGTTGCGGCCCCAGGTTGGAGATGTGTCGAAGTGCTTGGGCAGCTTCTGACCTTAAAAACATGTCCTTTGCCGTTTGACATTTCTACACCTGGGAAAACATATTATGATTATCAATATAGCTCACCACCCAGTGACGACATACCATATACCGGGGGTAATGATCCGCTCCCCCATTTCCACACAGAACTGCTAAGACTGATGGTAGACTCCAAGGATTTCTCTATTCTTCCTCTTCAGGTTTTCCTTATCATCACTATCCCTGTAAATGGTAGGCCAAAGTTCAGATGACAGGTTGTGGAAGAAGTTTTAATGAACATCGGGTGTTCATTTGTGAGAAATGGAAAAAAAAAGTGGAATTTTCAACTGTGGACACATTTAATGTGGGAACGTTAACTGCTCAAATATTATACTGCACTCCCTAATATGGACAAATACAGGTTCAAAGCGGATTTGATACTTCACCTGCATCAAGGCTTGCACTCTGCGCTGGATATCCTAAGTTTTTAATTAGGAGCATATACTTATGTTGCCAGTATAAGGAAGGTGGTTCTTCTGTCAAGGCCAGGTGTTGGGTCACGTACAGTTAGATGCACTGTATTCTCAGTCTGAAGGGTATGGTGGGAAAATACTGTATATATACAGAATGCTTGTACCGAAATTCTAAATAAATTATAAACAAAGTTAAAAGAAAATTGCGGGGTCATCACAGTCAATTGCCACATAACAGAGAACTGTCTGAAGGATTTTCACCCTTGTTAGCCATTATGCTGTTAGGCCAATTTCAGCTGAAATTTGTCCAGGCAATGCATTGAACATGAGACATTCCAGGGTGCAAAGCTCAATATCAGACCATGTACTGCTGTAGCTTTAAAGGGAGAAGGATCTTTAATCGTCTGTCACATCTGCTGATCTGCCATGTCAAGATGTAGAAAATAACGGGTGCCTACGGTGGAATGTTCAGGACAGGGGGTCAAAACCTTGATCAATAAGTTATGTGTATTCATGATCTTGAAGTTGATCAAAAGATAGACAGAAGGAAGCACTGTAAGCATAGCTTCCAACAGATGGTTAAAGTGAGTACACAGCAGGTGCAGCAAGCTAAAAAGAAATAATTTGTGAGGTTGTGGTGGCAAGGGAGGAGTGCAAACAGGAATATTAAATTAGTGATGTCAAGAATGAGAAGAAAGAGTACAATTGGATCCTTATTTTTATGAGTAATCACAACGAGGGGAGAGTAAGAATACATTTCAATTATGAAATGAAGCAACATGCTGTGTTGCTGACATAAAATTCCGTCAAATGAGTTTGGACTCATACATGTACAAGACTGTCAAGGCCAGGCGATTTCACAAAAGGCAGAGGGTTAATCTGTTCCTGTCCCGATAATGGCATTCAGCATGTCATAAGTTGCATTTTCAGAATCCTGCAAGTTTATCTCTTTCAAGAATAACATTCAGATAAAAACAAACAGCTTACTTAAGTGTACTTAAACACATATCTAATGATCGCAAGCTCATGCTATATGTTAAGAACTCAGAGTTCTGTTGGTCTACACCATCAGTGAGTTGCTTGTTGGCAGAGATAATGAAGGAACTGCACAACATGCTGTTGCCTGAATTGATGGAGGCTTAAGCCCAATTTATACTTCTGCATCAAATGTACGCCGTAGGTGCTGCGTACCCTATGCCGTAGGGTGACGTGCTCCTCCGCAAAAAAGTAACTCACACATCGCGGCGACGCAGACCGCAACAACTGTGATTGGTCCGCTTGGTAGCATCACATTTCCTCATACGCATTTCTGGTTGCTTTTCTCCGCCGTGTCTGTACACTGATGCAAAATAAATCATTGGAGATGATGAACCAAATCGTCAAACCTACCTGCCGACATCCGAAAATATTTGAAATGTATTTCCTTGTCCATGTCTGTCACGAAGAACTCAACACAGTGGCATAGAAACCCCACTGCCAACTAGCGTTTTGGTGGTGAATTGCAGAGCGACGCAGACACAACTACACAGACCTGCTACGGCATAGGGCTACGCAAAAGTATAAATCAGGCCTACGGTGTAGCCCATACGCACAAGTATAAGTCAGCCTTTACAGTCAAATAGTGAGTGGCTGTCATGGTCACTTTTCTTGTGATCACAAGACCTCTTTAGACATGGTTAATCTGGTATGCCGCAAGTTCAATTCATTGATTTATTGGATGCAAGCAGGGGCGGATGGAGGCAGCCTAGTCTTTGGTCATAGGGAGGATTTGGCCCAAAGTCATTGTGTTGCCTGTTTGCAGCTGCCTGGAGCGAGGGACGAAGCTGTTGCACTTCACCGGGGATGGTGATGTGGCATGGTGTCCAGAACGGACTTGACGCTGCCCTCCCAGGGTTTCACTCGGCAGAAGACAAGCTCTGTTTTTTAGTGGCACTCAATGGACTCGGGCCTCAAGCTGTGGGGTCGCCTGCTTTTCAGCCGCGGGAGGTGAGGCGTCCGAGCCATTGCACTCTACTCGGGGTGGCATAGTGCAGTTGTGGCAACTGAAGATTTAAAATGGTTGTTTGGTTGTGTTTTTATTAATATTCTACATGTGCGTGTATATGCGAAGACTGGGCCCAAAGCTACGACGTTGCCTAGCAGGCATCGGGGGCCAGCGGAAAGATGATATCAGTGGGCTGGGGGTGGGGGGTGGGTCTGGATTGTGTGTGTGTATATATATATTCTGTGTTGTATTTTTATTGATATTCTATACTGGGTTGTTGTATGCATCAAGCGCGTGGGGGGGGGTAGGTGAGCCTCATGACTCTTATTACGTGATTGTGATCTTGTGTCTGCTTACTGTGTGTGACTGTTGGTAATGTGTCTTTGCACCTTGATCCCGCAGTAACACTGTCTTGTTTGGTTGTATTCATGAGTATGCATATATGGTTAAGTGACAATTAGACTTGAAATTGAATTCAAATACAATTTGAACAAATTTAATTTGAAACATGGATGAATGAAGTTTGCCAGTTTTTGGAGAATGTAAATTTATTTAAATTTTCATTAGGAGTTTGACATCTTCAGTGACTGATCCATTTTCTTAAAGCATATGCAATCCACTTTGTTGCTGGTAATTAGCATAAAATTCAATGAGTTTCTGAGGGATCCTTGGGGTGACTATTTTAAATGACTGTTCAAAATGCTTTTTCGTGATTATCTTGGCCTGCAGATCTTCTTGAAGGGCCAAAAGAGCAGCTTCTCTGCAAAGGGCAACGATCTGAAAAAAAAGCAAAAATAAATCTATGACTTAAAGGAAATTAGATTAAAAGTGCTAACATACTTCCTTTGCTTCATTTTGTTGAGATTATAATATGAAGCTCTGCTACTGCAATGCCCTGGTTCATATTTTTACTGCTATGCTGTATGTTTTTCATTTTGCCAGTTCTGCGACAGTTGCTTGTTTTCAGCCAGCTAGGTTTACAGCTTATGTTTGGGTTATTGTTGAAGATAAGAGATGAGGAGAAATGTCTGCCATCCAATTAGGATGGTCGAATTGAGGGGGAGGGTCCATCATTTGTGGTGGACTGTCTTATTTCGTGGCACTAATTTGTAACAGGGTAGTGAATGACACAGCACTGACACAAACAGGGGGTTTGGGGTGGGATCGCACCTCAATCCCACAAGTTTGGTGGGACCAGAGATTGTCTTCCCTTATACAGCCAATGAAAGAGTGTTTCATTGTGGACGTATTCTCTGGGATCGAAATTGCTGGATGCTGTGCGATTGTCCTGAGCACTGATCCATGGGGTTGTGTGTTAAAGTCCGTGCTAAACTATTGTCTGGTAAAGTGATTACGATACATGGTTATGGATGCTGGGTTGAGTGGTGGTGCGAATCCACGGGGCTACTGGTAATGAATGCGTGTGTATTGAGTGGGGCAGATGTTCATATTCCTGACGAATTGTTAATTCAACTTTATGTACTGTTAAAGCTGTAGGAACAGTTATGATTGTGGAGCATTGGTTTGATAAAATGGCGGGCAAAGACTCTGCTTTAATTCAGACTAGTGTTGACGTAACGGTGGTGGAACTGCCTGGTACTATCGGAGTCCGGGGGGGGGGGTGCGTGGGCTGTCTACACTTCCCCGGAGGAGGAGAGTAGAGTACTGCTGGGCAAATCACATGTCCAGTCTCCCACAGCTGGGGGTGGAGACTTCGAAGACAGGTTGCTCTCGTTTCTGTGGAGCGAAGGGAAGGAGTGGTCTGATTTGAAATGTCTAATGAGTCCTCCAGTGAAGAGTGAGTCTTCTGAGTTGGAATCAGCCCTTATCTCCTTGGTGAATAAATGGCTCAGTGCCCAGGCAGAGGGTCTTAGTTATTGAAAGCTGAGAATATTCTCTGGGGTGAAGCCCATCCCTGAGGGGGAAGAGGAGCATGAGGCTTGGGCGGAGCAGACCTCTCATGTTAGATGAGTGACAGTGTTCTGATCACGTAAAAAGACAGCGATTGGTTGAGAGGCCGGGCTTCCAATATAGTGAGAGCTGTAGACACAGAAGCCTTTTGCTACCTCTGCGGCCTACATGCAAGCACTAGAAAAGATGTTTGAGCACGAGGCGAGGTTGCCCATCAACCTCTGTTTTGGGAGCAAAGGAAATCTACGACTGAAGACCTATCTGAAGTATGTGTCTGATATGAGAAGGGAGCTGAAAAAGGCTTATGAATTAGTTGGGGTCGTGGCAGCCAAGCAAAATCAAGGAAATAAGAGGAGGTATGATCAAAAGGTTAGGTTCTCCCAACTCATGCCTGCAGATTGAGTTCTGATAAAGATTTGGGGCTACCTGGGAAGCATAAGTTGGCTGACTGCTGGGCGGCTATGCCCTACATAGTGGAGAGTCAGATGCCAAACGTACCAGTTTTCCGGGTGAAACCAGAGGATGGGAATGAGCCTGTCAAGACTCCAAGACTCTCCATCGGAACCAACTTATACCTCTGGAACAAGAGATGCATGTTGACCCGGAGACTGACCTGACCCTACACCTAGTGAAAGGACTCTGCGGCAATGTGGGGAGGAGCGGTTGGGGGGGGGGGGGTTGAAGGACCAGCAGTAGGAAGGATTAAACCGGCGCCCACCCCTGAATGGTATACGGACTCGGAGGATAAGGAAGTGGGGGTGTGGTATATGCTGCCTTTCACCAACTCTCCAATAACTGAGGAAGAGATTCCCATCCTTTCTCATGCTGAGCCAGGTAAAATAGGGGAGATTAGCAGTGCTCGGGCAGGCTTTCAGCTGGACCATGAAGGGATGAAGAGGAGCTTAGCCAAGTGGCAGAGGGATCTGAGTTACAGGAAGGCACGAGTGATAGACTGGAGAAGGCCTCACCATACAGACCAGAAGTGTCCCAAGTAGTGTCTGATACTGAAGACATAGGTGATGTGGTAAGGAGGACTCAAAGAATCAGGAGTCCCTGGATAGGCTGGCCTATGTAGCACCAAGGGAACAGAGTACAATGGCTATCCGCTGGTGAGATATGTCACTACCCATTACAAATGGATTAAAGGTGCTGACATCACGAAATTCCTTTAAAAGCTGTGGTATTAAGATGAGGTGACAAATTATTTCAAGGTCATGAGGACTGACTATTTCGGAAGGGGGGAGGGTGTAATGCCCTGGTTCATATTTTTACGGGTTATGCTGTATGTATTTCATTTTAGCAGTTCTGTGAGAGCTGCTTGCTTTCAGCTTGCTCCATTTTCAGCTTACGTTTGGGTTATTGTTGAAGATAAGAGACAAGGAGAAATACCGCCACCCATTTAGGATGATCGAATTGAAGGGAAAGTTTCTCTGGTTAGGGACACTAAGGTTGGGCTTGGGGCTTTTGTTCGAGAGGAGATGAAGAGGGAAGATGCCAGAGAGAAGACGTCGTAGGATTCGACCCGGAGCGGGACCATGATTTGACGAAGCCCAGGGTGAGATTGATTGAGGATCAGTGACTTGGCGAAACTGTGAGCTCCAACTTGTGCACATTGGACTGCTTTGTTAAAGTGGGCCCTTTTCTTTTTTTTGTTCTTTTCTTTACAAATCCTTTAGTCAAATTAAGAATTATAAAGATAAATCTTTTAATCGTATGCGGTGTACTGTATTATTTCGTGACACTAACAGGATAGCAAATTACACAGCATTGACACAAACAGGGTGTCTAGGGTGGGATCACACCTCAATCCCACAAGTTTGGAGGGGCCAGACATTGTCTTCCCTAGACTTATGCAGCTGAGGAAATCAGGGTGTTTCACTACTTTTACTCATTGTGCTCAAGCCACAGAGTTACCAGCTACTCTCTTGTAGAGGAAGTTTGAGATTATCCCTCTGCCTTTTTGTGAAAGGTCACCTGGCCTTGACAATCTGTTAGGACAGTTCTAATATCCACTTTTCATCTATGATTTTGGACAATTAAAGCATGACTATCTCATCAATAGGGATAGCACATGACCATCTAATACATGAGTATTTGAGACAGGACCATTACATCACAATTAGAAACAGGAACACCAACAAATCTTTCTTCTTTTTAGTTCAGTAATAATAAAGTATAACAGTTAAATACATAGCACCAGCTGGCTTAGCCTATACTATTGATAAATCTAGGGGCCTTACTTATCTGCAATGTCCAAAGTACTCATATATTGCTTTTCACTTTGCGTTATGTGTGGCTCTCTCCTTATTCGACCATTACTAAGATGCACAGTAAAACATCAACTAGATGAATGTCCTGTTAAAAAAAAGATAATGGAGAAAAACACTCCCTAGAGTGCTATTGAATAAGTTTACCTATCTCTCTTCCCAATGCAAGGGCAACATTTCAATGATATCTTTCAATCTGCAGTCACTCGCAGAAGCAAAATGCTTTAGTCCCTTCACACTTCACTGGATCAGAATCAGGTTTAATATCACCGGCGTATGTCGTGAAATTTGTTGTTGTGCAACAGCAGTACATTGCAATACATAATAAAAAATATAAATTACAGTAGGAAGTATACATTTAAAAAATAAGTTAAATGAGTAGTGCAAAGAGAGTAAAAAGAAAAAACAGTGAGGTAGTGTACATAGGTTTATTGTTCATTCAGAAATCTGATGGTGGAGCTCAAGAAGGTGTCCTAAAACAGTGGTCCCCAACCACTAGGCCGCAAAGCATGCGCTACCGGGCCGCGAGGAAACGATATGATTTGGCGATATGAAACGATATGAGTCAGCAGCACCTTTCCTCATTCCCTGTCACGCCCACTGTTGGAACTTGAACGCACGTGAGGTCATTACCCACGTGTCATCTATGTCAGCGCGAGAAGATCAACTCCTCGAGTTTGCAAGTGATGGTGGGCTAAAAAGTATGTTTGACATAACATCTCTGCTGGCATTCTGGATCAAAGTCAAGGCTGAATATCCTGAGATAGCCACGAAAGCACTGAAAACGTTGCTTCCATTTCCAAGATCATATCTCTGTGAAGCGGGCTTTTCTGCAATGAATGCAACGAAAACTAAATTGCGGAATAGACTGGACACAAGGAACCCCCTTCGAGCATCACTGTCTCCCATCACCCCTCGAATGGGACCGTCTTGTTGCAGGGAAACAAGCCCAGGGATCCCACTGATTCAGTGATATTGGTGTGTTGGTGTGTTGCAATGATTTTATATGTTCAAATGAGGAAAATATGTGCTCTGTGTTTAATATTAAATTCGTTAGATAAACCCTTTTAGAAACAAAATTGAGTGTATTAGCCACTTATAAGTGACTTAGTTGACTTATCACTTATATTCTGGTTGTGATTAACAACCCCTCACCGGTCGGCCGGTCCGCAAGAATATTGTCAATACTAAACCAATCAGCAGTGCAAAAAAGGTTGGGGACCCCTGTCCTAAAACATTGAGTGTGCGTCTTTAGGTTCCTGTACCTCCTCCCTGATGGTAGCAATGAGAAGAGGGTACGTTCTGGGTGATGGGGGTCCTTAATAACAGATGCCACCTTTTTGAAGCATCGCCCTTTGAACATATCCTCAATGCTGGGGAGGCTGGTGCCCATGATGGAGCTGGCAGAGTTTACAACTTTCGGCAGCTTTTTCTGATCCTGTGCAGTGGCCTCTCCATACCAGATGGTGATGCAACCAGTTAGAATGCTCGCCACCCTATATATGTAGAAATTTGCGGGCGTCTTTGGTGACATACCAAGTCTCCTCAAACTACTAATGAAATATACCCACTGTCATGTCTTCTTTTGCAAAGGGACGTACAGAGGCCCAGGTTTTGGAACTTGATTTTTTAACGATTTTTTTTCCCTCTCTGTACCCAATTTTAACCCACCAATAACTTGGGGATCTCTGATAATTTTAAAATTTACTAGTCCAACCATATAAATATTGTTGTATCAAGAACCGGTCAGAGACTTGGGTATCTTGTGGTAAGTGATGTTGTTTTGACTTCTCTAAGCCTTTCTAACACCCTTGAGTTGCAGGTTTAGAAGCAAGATGGAATACTCTTCATTAGCACGGATGAATGCAGCTCCACAACCGAGGCAACTCAACACCATCTAGGATAAAGTTTGCTTAACAAGTACCACATACACGACCCTAAATATTTATTCCCACAACCATAAGCATGCTGCCCTTGCTTAATGTGTACAAATGCACACTTTCACAAGAGCAGTAGTCAACAGTGAAAACCATGGCCACTTGTTCACTTTAGTCAAGAGATGTTGAGGCTAATTCTACGCCAGATATCACCTTCTGGCTGAGATCAGCTCATTCAGCTTGGGCAGTGAGGTTAACCTTGAAATTTAGGCTCATCTGAGCCAGAGATATTAATTTGTCACAATCCCACTGACTGTTGCTGAAATCCAGAACCCAGTGCCATGAAATTGGTCTGAAACTGTATTTGACCCACCATACCTCATGATTTTTCAACATAATCTCTCTTTTTGGTCAATTCCTTAGGAGTCTGTGGTGATTCGGTATGACATTTAAAACTTTGACAAACTTCTGTAGATGTGTAGTGGAGAGTATATTGACTGGCTGCATCATGGCCTGGTATGGAAACACTAATGCCTTTGAATGGAAAATCCTAACAATGATAGTGGATTCAGCACAGTAGATCACAGGTAAAGCCCTCTCAACCATTGAACACATCTACATGAAATGTTGCATTAGGAAAGCAGCATCCACGATCAGAGATCCCCACCAACCAAGTCATGGTCTCTTCTCACTGCTGCCATCAGATAGAAGGTACAAAAGCCTCAGGACTCGCACCATCAGGATTGAGAACAGTTACTACCCCTCAACCGTCAGGCTCTTAAATAAAAGGGGTTTAAGTACACTCACCTGCCCCATCATTGAAATGTTCCTACAACCAATGATCTCACTATTTATTTTACCAACTCATGTTCTCATTATTTATTGCTATTTATTTATATTTGCATTTGCATAGTTTGTTGTATTTTGCACTCTGGATGATCTTTCATTGATCCTGTTATAGTTACTATTCTATAGATTTGCTAAGTGTGCCCACAAGAACATCAACAAAGCCCACCGGCAACCCCCCCGCCACCCCCGAGTTTGTTGGAAATTATTATTAGTGAAAAGAAAAAAATCCTACTAGTGACCTAATGATACAGTTTGATTTTGTTATTATTTGAAAAATGAAAGATATGAGAACAAGAAGATAGGTTGTAGCTAAAGGTTCAGTTTAACAAAAACAGCTAACCTTAGGTTAAAGCATTCTGAAAGCGGCAAGCTGCCTGTATTTATCACTAAAATTATAGGTATCCGTTACATGCTGCAAGTCGCCCCTCTTCAACGCCACCGACGTTGTCCAAGGGAAGGGCATTAGGACCCATACAGCTTGGCACCAGTGTCGTCGCACAGCAATGTGTGGTTAAGTGCTTTGCTCAAGGACACACACGCTGCCTCAGCCAAGGTTCGAACCAGCGACCTTCAAATCACTAGACGAACGTCTTAACCACTTGGCCACGTGCCAACACCATCACTAAAATGGGGAATTGATAACTTCTATCTGCTGCAGATCCCCAATTGTCTAGGTGCTGGCAACGACTGGATCCAAAATGGTGAGGTCCTGCACAGTCATGGGGTTTTACACAATATAACACCATGGGATTTCAGTGAGAGGTTGTGTAGGATTGGAGTTAGACACAAGTCATCTTGCCCATAATATGGCTGCAACAAACTCCCCAGTTCTTCCTCTGCTACACTGATGACTGCATTGGTGTTGCTACATGCACCAATGCTAAGCTTATCAATTTCATCAACATTGCCTCTAATTTCCACCTGCTTTTAACTTCACTCGGTCCACTTTGGACACCCCTTTTTGATCTCTCTGTCTCCATCTCTGGAGACAAACGTCGACTGACATCTTATATAAACGGACCAATTTCCATGGTTACTTTGACTATACTGTTATTCTTCCCAGCCTGTCTCCTATAAAAATGTTATTCCCTTTACTCATTTCCTTTGTATCCACTGTCTCTGTCCTCTTTCAAAGAATGGAGTTTCCCTTCCTCCACCATTGATGCTGTCCTCATTCACATCTCCATTTCCTGAACATCTGTGCTCACCCCATCTTCCCACCAATAGAGTTCCTCTTGTCCTTACCTACCAGCTCATCAGCCTCCACATCCAACACGTCAGTCTCCACAACTTCCGCCATCTCCAAAGGGATCCTACCACCAACCATATCTTTACCTCCCCCGCACTGCTTTTGTCTGGGATCACTCCATCTATGATTCCCTTACCTATTCATCCCTCCCTACCAATCTCTTTCCAGGCACTTACCCGTGCAAGAAGCCAAAGTGCCACACCTCCTCATACACCTCCTCCCTCACCTGCATTCAGGGGTCCAAACAGTTCTTCCAGGTGAGGTAATACTTCAACTGCAAACCTGCTGGGGTTGTCTACTGTGTCTGGCACTCTCGATGTGCCCTTCTCTACATTGGTGAGACCCGTCGTAAATTGGGGGACCACTTCATTGAGCACCCCCGCTCCATCTGTCAAAAGCAGAACTTCCCGGTTGCCAAACATTTTAATTTTGATTCCCATTCCCATTCTGACATGTCAGTCCATGGCCTCCTCTTGTGCCATGATGAGGCCACCCTCAGGATAGAGGAGCAACACTTTATATTCTGTCTGGGTATCCTCCAGCCAAATGACACGAATTTCAATTTTTCTTTCCAGTAAAGTAAATTTCTTCCTCCTCACCTCTTCTTCTATACCCACTCTGGCCCCTTATCTCTTCTCACCTCCCTCTGGGTTCCCTCCTCCCTCCTTTTCTCCTATGGCCCACTCTCCTCTACTATCAGATTCCTTTCTCTCCAGCCCTTTGCCTTTCCTATCCACCTGGCTTCACCTATCACCTTCTTGCAATCCTTCTTCCCTTTCCCCAATCTTTTTATTCTGATGTCTTCCCCCTTCTTTTCCAGTCCTGAAGAAAGGCCTAGGCCTGAAACGTCAACTGTTTATTCATTTTCATAGATGGTGCCTGACTTGCTGAGTTCCTGTCGTATTTTGTGTGTCTTCCTTTGGATTTCCAGCACCTGCAGAATTTTTTGCGTTTAGAGCAAATAATGACAGTTGTACAAGCCACATACCCAACAATGCTGGGTGTCAAACCTGCAAGACTTTGAATAACATCCTAAAACTTTTTTTAAGAACTTGTGTCTTCTAAAAATTATTACACAGGCAGAAAGAATAAAAAACAAAATCGAGGAAAGAAAACCAGTACTGACCAATTAAATGTTCAAATGAGAAGGCAGGTTTGTTTCAAGCCAGGTTTAACATGGCATAGATTTAGTGGGCAGATTCCAATGATAAGTTTTTGGGAATTCAGCAGAATTTGAGAAGTGCAGTGCTGGAATTCTGATAGAGTCTGGAGAACAAATTGTGCGGCAGTCCTGAACATGCTGACAGACACTGGAGCTAAGTACTTGCTGAAGAGTTGAGGACACTTTTCAGCAAGTTCCAGCACAGACATATGTAAGTACTAAGTAATTTGTTGTTTTCAGATAACCAGACTTTCCTGTTTGTGTCAGAACTAACTTGTTCTTACGTAATATCATTCATCTGCAACATGAACTCAAGCTTTCTCTCTCCACAGATGCTCAGGACTTTCAATATTCTTTTATTTTGGTTCCAGGCATCTGTTTCTTCTTTCACTGCTGCCCTCATTTATTTATCTCCAGTTACTCCTTCAGATAGATCAGCTCCATCACTTGTATGAAAATCATTTGTGTCACCTGAACAGCCTTCACTTCCACCCATTGCAGACATTCTCTTTGTTCTCTCCACATCCTGCAACTTAAAACGTGCTTGGTTTCTCATCTTTTCTTCTGTTCTGATGGAAGGTCATTGACCTGAAATATCAACTGTTTCTCTCTGCATGGATGCTGCCTGACTATCCACATCTTCTGAATTAGTAGATCAGGCAGCATCTGTGGAAAGAGAAGAAGCATTCACATCTAAGGTTGAAAGCTCTGTCGGAACTGAGAAAGAGAGAAAACAAACACACACAAGAACCGCAGATGATGGAACCTGCAGCAAAAATCAAACCGCTGGAGGAACTCAGTGGAAAATGGACAGTCGATGACAAGCTAGTTTTAAGTTGCAGAGAAGCTGGGCTTGAATATGGCAAAGGAAGCATCTACGATAATGGTAGGGCCAGGGTGCCTCTCGTCAATGGGGTAAGAAAGGCGATAAAGGAATGTGAAAGGTGCAAGATGCAGGGCATGCCCAGTGGGTTAGGTTGGGCTCATGGAGAGAAAAACTAGCATCACAGCCTTAAAGAAGAACTAGCTACTTCTGATGCTGACAGAGAAAGTGAGTTATCTGAATTGGAGAATTTTATATTGAGCTCAAAAGGTTACAATGGAATATAGATAAGTACAGCACTGGACAGGCCACTTGGCCCACAAAGTTGTGCTGATCTTGATGCCAATTTAAACTAAGTATTATCCATATCTCCCCATTCCCTTCAACCGTATGAGTTTCCTCTGGATGTTCCTGTTCCCTCCCACAGTCCAAAGGTGTACTGGTTGGTAGATTAAATGGCCATTGTAAATTGTCCTGTAATATTAAATAGATGGGCTGCTGGGCAGTGTTGCTTGTTGGGCTAGAAGGGTTTGTTCCACGTTGTATCTCTAAATAATAAAAAAAATAAATGTATCTATCTAAAAGACTCTTAAATTCTACCAAACGGCCTGCTTCCACTATTACCCCTGGTAACCTATTTCAGGCACCTACTACTCTCTTTGTAAAAACCTTGCCCCTCACATCACCTTTAAACTTCTCACCGCTAACCTTAAAAGCATGTACTCTTGTGTCAGACATGTCTACCCAGGGAAAACGATTCTGACTGTCTACCCTAACTATGCCCTCATGACTAAAAATACATCAGCCCTCTCCTCAGCTCCAGGGAGAACAACTGTTTTCCTTATGTTTCCTTATGGCTCATACCCTCTAATCCAGATAGCATCCTGGTCATACCCTCTAATCCAGATAGCATCCTGGTCATACCCTCTAATCCAGATAGCATCCTGGTAAACCTCTTTTGCATCCTTTCCAGAGTCTCCACATGCTTCCAGTAATGGGATGACCAGAACTGCACAAAATACTCTTAAAAAGTTTTATTCAGCTGTAGTGTGACTTCCTTACTCTTCTACTGAACACCTCTATCAATGAAGGCAAGCATTCCATAAGCCTTCTTTACCACCTTATCCACTTGTGTAACTACTTTCACTGAACCATACAGTTGGGCCCCAAAATCCCTCTGTACCCTCAATACTATCAAAGGGCCTAAGATTAATTGTGTATTTTCTCTTTTCATTTCACCACCCAAATTGCAGCACCTCAGACTTATCTGGATTTCCATCTGCCACATCTCTGCCCTTGTCTGTAACCGATCTATATTCAGCTATATTCTACAGTAGTCCTTTACACTTTCCACAACCCTACTAAACTTGGTGTCATAAACAAACAAGGTACCCAGATAGAGGATGAGCTTTATTCCTCAAGCTTGCAATGGGCCTTTTTTAAACAATAGTACACAAGGACACACAGATAGACCAGAATAGGAAGGGGATGGAGAAAGAAAGTGGATTGCAACAGAAAAATCAGAGTGGACTCTGCAGGCTGGGTGGAGGCATTCTGTGAAGTGGTCAATGAATCTACATTTGGTTTCTCCACGACAGAGAGCACAATGCGGACACTGAGTGCAGACACAAGGTTGGAAGAAGTGCTAGCAAATCACTAATTCAACTGAAAAGGCTGTTAGGATCCCTGAATGGTGGGAAGAAAGAGACGGAAAGTCAGGTATTGCATTTCTTGCTATTGCATGGGACAATAGCATGAGCAGGGGCTGGTTGACGGGGGCAGAAAAGTGGAACGGGGGTTGCAAATGGAACGATCCCTTCAAAAATGGATGGGAAAGGAAGATATGACTGCTCTGCAATCTTGTTGACACCTGCAGAAGTTGGAAAGTATAATCCACTGACTGTAAGAGCTGACGTGTAGGAAGCCAAGGACCAAGGAAAGTCTATTCTTGCTGTATTGAGCAGGAGAGGTGGGCTGAGAGCAGAAGAGCAAGATATAGATAAGACTGGCCTAGGATGCTGTCAACCTTGCATTTTCCATTCTTATTTCAGATTCCCAGCATCTGTAGTAGTTTGCTTTTCACTTTGTTGGTTCATCTCAGTTATCAATAAGCACCATGCTCCCATTGTACTGGGAGACCTTTGTCCAAGATCCTTGAGAGGAAAACCATGGCACAGGCTTTCCCCTTCAGCCGTCATCACAAGGAAGTACAAAATAGTGAGAAGGACAAGAGTTTGATTTTTACACAGATGTTGCTAAGAGTATTGTTATCATTATCAGAATGTTGCAATACAAGAGCTCTGTCACAAGCTCGTTTGATTAAGACAGGAGACAATCCATGATGGACCGTGAGATCACTAGTTTGCATTAGTATCCAAGGATTGATTGTAGGATTTATCTGTACCTTCATTTGCCAGTAAAATAAACCAGTTTAATGATTTGCACCTGTCTTTCCCTTACCCATCTGTTCACATTCTGCTTTTGAACAGATTGCAGAGGGGGCTGCGGTGAAAGACGGGGTTCATAGTAGTCATAGTCATACTTTATTGATCCCGAGGGAAATTGGTTTTTGTTACAGTTGCACCATAAATAATAAATAGTAATAAAACCATAAATAGTTAAATAGTAATATGTAAATTATGCCAGTAAATTATGAAGTAAGTCCAGGACCAGCCTATTGGCTCAGGGTGTCTGACCCTCTCAGGGAGGAGTTGTAAAGTTTGATGGCCACAGGCAGGAATGACTTCCTATGACGGTCTGTGTTGCATCTCGGTGGAATGAGTCTCTGGCTGAATGTACTCCTGTGACCACCCAGTACATTAGGTAGTGGATGGGAGACATTGTCCAAGATGGCATGCAACTTAGACAGCATCCTCTTTTCAGACACCGCTGTGAGAGAGTCCAGTTCCATCCCCACAACATCACTGGCCTTACGAATGAGTCTGTTGATTCTGTTGGTGTCTGCCACCCTCAGCCTGCTGCCCCAGCACACAACAGCAAACATGATAGCACTGGCCACTACAGACTTGTAGAACATCCTCAGCATCGTCTGGCAGATGTTAAAGGACCTCAGTCTCCTCAGGAAATAGAGACGGCTCTGACCCTTCTTGTAGACAGCCTCAGTGTTCTTTGACCAGTCCAGTTTATTGTCAATTCGTATCCCCAGGTATTTGTAATCCTCCACCATGTCCACCCTGACCCCCTGGATGGAAACAGGGGTCACCGGTACCTTAGCTCTCCTCAGGTCTACCACCAGCTCCTTCGTCTTTTTCACATTAAGCTGCAGATAATTCTGCTCACACCATGTGACAAAGTTTCCTATCGTAGCCCCGTACTCAGCCTCATCTCCCTTGCTGATGCATCCAACTCTGGCAGAGTCATGCGAAAACTTCTGAAGATGACAAGACTCTGTGCAGTAGTTGAAGTCCGAGGTGTAAATGGTGAAGAGAAAGGGAGACAAGATAGTCCCCTGTGGAGCCCCAGTGCTGCTGATCACTCTGTCGGACACACAGTGTTGCAAGCACACGTACTGTGGGCTGCCAGTCAGGTAATCAAGAATCCATGACACCAGGGATGCATCCACCTGCATCGCTGTCAGCTTCTCCCCCAGCAGAGCAGGGCGGATGGTGTTGAACGCACTGGAGAAGTCAAAAAACATGACCCTCACAGTGCTCACTGGCCTGTCCAGGTGGGCGTAGACACGGTTCAGCAGGTAGACAATGGCATTCTCAACTCCTACTCGGGGCTGGTAGGCGAACTGGAGGGGATCTAAGTGTGGCCTGACCATAGGCCTGAGCAGCTCCAGAACAAGACTCTCCAGGGTCTTCATGATGTGGGAGGTCAATGCCACCAGTCTGTAGTCATTGAGGCCGCTGGGGCGCGGCGTCTTCGGCACAGGGACGAGGCAGGATGTCTTCCACAGTACAGGAATCCTCCAGAGCCTCAGGCTCAGGTTGAAGACATGGCGAAGTACTCCACATAGCTGAGGGGCACAGGCTTTGAGCACCCTGGTACTGACACCATGCGGTCCTGCAGCCTTGCTTGGGTTGAGACGTTTCAGCTGTCTTCTCACCGTGGTGGTTTCATGTGGGGAAGGGGTATAGTCATGAGAGCAGGTTGGGGGACTGTGAGGAGGGGTAGGAGGAGAGAGTGGAATATGTGTTGGTCGGGGACCGACAACAGATGGCTCATGTGGGGTATGGGCAGGGGCCACAATGTCAAATCTGTTAAAGAACAGGTTAAGTTCATTGGCCCTGTCCACACTGCCTTCAGCTCCTCTGTTGCTAGTTTGCCAGAACCCAGTGATGGTCCTCATCCCCCTCCAGACCTCTCTCATGTTGTTCTGCTGGAGTTTCCACTCAAGCTTCCTCCTGTACCTGTCTTTAGCCTCCCTGATCCTGGCTTTCAGGTCCCTCTGTATTGCCCTCAGCTCCTCCCTATTTCCATCTCTAAACGCCCTCTTTTTAGCATTCAGGATGTCCTTAATGTCCTTTGTCACCCAAGGCTTGTTATTTGAACAACAAAAGACAGTTCTTGTTGGAACACTGCAGTCCACACAGAAGTTGATGTAATCAGTGATGCACTCTGTGGGCCCATCAATATCCTCTCCATGTGGCTCACAGAGTGCTTGCCAGTCTGTCACCTCAAAACAACCCTGGAGCGCCCCATAAGCCTCCTCCGACCATTTTCTCACTGTCCTCGAGGTTGCAGGTTTACTCTTCACCAGAGGCACGTAGCAGGGTTTCAGATGCACCAGGCTGTGATCAGACCTTCCCAGTGGGGGGAGGGGAGAGGAGCTGTATGCATCCTTAACGTTAGTGTACATCAAATCCAGAGTCCTCTCCCCTCTGGTTGTACAGCTCACATACTGCGTGAAGTTGGGCAGTGTTCTAGCCATGGTAACATGGTTGAAATCACCAGACATGATAATGAGGGCACTTGGGTGCTGGGTTTGTAATCTGGCTATGACGGTGTAAATGATGTTACACGCTGACGTCGGGTTGGCAGAGGGAGGGATGTACACAACAACCACAATTGCATGCGAGATTTCCCTTGGTAAATAATATGGCCGGAGTCCAACAGCAAAAAGTTCAATATCCGGGCTGCAGACACGTTCCTTGATCGTAATACGCCCAGGATTGCACCATCTGTTGTTTACCAGAACCGCAAGCCCCCCTCCTTTACGCTTCCTCAGATCATAAGGAAGCACTGGTGTTACACCCTCAGGTTATGCAACAACTGAGAATGCCATTCAGAGAATGTACCTGGAATTGGGGCTCTCAGACTATTTGCAAGATTGAGTCTTGTTACTGCAAATGAGAAAATATCTGAGACAAATAGATTACTTGTTTGACACTTCCATTCCTACATTACTCGTACAATAACCTGGTATGAAATACTTCAAATTATTCTCTGTAAATGTAACTCAAAATTAGAAGGACAAAATAAATCCCCTGCTGGGTGTTATTCCACATTATTAGATATTTTCATACTCTTACCATACTTTATGACTATATGAATTTATATGTGAATTTAAAGGTCAAACCAGTTTACAGGGAGATCAGGACCTGGCCAGAAGTTGCCACCTCAGCACTGCAGGACTGCTTTGAAAGCATGTTCTGGGACATATTCAGGGAGGTAGCTACCTACGATTTCCACATGAACATTGATGAATATGTGGGATCGGTGACTGGCTATACCATACAGGAAAATACATTGAGGACGTTATCGTGATTAAACACTATACTGCTGCGGCAAACCAGAAACCATGGCTGACTGCACTGCTTAGGGATTGGGACGCTGCCTTCAGATCGAAGAGACAAGATGGCTCTAATGTCAGCAAGGGCTGTGCCCTCCCATGCCATCAGGAAGGCAGAGGATGAGAGCAGGCATATCCACCCTGCGCGTCAATGACAGCGATGCCTCCCTTCCTGATAAGCTAAATGCTTTCTGTACATGATTTGACGCATTGCATGATGTGACATCGAAGAAAGCCCCCTCTCCCCCTGAAGAACAGGCACCCTGTCTGGCCATAGCCCAGCTGAGGAGGATCCTAGCCAGGGCAAACCCACACAAAGCTGTGGGGCTGGACAACATTCCTGGTCAGGTGCTGAGGGACTGTGCGGCCCAGCTAAGAAGTCTTAACGGAGATATATAATACTTCTTGGAAACAGTCCGCTGTTCCTGCAGGCTTTGAGGCTGCCACCATCATTCTGGTGCTCAAGAGAGCCACGGTAACTGGCCTAAACAATTCTGCCCAGTAGCATTGGCTTAAACAATCATGAAGTTCTTTGAGCAAATGGTAATGGATCATATAAAATCCCACCTTCCAGCTACATTGGACCTTTTCCAGTTCAACTAACAACCAAACCCATCCATGATGATGCAAGAGCCTTGGCCCTCCACTCCATCCTGTCCCACCTGGAAAATGATGCCTCATGCACCAGGATATTGTTCACTGACTTCAGATCGGCATTTAACATGATCATCCCTCAGAGGCTGGTGGGTAAACTGTCCTCTTTGGGACTCAACAACCCTCTTTGTAACCAGATCTTGGACTTCTTAGTGGACAGACTCTAGTCAGTTCAAGTTGGCAGCACATCTCAAGCTCCGTTATGCTGAGTACTGGTGTCCTCAAGGCCGTGTGCTCTGCTGGCTGCTGTTCGTGCTGCTGACTCACAACTACACTGCCAGAAACAGCTCAAGCAGCATCATCAAGTTCAGTGATGATACTTCAGTGGTTGGACTCATCGGCAACAATAAGTTGGCTTGCAGAGAGGAGGTAAAGAGGTTTGTCAAATGGTGTGAAAACAGCACCTTGAGTCTCAACATAGATAAGACAAAAGAGATGATTGTGGACTTCAGGAAGGTACAGGTTGGCTACACCACTGCACATCAACAGAGTGAGTGAAGAGCACAAAGTTCCTTGATGTGCACATACCAGACAACCTAACCTGGACCCACACCACTTCCTCTCTAGTCAAAAAGGTACAGCAGCCTCTATACTTTCTGAGCAGATTGAATCGTGCAAAGGTCCCTGCCCTCACTCTAACTGCTTACTATAGGAGCACCATCAAGACTGCCTGTCTGCCTGCATCATTGTGTGGTAAGGAAGCTTCAAGGCATTGAACCACAAGACCCTACAGAGGATAGTAAAAACCACAGAGAAGATCACTGGGGGTCTCCCTCCCCCCATTTATGACATTTACTGGGAGTGTTGATGAGAATCCCTCCCACCCATCCCACAATCTCTTTGACCCACTGCTGTCAGGAAAGGAGGTACAGACCACAGCTGCCAGACTGGGTAACAGCTTCTTCCCTTGGGCTGTGAGACTAACGAATACCTTGCCACCACTGAGGTCTCATCACTAGGACAGCAAGCTGTTTACTGTTTACTTGTGCTGCACATAACATGCATTTTGAATTATATTTTATTAACCTAATTCTGGTAATATTTTGGTGTATGTGCTGTGTGTGATATATGTTTTGAGGGCGCACCATAGTCTAGAGGAATGTCGTTTCTCTTATATATGTACAGTTAGGTGACAATGAACTTGAACCTGAAGCGATACTCAGAAAATTTGCTGAATATTCCAACTATTTGCAAAAATGTATCGATCTAGTATTCTAGCATTTTAACCGCAAAAACAGAATCCTCATGCCATTAATATTTAAAGCACTTTCTTCCACAAGAGTGATGATTTTTTGACAGCAATATGATGTCCGGATTACTAGCTTCCTGCATTTCACAGCTCCATTACACCATGTATATGAAAGACTTTGTTTAAACCAATTCCTGTTATTACACTCCTTGAAATTCAATAAGAAGAAAGAATTTGGTTAAAGCTGATGAAAGCATTCTTGTTCTATGATACTCTCTGAGTACTAATTTTCCCCAAAGAGATGAAGCTGGACTTGTGCCAGGCCAAAAGGGGCCTGTGCCTGGGACGTGGTCTCATCTTGGTTTGTGGTTCTGCGAGTTCTGACATGCATATTACTACCCCTTCTATAAAAAGACACGGAAACCACAATTGCTTTCTGATTGCTATGGTATTACTTAGGGTTTGGCCAGGGGGCTGCATGTAGTCAAGAATATACTGCCTTAGCTCTAGAATAAAGCATCGTCATTTGGGTAGAAAATATGGAAAAAATACAGATAATGTTTCACAACCATGGGATGTCACAAAGTACTTGAAAATCAATTTTTAATATTCGGTCAACATTCTAAGGCAAGAAATGCATAGGGTACCAGAAACTCTGACAAGATCAACTGTGGCAATTTGTGATTGAGGGGTGAATGCTGACCAGGAAACTGGGTTGATTTTACGGTTCTTCCTTAAATGATGTCTTGGGATCACTTATCTACATTTGGGAAGATAGGTAGGACCTTAGTTTAATGTATCATCTGAAAGAGACTGGGCTTGAAGTTCTATTGCATTTCACAAGGCTTTTTAGTACTACACCACTGACCTAGATCAAGCAATGTGGTTGAGAAATTTCTGTGTACCTAATGTGCTTCTGGGAATTCAATGATCACCCTCCATGCATATGATGGGCACATGCAAGGAGAACACAGCATGCTTTGGTCTTGTCTGTTGGTGAGCAATGTATGATTGCTGTCACTCTTGAGTTTCTGCTTTTTCACCAGTGCTTTTGTGTGAGCCATTTTTTTGTCTCGTTCAATCACAATGTACAGATCTCCACAGAATGTGGGGATAATTGTACCCAGCATAGTCCCATCTAATTTTACAGATGCCTTATGCTGTATGGAAAGATGGAGTACAAACACCAAACATCACTACATTCTGTCCCTGGTATTGAAAAGTATGGAACAGGTCCTGTTGCCATGCAAAGTTCCTTTAAACTTGCTACACTACCTGTCATTTGTAGGAAAGTTTCTGCAGATAAACACCTTCGACCACAAGATCATCATATACTGTAACAATCAGCATGGGACACCCTGCATGCCCTGTGGGACAAGGTGATGGTTCACCCTGTAGGATTTTTTTTGAGAAGACTGACAAAGTCACTTAGTGACTCATTGCCAGAACTCACAAACAAGCACTAGGAAGTTGTTTGGATGGCAGTGAGATGCATCCACACTGTCAATTCCTTAACGCACAGTCAGAGGTTCAATCCCAGTACCACTGTCTAGGAGATGGCTGAAGGGCAGATGAGAAGGTTACCTACTTCATTATAGATTGCACTTTTACAAAAGGCTGGAAAGTGATGCAGTGGTGATTGTCAAGTTTTGCTCCAAGCAACTGCACTATAGGGTACTCCTGATATCAACACCACATACTGAGATAAATATCAACTGGTGCTTGAATATCATTAACTTGAGAAAGATGCACTTTGGTTTGTCTGAAACTTGTTGGTCTTCCAGTGTAAGGAGATGTTTGCAAGTGAATGCTGCTGACGGGCAGATTCAAGGTGCAGGTGTACATGTTGATAGGCGACGAAGTTTGGTCCAGCCAGTGCAAAGGCATTATGGGGAAGGATCACAAACACAAAAGATTCCACAGATGCTCGAAATCCAGAATAACAGATAGGCAGGCGGAAAGGTAAAGGTATTGCTTCACCTTCCTCTTCTTCTTCTTTCCTTTCTCCACCATTGATGCTGGTCTCACCCGCATCTCCTCCCACCACAACAAGGATAGAGTATCTCATGTCCCTACCTACCCCACCAGCCTGCACATCCAGCACGTTATTCTCTATTACTTCTGTGATCTTCAATGGGATCCTACCACAAACACATCTTTACTCCCTCCCCCTACTCTCCACTTTCTGCAGGATCACTCTCTCCATAATTCCTTTTCCATTCATCCCTCTCCACTGATCTCCCTCCAAGCACTTAACCCAAGCAGAGTAAGTGCTATACCTGCCCATTCACCTCCTCCCTCGTCACCATTCAGGGTCCCAAACAGTCCTTCCAGGTGAGGCAGCACTTTACCTTTATGGCTGTCGGGATCACCTACTGTATCCGATGTTCCAGGTGCGGCCTCCTTTACATCAGTGAGTCCTGACATAGATTAGGGGACCATTTTGTTGAGTACCTTTGTTCTAGCTGCACAAGGGAAGATTTCCTGGTGGCCAACCATTTTAATTCCACTTCCCATGGGATAGTGCTGTGGTTAGCATGACGCTTTTACAGATCAGGGCATCGGAGTTCAGAGTTCAATTCTGGCACCATCTGTAAGGGGTTTGTATGTCCACCCCACAAAAGGGTGGGTTTCCCCTGGGTGCTCCAGTTTCCTCTCACATTGCAAAGAGGTACGGGGAGAAGGCAGGGGAGTGGGGATGACCAGAAGGATTGGACCAGCCCATGACAGAATGGTGACTCGTCGGGCTGAATGGAACTTCTCCTCCTATATCTTATGGTCTTATAGATACCAGAGAGTAGGTCAATTAGTCATTGTAAACTGTCCTGCGCTAGAGTTAAATAGGTGGGTTGCTTGGCGGAGTAGCTCGTTGGCCTGGATGGGCTTGTTCCACACTGTACCTCTAAATAAATAAAGAAATTCCCATTCCAACATGTTAGTACTTGGCCTTCTCTACTGCCACGTTGAGGCCACTCTCAATTAGGAAGAGCAACACCTCATATTCCATCCGGGTACTCACTGTACACCTATGACTGTGTAGCTAAGTACAGTTCCAACACCATATGCAAGTTCGCTGATGACACCACTAGTGAGGGCTGTATCAAAGGTGGTGATGAATCAGCATACAGGAGGGTGATTGAAAATTTGGCTGAGTGGTGTAACAATAACAACCTCTCACTCAATGTCAGCAAGATCAAGGAACTAATTGTGGACTTCAGGAGGAGGAATCCAGAGGTCCAATCCAAGAGCAAGTACTCATCAGAGGATCAGAGGTGGAGAGGGTCAGTAACTTTAAATTCCTGGGGTGTCACCATCTCAGAGGACCTGTCCTGGACACAGCATACAAATGTACTTGCAAAGGAAGCACAACAGTACCTCTACGTCCTTAGGAATCTGCAGAGATTTGGCATGTCATCAAAAACTTTGACAAACTTCGATACATATGTGGTGGAAAGTGTATTGACAAGCTGCATTATGGCCTGGTATGGGAACACCAATGCCTTTGAGTGGAAGAATCCTACAAGAGGTAGTGGATTCAGCTCAGTACACCATGGGTAAAGCACTCCCAAACACTGATGACATCTACATGAAATGTTGCTGTAGAAAAGCAGCATCCATCATCAAAGATCCTCACCACCGTGGCCATGCTCTTCTCTCACTGCTGCCATCAGCAAGAAGGTACAGCGCCTCAGGACTCACACCACCAGTTTCAAGAACAGTTACTACCCCTCAGTCGTCAGGCTCTTGAACAAAAGAGGATACCTACACTCATTCTATTTCTGGTGTTCCCACAACTGATGGTCTCACTTTCAGGCCCCTTTAGCATGTTATTTCATGCTCTCGTTATTCATTGCTATCTACTTATATTTGCATTTGCATAGTTCGTTGTTCTTTGATACAGTTTACAGTTACTGTTCAATAGATTTGTTAAGCATGCCACAGAAAAAGAATCTCAGTGTTGTATGTATGTACTCTGATGATAAATTTTACTTTGAACTTTGGGTAGCCTCCAACCTGATGTCATGAAGATCGATTTCTCCAACTTCAGGCCCCCTAATCGGCATTTTGTGAGGGAAGGATCACAGTCTAGGATCCCGCAACCAATGAACATTGTGGAACTGCGACTAGGTAACAGTCTCTCAGGCACTTCATGGTTGTATTGTTAAAGGGAAAACATGAATAGTCTTAAACTATTGTACAAGAATGTATTGATTTGATGGTATAATGAATGTAGATACAGATAACAAATGTGTTTACTGCAAATATTATGAATTAGCTCTGTTTTTGAAATAAAATATGTTTCTGCTTACAAATACATGGTATGTCAGTGACACAGCCTGTTATGTAGAAGCAGACTGAAGGCCCAAACTTGATAACATTTACAAGACACAAGGTTACTGGAGTCAGGGGATGCAGGAGTGAAGATTCCATCAGAGTGAGTTATTAGGCCAGAAGTTTAAGTTTCATACAAGAACCTCAACAGAAAAGAGGCTGAATTTTGAACACTGTTTGCCACAAATAGAGGTAAATTATAGACAAGCGGATCACAGACAACACTTGGAAACACTTTGTCATTTAAAGTGGATCTCCCCCTCCCTCTCCCCCTTTCAAATTTCTTACTAGCTCTTCCTTCAGTTAGTCCTGACGAAGTTTCTCGGCCCGAAATGTCGACTGTACCTCTTCCTAAAGATGCTAAACACAAAATAATCTGCAGATGCTGGGGTCAAAGCAACACTCACAACACGCTGGAGGAACACAGCAGGTCGGGCAGCATCCGTGGAAAAGATCGGTCGACATTTCGGGCCGGAGCCCGAAACGTCGACCGATCTTTTCCACGGATGCTGCCCGACCTGCTGTGTTCCTCCAGCGTGTTGTGAGTGTCTCTAGAGCTGCTGCCTGGCCTGCTGCATTCACCAGCAACTTTGATGTGTGTTGCTTGAATTTCCAGCATCTGCAGAATTCCTCGTGTTTGCGTTGTCATTTAAAGTGGGCTGATTTTTCAGTTCACCCATCAGCTTCATGTCAATAAATCTCACTTTTGGAAGAGGTTTGAATAGCTATCCTGTCCTCAAATATATTACTATTTTCCTATTAGATTTTAACTTCCTGGGTCAGATAAATTCAATTAACATACAATGTTGGGAATTGGCAGCAACATTTGCTGGATTAAGTTGTGTAGTACTTATCAGAGTACTTGAAAACATTACTTTGCTCCTTTACTTGTCAAGTGAATTCTAAGAGAAAGGCATTGATATTAGTCCAGGACTTTCCATGTTCTGTCAGCCTGAATACTTCATTTGGGACAGTTTGTTGCATCATCAGTTACAGCTGTTTGTCCCACAGGGCAGTGGACAGTAAATGCATCCATTATCATTATTTCATTACACCACAAACCGATTTCTCATCAGCCAAGCTAATCAGAGGGGAAGTAATTAAGAAGATGGTAGGCAAGTAAGGGAGACAAGAACAAAACTCTTCAATATATCACACATCCTTGCCGGCTTGCTACTTGCAAAATTCAAAGTGAAAAACAATTTTACAAGCAGACATAAGGTGGCGAATGACAAAGTGGCACCTGAACAAAATTAATTAGGATACTTCAGCAAATACAAAAATAAATCTCCTCTTCCTTTTTACCAAAAGGAAGTGTCTTGCTGAAGGTAATAAACTTTATTTCTGGCTAGGGATAGCCAGTACCTCTATCAAGTGCTGTTTTCATGTAGGTGCCAAGGCAATGTGTGTTTCTTGCCTACCAGGACAGGATGCTTAAAGTGACAATCAAAGTGAAAGGCTAACCAGTTTATTCCTTCACCATGTCAACTGAAGTATGTCAGGCTAGTGGGCTACACTGTGATTAGGACAAGCCGTGTTGTGACACATGGAACCTTTTGGTCTGATTCCATCAGTCACTACTTTAACTGGATTATCCACGAAGTAAACCCAAAAAACATTTTAAAAGATAATGCAAACAGCCTGCTAATAAAGTGGGAGATATCTTATGGTATGTGGAGCTTTACAACACTGCAACAATATAAAGTCACGCACACTGTATTACTCGATCACTTCCCTCACTATACAGTAGTATTCGCAAACTCGGTCAGCCAGAAATGTTGAATAGATGATATATCTTGCCTTCTTCCTGAGATTCCCAAAATCACAGAAGAGAATCTTTATCAATTCAATTCACTCCATGTGTTATCGAGTAAAGGCTGAGAATACGGGTACTGCAAAGAACACAGGACCAGACAACATCCTGGCTATGATACTGCCGAATTAGCTGCCCCTAAGGCCAAGCTGTTCCAGTACAGTAATAATACGGGCATCCAATTTATGGAAAATTGCTGAGGGACATCCTGTTCACAAAAAAACAGGACAATTACCACACAATCAGTCTTAAGATTGTGAGGCACAAATAGTCTTTGAAGGAAAGATGGCTATACAATGTGATTTGGAATTCATTTCAAATGACCAAAATCTTGATAATTGAGCAGTGAAGACACATTTTCACTTACAATTGTACTTCCAATAACTCAACTGTTTAGTTCAATTTTTCAAACAATTATGTATTATTATTTCCAGCAGTTTTAAAATTATTTTATTTACTGCCCAGACCTAGCACTGCCATTTAGACAATACTTTGATGCTGTCAACTTATTCATCCTCCTTTGCCAGATTCTTCCACACATCCCCAAGTGCAGGCCCACCATTGTTCCTCATTAAGGGATAAGTTTAGTTGGTAGGGATAGCATTGATCACGAGTTCTGGTCTCACTTTCCAAATAGGTTTCTCTATAGAACTTGAAGCCATTCAATTCTCTTGCCTATACATTATCCTGCATTAATTCCTACTTCCTTATTATTAATAATATACATTGGTTCCCCTGCAACACACAAAATGCTGGAGGAACTCAGCAGGCCAGGCAGCATCTAGGAAAAGAGTACAGTCAATGCTTCGGGCCAAAATCCTTTGGTGGGACTGGAGAAAAAAGCTACCATTCAGGGCCTTAAACAGTCCTTCTAGGTGATGTGACACTCTACCCGTGAGACTGCGCAGTGTGGCCTCCTGTACATCAGTGAGACCCGACGTAGATTGGGAGGCCACTTCACTGAGCACCTCCCAGTGGCCACCCATTTTAATTCCACTTCCCATTCCCGTTCCGATATGTCTATCCATGGCCTCCTCCACTGTCAAGATGAGGCCACACTTAGACTGGAGGAACAACACCTTATATTCCATTTGGGTAGCCTCCAATCTGATGGCATGAACATTGATTTCTCAAACTCCTGGTAATGCCCTCCACCCCCACCTCTCCTTCACCATTTCCCATCCCCTTTTCTGTCTCTCACCTTATCTCCTTGCTTGCCCATCGCCTCCCTCTGGTGCTCCACCCCCCTTTTCTTTCTTCCATGGCCTTCTGTCTCTTTCACCAATTTACTTCCCAGCTCTTTACTTCATCCCTCCCCCATCCGTTTTCACCTATCACCTTGTGTTTCTCTCTCCCCTCCCCTCACCCCTCATCTTTTAAATCTACTCCTCAGCATTTTTTCTCCAGTCCTGCTAAAGGGTTTTGGCTCGAAATGTCGTCTATACACTTTTCCTAGATGCTGCCTGGCCTGTTGAATTCCTCCAGTATTTTGTGTGTGTTGCTTGGATCTCCAGCATCTGCAGATTTTCTCTTGTTTGTCATTAGTTCCCCTGGTTCCTTAAGATTGTTATAGCCAGGGGTGGTAATGGGGACAGGCTCCCACTACCTATTCAATGCTCCCAATGGCGTGCACCTCAAATAGCCACTGACAACCAAGTCTAGCTCCTGGCCTTCACGTAAGGCTTAGCTACTGAGCGAGGTGGAAACATTTCAACTAACAGGAGAAGGGGCAAAGGTGGGTTATTGGTGCCTTAAAACCAGTCGCTTCAGGCAGATGGGGCTCGTTAGTCGTCGTTGGCAGCTCACCTAGGAGAAGGAAAACTCCGATTTCAGATGCCTTGCAGCTATACCCACTCATGCGGAAGGCTTTGGGAGTAAACCCCAAGGGAAAAATCTGGAGCTGGAGTCACTAAGGAAGTTCTATATTGAGTCCAATGCTGACTGGCAAGTCAGGCGACGCTACCAAACTGTTATTAGTCCCTGCTATTCCTTTGGGTTCATCAGATGCATGGAGAGGGGGAACTTGCTACATAGGTAACAGCTTAGCTAGGATGCTATATCGACGGTAAACTCTGACCGACGGAGGCCCTCACCCCACATTAACTCCCCATTACTTCAAAACCACAAATTTTAAAAATGTTCTGTTTAAATCTTTCTGGTGCCTCTGATGTTTCTTTGCAAAGTACCGGAAGCACGCTGAGCTATTTATTTATCAGACCCTGTTTGCACATAATTTTAGCCTCCTTCACCTACCCTTCACTTTCTAAATGTTTTTGTTGTCCTCTCAATCTTTAAGATCAATTTACCTCCCTGATCAGATCTTCTAATCAGAGGATCTAGCTTATGTCTCAAGCTGTCCTTTTTAAAGGCATTATATAAATACTACGTAAAGCACAGTTAGAGTGGAACTAGCTAAGGTCATATGGCTGAAGCTATTTAGATAGAGGAGCAAGATCAGGTGAGGATCTAAAGTCACGCCAGCTGCTTTTCTGAGCTAGTCAGCCCAGCGAGGCAATGCTAGGGACATCAGATGTGCAGATTTTTCTCCGGAAAGCAGTATATTTGAAATCAAATCTTGGAAATATATTAAGTTATGTCACCCTTATGTGGTACAAAAGTGCTTTAAATAGGAAAGATTTAGTTTTGACTTCAGGTGCGATTTACTCAGTTTATAAGGTACAGGTGATTACTGATCCTCACTCAGCAAGTGCAGAAGTTGCTAACATAATATTATTGAAACATTAAAAATCATCAGTTTTATTTTGTGAAATCATGGGCAAAGCTGTTACTCCATCCTAAAAATCCACATCTCTTCAATACATCTGTACTTCTTTATCTTGTATATTTTCATCAGCTTGTTAACAGGAAATTGTCAAGAAATACAGTCATTCACAAACTTGAAAGCATTTAAATATTGTTTGCAGATATCTGACATACTCATGGTAGCTCTATCTCAAATGATCCATAAAAGGGGAATATTTGCAGATGGGGTACTTAGAAGATTTGGAGAGAAAGAACTTATTAATATCTACCTTATTAATATTATGGAACTGATTTATAGGGAGAACTGAGTCCTGGGACGAACAGGATGGTCACCAGCTTAAGATGCTGCCTAGTGCTTCTGCGGTTAGAGAAACAAAAATACTTCAAGAGGCAGTGGGATATGCTACTATTACACAGGATTTCTGTGCCCTTAGGAAGTAATGCCAGGACTACTTGATTTATTATCACAAAACTGAAAAACAATATTCAAACACTGAGTTCAATAAAAATGATTTTGATATAATTATACATGTCCAACAATTAAATTGCACATTTTTAAAAGTGCATTAACTTAAATGGCTCCGGTGCTGCATTTAAAGTTAACGAAGTTGTCTTTTAATGAGTATATTAAACAATTAGTATCAAACTAACTTATGAAACAGCTGCAAACCAGAAGTCAATAATTCAGACAGTGTTTACCAGCCATAGTGTTTGAATCTGACCAGATGCACCAGGAATTTACATTAGTTCTTCTGATTGCTGCTTCCACATTTCCACTTCTAGCAATGCTAATATTCACAACTTAAGCCAGGCTGGACAGAATGCATGACATTCAGCTTGCTGGTGTAGTCTGGTGTTTGAAATGGTCACAGCAAGTGCCTTCCACGTGAGCAGAAACAAACACACAAACTCTGCATTCTTTCAAAGGGACAAAACAGATCCTGTTCTATTTATTCAATGGCTGTGCAGAACATGGTATTCAGTGGCTGATCTGCAGCTACAAACAGCTCAAATAGCTTTTTTTATGGTTCACTGTAAATTCTGGTGTTTACCTTGCCCTTTGCCACCAGTGATAGACGAAAATAAGAAAATAAGATAGTATTTATTATTTTTTTCCTCATTTTGCTCTCTTATCGTTGCTGCCATACAAGGATTGTGAAACAAGAAAGCATGGAGTGATATGAAGCTACTGAAGTATAGTGCAATCAAAGTACACAATGACAGCAAACATTATCCAATGATATGAGCAGTTCAATCGGCTGCTACTGTTTTGCTAATGAGATTTACGTGCAAGTGTGAGTAGAAGCCTTGTTAATTATTATTCAAATTAGTTTTTTCAACACATGATCCCGTTAATCAGTTTACGTCAAATATTTGGATCCTTTATACTGGTTAAATGTTGAGAATGAAGCCTATAACTAATTAATAATCACATCTATGTGAATGATTTTCAAACACAGCATGTAATGTTGGGCTATATTAGTGCAGAAATAGAGGCTAACTTCATGCTTATGAATGGTGTCAGTGAAGAGCAGTTTACATATGAGGAAATGGCGGGCATTTAGAGTGTAGCCGTGAGGCATCCTGCAGACGATCATGTGAGGAAGGAAGGAACTGCACTGCCCACGTTGCAGAAATAAACGTAATAGCATCAAACATTGTTATTTAAGTTTAACAGGAGTTATAACGCACTAAAACTACTGAGAAATCCAGAGTCGGGAAGTAAAAAGTAATTTTACGGAAGGTGGAGCTGGCAATGATAAGTTCAGAGAGAGTGTAGGGGGAGGCCTGAGAAATACTTGCAGTGGAGAAAGTTGTGCTGTCTTGAAAAAAATACCAAGTGGCACCTTCTTAAGAAAGATAGTGCTGCAGCAACTGCTCAATAATTGGGTTTGCAATTTGCCTCTCATCTGCACCCAGTTCTTAAAGTGAAAGCCTTTTATATAACATTTATAACTTACATTGTTGCAGTCTCTTTGGGCACCAGATCAATCATAAAGACTTGTTTGAGCAAAACGGGGAGAAGAATTAGTACCCATTATTGACACATACTTTCAGCTTTACAGGTACTACCTGACAGCAAACAATCAAAGGTCAGGATCAAGACGATTGCTCCTTTTTTTAGCTGTTACTTGTCAAATGGGGAATGTCTCAGCGCTGAACCTGGTCAACAAATTTTAAGTTTTTCAATATCTGGCATCAGATGTTTAAAATTATGAAAATTAATGTTATTAGTAACTATGAAAGTTTTCAATAAATTTCATTAGTTTCATTTCCAAATCATTAGAACACTGAACACAGGGAAAAGAATTTTTTTAAAAAATCACTATCTTGCCCACTCTGTAGTTCCAGAAATCTTGTTCAAATGAATGGTCACCAATTCACACCCAGATCTGATCAAATAAATATCTGAGTAATGATTCTCCAGCAACAGTGCAAATGGACAAATGTAGCATCAATTGCCACTCAATGCAGGCCCAAGCAAGACTGGGGCTTTCTTTAGTGTGAAGGGCTGAACTCCAGTAGCCTTGTCTGTAGCCAGCATGATTTGGCAGATTATCATTTTTAATACGGCTAAATAACAGCCATGACATTTGCACTTGTGAAACTTGTGGCGTGTGACTAAGTGGCAGATGGGAGTTCAATCCAGACAAATGTGCAGTGATTGGAAGGGTGAAATTGAAGGCAGAATGCAGGGTTAATGCCAGGATTCTTAACAGTGCAGAGGAATAGATGGATCTTGGGGTTCTCGTCCACAAATTCCTCAAAGCTGCAGTGTAAGTTGATAGGGTTGGTAAGAAGGCATATGGTGTGTTGGCTTTTAGTAGTTGGAGGAGTAAGTTTAAGAGCCGTAAGGTAATGCTGCAGCTGTAAAAAAGTCTGACCACACTGGCAATATTGTGTTCAGTTCTGGTTGCCTCATTATCGGAAGGGTGTGGAAGCTTTAGAGAGGGTACAGAGGAGATCTGCTGGGATACTACCTGGATTACAGAGAATATTTTATGCAAATAGGTTGAGTGAGTTAGGGATTGTCGCTTTAGGGAGAAGGAGGATGAGAGGATTACAGGATGATAAGAGGGATAGATCGAGTGGACAGCCAGAGACATTTTTTCCCTGGGTGGAAATGGCTAATATGAGTGGCCATAACTTTAAGATGTATGGAGGAAAGTATATGGGAGATATCAGAAGTAGTTTTTAAAAATATAAACACAGACTGCCAGGTACATGCAGCCCGGGCGATGGTAGAGGAATATATATTAGGGACGTTTAAGAGACTTTTCGGCACATAGGTGAAAGAAAAATTGAGGGCTACATCAGAGGTAGGGGTTAGATTGCTCTTGGAGTAAATTATAAGATTAAGGTTAGGGTGTCTGTACTGTGTTGTACTGTTCTATGTTCTAAGGACAGATCCAATGCCATATTAAGTTTCCTGGCAACAGCACTGTGGTTAGCCAAATCCAAGGTGGTGACGAATCTGCTTAAAGGAGGGAGACTGGAAATCTGGTTGAGTCGTGCCACAAAAACAACCTCTCATTCAACATCCGAAAACCCAAAGAGCTGATTATTGACAACATGAAGAAGAAGCCGAAGATCCAGGAGTCAGTTCACATTGGGGGCACCAAAATAGAGAGGGTCAGTGGATTTAAATTTCTAGGCGTTAATATATCAGAGGATCTGTCCTGGGGCCAGCACATAAGTGTATCACAAAGAAGGTGCGACAGCGCCCGTACTTTCTTTGAAGTGTGCGTGGATTTGGGATGTCACCAAAAACTTTAACAACTGATGCATAGTGTAGCATATCCTAACTGGTTGCATCATGGCCTGGTATGGAAATACCAATGCCAAGTTAAAAGTAAATTCATTATCACAGTACATATATGTCACCATATACAACCCTGAGATTCATTTACTTGCAGGCATTCACAGTACATCCAAGAAACACAATATAATCAATGAAAGACCACACCTAGCAGGGTGGGCAAACAACTAATGTGCAAAAGGCAACATGGTGTGCAAACACAAAAAAAAAGAAATAATAATAATAATAATAATAATACATAAATATCGAGAACATGAGATGAGGAATCTTTGAAAGTGAATCCATAGATTGTGGGAAAACAGTTCAGTGATGGGGCAAGTGAAGTTATCCTTCTGCTTCAAGAGCCTGATGGCTGAGGGGTAATAACTGTTCCTGAACCTGGTGGTGTGGGCCCTGGGGCTGCTGTACTTCCTTCCTGATGGCAGCAGTGAGAAGAGCACATGGCGTGAACGGTGGGGTCCTTTATAAAGGATGCTGCTTTCCTCTAACAGCACTCCCTGTAGATTTGTTTGGAGGGCTTTACCCATGATCAACTGGACTGTATCCACTACTTTTTGTAAGCTTTTATATTCTTGGGCATTAGTGTTTCCATACCAGTCAGTGATGCAACCATGCTGTTCATACACACGTATGCAGGATCTCAGAGGGCCTAGGGAAGAATCCTGAAGAGCCAGATGCAGCCCTCAACAATCTCTGTCCTTCATTTGAAGATTTCAATTCACAAATCTACACTGCACATCTATAAAAGTTCATCAAAGTTTTAGATGACACGCCAAATCCATGCAAACTTCTAAGCAAGTAGTGGTGCTGTTGTGGTTTCTTCATAATGGACCTTAAGTGCTGGAGCCAGGACAGATCCTCTGAAATGATAACACCAAAGAATTTATAGCTGCTGACCCTCTCCACCTCTGATCCCCCGATGAGGACTGGCTCATGGGCCTCCAGTTTCCTCCTCCTGAAATCAATAATCAGCTTCTTATCTTGCTGACATTGAGTGAGGTTTTTGTGGACAACTCAGCCAGATTTTCAATCTCCTTCCTACCAGATTCCTTCTTCTCCAGCCCTTTACCTTTTCTATCTGCCTGGCTTCACTATCACCTTCTAACTAACCTTCCTTTCCCTACCCCACCCCCAGCTTTTTATTCTGGCATCTTCCCCCTTCCTTTCCAGTCCTGAAGAAGGGAATCGGACCAAAATGCTGACTGTTTATTCATTTCCATAGATGCTGCCTGACCTGCTGAGTTCCTCCAGCCTTTTCTGTATCTTTCTCTGGATTTCCAGCATATGCAGAATCTCTTGTGTTTATGTATTAGTTGCAGTGCATGACATGTAACATCATAGTTATTTAGATTTCTGACTAGTGTAGAAGTTGTGCTGGATTCACAGTTCATTGAAAACTTTGGTGACTGTTTTCAGGTTTTATAAGGCAGTCTGTCAGAATTGAGAACGGCTTACTTCCACTGCGATTCTGCGGGTTCTGAGGTGACTAATGAAGCCAATGTGGGACTTGCAGACTCTGTCACAGATGAGACAGGGTGCATGATGGTATGGCTGGGTGGGTAGTTTGTAAAGTGCTGCACTCTTTCTGCCATTTATAATGGACCGCTCTGTGTACCAGATACATAACCTCAAAGTTCTCAGTGCCATTCCAATTGTTCCTTCTCCATTTTGGAGAATCATGAATCATCCATCCACTTCATAAAATGCTGGAGGAACTCAGCAGGTCAGATAGCATTTATGGAACTGAATAAACAATTGACATTTTGAGCCAAGGCCCTTTATCAGGACTGGAAAGGAAGGAGGAAGAAGCCGGAATAAGAAGGTGGAAGGCGACAGGTGAAGCAAGTTCCGGGTGGGGGGGGGGAGAGAAGGGAAGAAGTAAGAAGATGGGAGATGATAGCTGGGAAACGTAAAGGGCTGTAGAAGAAGGATTCTGATAGGAGAGGAGAGGAGAGTGGACGATAGGAGAAAGAGAAGGAGATACACCGGGGGAGGTTATAAGCAGGAGAGTAGAAGAGAAAAAGTAAGAGGAGCCCAGTATGGGGAATTGAAGACGGGGGGGGGGGGGGGTAACAGGGAAAAATTACTGGAATTTGGAGAAATCGATGTTGGAGGTTACTTAGATGGAATATGTCACAAAAAGACAAGAAAATCTGCAGATGCTGGAAATCCAAGCAACACACACAAAATGCTGGAGGAACTCAGCTAGCCAGGCAGAATCCATGGAAAAGAGTAAACAGTCGATGTTTCGGGCCGAGACTCTTCATCAGGACTTAGGATAATGGACAAGGAAATCAAGGAGGGAGTGGTTCCCTTGTACAGTCGTCCCTCCCCACTAGTTTTGCTCGTCACTTATCCCTGAAAGGGGGAGAAGTGCGACACCTGCCCATTCACCTCTTCCCTCACCTCCATTCAGGGCCTCAAACTGTCCTTCCAGATGAAGCAACACTTCAAGTGCGAATCTCTTGGGGTCACCTACTATATCTGGTGCTCCTGATGTGGCCTCCTCTACATTAGTAAGACCTGACGTAGACCGGGGAACCACTTTGCGGAGCACCTTCGCTTCATCTGCAAAAAGCAGAATTTCCCGGTGGCCAGCCATTTTAATTTGATTCCCCATTCTCAGTTCGAAATGCCAGCCCATGGTCTCCTCTGCTATCACTATGAGGCTAATCTAAGGTTGGAGGGGCAACACTTCATATTCCATCTAGGCAGCCTCCAACTGGACAAAAAAGTTTAAAAGAGATTTTCCCAATGTACAATACATTTTTATTGTGCATAGCCAAAACGCTGTATTCTGTACCTATCCTGTCCAAGTTGTCCACAGCAGAACTCATGAGCAACTTCATGCTCTAGTGAGCTGGCACCTGCCCCAAACTTGCTCCCTGCTCTAGCTACAATGCCTAAGAACAGAAAAGCTACGGAAAAGTGGTGGATGCAGCACAATTCACCAGAGGAAAAACTTCCCTGCTATTGAGCGCAGCTGCCAGAAGGCAACCTCCATCATCCCATCATCAAGGAACCCCACCCATCCAAGACATGCTCTATTTTTGCTGATGTCAATGGGAAGGTGGTACAGGAGCCTTAGGTCCCACACCGCCATGTTCAGGAACAGTCATCACCCCACAGCCATCACGGTCCTGAACCAGCATGGATAACTTCACTCACTTCTATACTGAATTGATCACTGAACACAGCCCATGGACTCACTTTCAAGGACTCTACAACACATGTTCTCCGTACTATCTATTTATGCATTTATTTATTTATTATTACGCTCTTTGTATTTGCGCAGTTTGTCTTCTTTCGCTTGTCAGTCTTTGTGTGTGGTTTTTTGTTTATTCTATTGTATTTCCTTGTTCTACTGTGAATTTATGCAAGAATATGAATCTCAGGGTAATATATAGTGACATATATATGTACTTTGAGAATAGATTTACTCTGAATTTGAACTTTTAACTTTTGAACAGAGGGGAAATCTCCAAAGATTTCTCCAGTTAAAGCCATCTGTTCAGAAGCTGTTCAACTGTTACAGTTGAAAACAGATGTTACATTTGTATAGTTGATAATAACTTTACTTTGATCTTTGAACTTTGAATTTTAAGGTAATTTGCTAGGATGATCTTTTACCTTCTCTGGTTAAAGCCATTAGCAGTACAGGTTCTATCAACATGTGGCCACTAGAGGAATAGCAATTTGTAGGGTAGCCAAAGATATGGTAAAGCCATAATATTCAGTTTTTGTATACATAACAGTATGATTTCATTTTAATTTTTTATTTGGAACATTTATTTTATGAATAATAACTAAAAGATAGTCAGCAACTCAGTGAATTTCAATGTTTCAGCATAGGCTTCCACAATGCAAGATGTTTGGCTCACAAGCAGCAGCAAGGGCACTCACTGATAGGGTGGTGGATGGAAATAAGGGTAGGAGTGACTGCTGTAATTCTGAGAAAGGACAGCAGATTTGCACTTGATGGAGCGGTTTCTGTACACAAGGACAGCAGTTCAGCAATCCCAGTAATCTGATAAAGGACAAATCACTTTACTATTATGGCACCTTGCATGTTTCTATAAACACTGTACTCCACCCAGGTGGTACGAAATGGGACTGTTACTGAATGGGGAACTGGAGATGTAGTCACCAGGACTGCATTCAGATGAGTCACCCATGGACTGCTAGACATAAGACTGATTTCCCTCTCCATTTTTTCAGTCCCTTCCTCCTCCCCAGGCATTTTCACTGAAGGAGCACACCACTTAGCTGGTGACAAGAACCCTGTATGTCTTCTCATGATTTCAAGCAATACACACAAAATGCTGGAGGAACTCAGCAGGCCAGGCAGCATTTTTGGAAAAAAGTACAGTTGACGTTTCGGGTCGAGAACCTCCAGCAGGATTGGAGAAAAAAAGATGAGGAGTAGATTTAGGAGGTGGGGGGAGGGGAGAGAGAAACAGAAGGTGATAGGTGAAACCAGGAGGGGGAGGGATGAAGTGAACTTAACATAAGAATATAAGAAATAGGAGCAGGAGTAGGCCTTTTGGCTCGACAAGCCTGCTCCACCATTCAATAAAATCATGGCTGATCTGACCATGGACTCACCTCTATCTACCTGCCTCATCCTCATAACCCTTAATTTCCTTAATATGCAAAGATCTATCCAACCTTGTCTTAAATATATTTACTGAGGTAGTCTCCATTGCTTAATTGGACAGAAAATTCCATGGATTCACCACTCTTTGGGAAAAGCAGTTGCTCCTCATCGTTGTCTTAAATTTACGCCCCGAAATCTTGAGGCTATGTCCCCTAGTTCTAGTCTCACCTACCATTGGAAACAACTTTTCTGCCTCTAACTTTATCTATCACTTTCATAATTGTGTATGTCTCCATAAGATCTCCTCTCATCCTTCTGAATTCCAGCGAATATAGTCCCAGGCAACTCAATCTCTCCTCATAGCTTAATACCCTCATCTCTGAAATCAACCTGGTAAAGAGCTGGGAAGTTGATTGGTGAAAGAGATACAGGGCTGGAGAAGGGGGAATCTGATAGGAGAGGATAGAAGGCCAAGGAAGAAAGAACGGGGGGGAGGAGCACCAGAGGGAGGCGATGGGCAGGCAAGGAGATAAGGTGAGAGAGGGAAAAGGAGATGGGAAATGGTGAAGTGGGGTGGGGGGTATTACCGGAAGTTCGGGAAATCGATGCTCATGCCATCAGGTCAGAGGCTGCTCAGACGGAATATAAGGTGTTTTTCCTCGATCCTAAGTGTGGCCTCATCGTGACCATACAGGAGGTCACGGATTGACATATCAGAATGGGAATGGGAAGAGAAATTAAAATGGGTGTCCACTGGGAGATCCCACTTCTTCTGGCGGAAGGAGCATAGGTGCTCTGCGAAGTGGTCTCCCAATCTATGTTGGGTCTCACCGATATACGGGAAGCCACACAGGGAGCGCCAGACACAGTATATGACCCCAGGAGACTCACAGGTGGTGTTGCCTCACCTGGAAGGACTGTTTGGGGCCCTAAATGGTAGTGAGGGAGGAGGTTTATGGGCAGGTGTTGCACTTGTTCCGCTTGCAAGGATAAGTGCCAGGAGGAGATCAGTGGGGAGGGACAAATGGACAAGGGAGGTGCATAGGGAGCAATCTCTACAGAAAGTGGGGTGGGGGGAGGAGGGAAAGATGTGCTTGGTGGTGGGATCCCACTGGAGATGGTGGAAATTTCGGAGAATTATGTGCTGGACACGGAGGCTGGAGGGGTGGTTGGTGAGGACAAGAGGAACCCTATCCCTGATAGGGGGGTGGAAGGATGGGGTGAGAGCAGACGTACATGAAATGGAAGAGATGCAGTTGAGGGCAGCGTAGATGGTGGAGGAAGGGAAACCTCTTTCTTTGAAAAAGGTGGACATCTCCTTCATTCTGGAATGAAAAGTCTCATTGTGAGAGCAGATGCAGCAGAGATGGAGGAACTAAGAGAAGGGAATAGCATTTTTACAATTAATAGGGTGGGAAGAGGTATATTTCAGGTAGCTATGAGAGTCAGTGGGTTTATAATAGATATCGGTGGATAAGCTAGGTCCGGAGATAGAGACAGTGAGATAGGGAAAGAGGAGGGAGGTGTCAGAAATGGACCAGGTAAATTTGAGGGTAGTTGGAAGCTGGAGACAAAGTTGATGAAGTTGATGAGCTCGGCATGGGTGAAGGAAGCAGCTCCAATGCAGTCATCGATGTAGCATAAGAAAAGTGCGGGACAGACACCAGTGTAGGCTTGGAACATGGACTGTTCCATGTAGCCGACAAAAAGGTAGGCATAGCTCGGACCCATGCAAATGCCCATAGCTACAGCTTTTGTTTGAAGGAAGTGGGAGAAATTATTAAGAATGAGGACAGATTCTGCTAGATGGAAGAGAGTAGTGTGGAGGGGAACTGGTTGGGTCTGGTATCCAGAATGAAATGGAGAACTTTGAGGCCTTTGGTGGGGTATGGAGGTGTATAGGGACTGGACATCCATAGTGAAAATAACATGATGGGGGCCAGGGAACACAAAATCATTGAAAACATCCAGAGCATGTGAAGTGTCACGGATGTAAGTAGGAAGGGACTGAATCAGGGCAGAATAAAACAGAGTTGAGGCCTGCAGATATGAGTTCAGTGGGGCAGGAACAAGCTGAAATAATGGGTCTACCTGGACAAGCGGGTTTGTGGATCTTGGTAGGGGGTAGAAACGGGAGGTGCGGGGTGCAGGAACTATGAGGTTGGTGGCAGTAGATAGGAGATTGTCCAGCATGTAGCACATAGATGATCACAGATTTTAAAAACCACTCTGCTGACTATTGCAGAATTCCTTTTAAACAATTCAGGTAGTGGGGCCAGTACTTAACAACTTAAATGCTCTAATCAGATTTTGTATGACATCATGGATAACATTGTATGCTTGCTGTAGGCATAGATAAGGGAGACATCAGCCAGGTGATTAGTGAATATCCCTTTGCACTCAGTAGCTACCCTTTGACGTGCGATAGGTCAAATGCAGCTGGTATGATTGAATGCAGCTGACAATTAAACATCATGACTACTGCCTAGATATTCCAGATACCTTTATAACATTGGAGATACCAACCCACATGATGCATCGTCTATGGTCACAAAACCAGCTGGATGCTGAATTACTTTTTGCTCTAATGCATTCCAGAGTTGGCATAGCACCTGCAATGTAACATGCATGCAGTTAATTGCACCATGCACTACAGCGAAGAATGCAAATACAGCAAAAGTAAATGTTTTCTCTGCCTGCTGTTCCATTCCTTCTTGCCAACAGGAACTGCCCTGAGACCAGCACAAAGAAGGCATGGCAGCACCTCTACTTTCTTAGACGTTTCCATAGATACAGCATGTCATCCAAAGCTTCAAACTTCTACAGATGCACAATGGAGAGCATCCTGTCTGGTTGCATCATTGCTTGGTAAGGAAACACTAATGCCCAGGAACAAAAAAGTCTACAGAAAGCGGTGGATGCAGCCCAGTCCATCACAGGCAAAGCCCTCTCAACTATGGAGCACACTTACAAGGAACACTACCACAAGAAAGCAGCATCTATCATCAAGGACTCCCATTGTCGAGGCCATGCACTCTTCTCAGTACTACCATTGGGCAGGAGGTAGAGAAGCCTTAGGTCCCACACCATCAGGCTCAGGAACAGTTATTACACAACAACTATCAGGCTCCTGAACCAGCGTGGATAACTTCACTCAACTCAACTCAGATCTGATTGCACAACCTAGACTCGCATTCAAAGACTCTACAACTCATGTTCTCAGTTATATATATTTATTATTTATTGATTTATTATAAATGCACAATTTGTCTTCATTGATTGTCAGTCTTTACGTATACTTTTCATAAATTCTATTGTATGTCTTTATTTTCCCTGTAGATGCCTGCAAGAAAATAAATCTCAAGATAGTATACCTGGCTGCGTTTCCACTTCCAGCATACAAAGACTGAAGACCGCAGTACCAGTAGCGGGGACCAAAAAGGTACGGACAAGGAGTGTTCACAAAACTGCTTTCGATCAGTGGACTGGACAAGATTCAGGGATTCATCTTCGAATTTGAATGAATATGCCACAGTTATCATCAACTTCATCAAGAGCTGTGTGGATGCCTTCCAGAATACACCAAACATATCCAAAAGCCGTAGATGAACCAGGATATTTGCAGCCTGTTGAGGGCTAGGTCTGTAGCAGTCAAAACCGGTGATCTCGAACTACAGAATATGACCAGGTACGACCTATAGAAGGCTATTTTAAGAGCAAAAGCATGATTCTGATTGAGGTTAGAAATGCAATTGGTTTCATGTCAGCTCTGACAGGGTTTGTAAGCCATTACTTCCTACGATGTAAAACCTAACATGAATTGCTGTGATGCTTCGCTCCCACATGAGCTGAATGCTTTTTACGCAGGCTTTGAAAGGGAGAATAATATACCTGTGTGAATCCCTGCAGCACGTGGTGACCCTGTGACCTCTGCCTCAAAGACTGGCATCAGAACATCTTTCAAGAGGGTGAACCCTTGCAAGTGCCAGGCCCCGATGGTGTACCTGCTAGCGCACTAAACACTTGTGCTGATCAATTGGCAGGAGCGTACATCTTCAATCTCTCACTGCTGCTTTCAGAGGTCCCCACCTTTTCAAAAAGGTGACAATCATGCCAGTGCCCAAGGTGAGCTGCCTCAATGACTGTCGCTCAGTGGCACTCACAACTACTGTGATGAACTGCTTTGAGAAGTTGGTCATGCCACAATCAATTCCTGCCGAAGCAAGGAACAGAACCTGCTGCAGTTTGCCTATCGCTACAATAGGTGTACAGCAGATGCAACCTCACTGGCTCTGCAGTCAGTATTGGACCACCTGGACAATATGTCAGGCTGTGGTTTACTGATCACAGCTCAGCATTGAACATCAACATACCTTCAATACTGATCAACAAGTTCCAAAACCTGGGCCTCTGTACCTCCCTCTGCAACTGGATCCTTGATTTTTTCCATTGGAAAACTACCGTCAAAAGGATCAGAAATAACGTCTCCTCCGTGGTGACAATCAACACTGGTGCATCACAAGAATATGTGCCTAGCTACTGCTCTATTTTCTACACACCCATTACTGTGTGGCTTAGCACAGCTCAAACGGCACCTATAAATTTGCTGATGACACAGCTACTGTTGGCAGAATTTCAGATGGTGATGAGAAGGCGTACAGGAGTGAAACGGACCAGCTCGTTGAGTGGTGTCACACCAACAAACTTGCACGCAATGTCCGTAAGACCAAAGAATTGATTGTGGACTTCATGAAGAAAAGATCGCGAAAACTCACACCAGCACTTATTGAGGGATCAGCAGTGGGAAGGGTGAGGAGTTTCAAGTTCTTCAGTATCAGCATCTTTGAGGATCTATCCTGGGCCCAGCATATTGATGCAATTACAAAGAAGACACAAGAGCGGCTATATTTCATTAATAGGACATTTCCAGGGACGTACAATGGAGAACATTCTAACTGGTTGCATCACCATCTGGTATGGAGGAGCCACTGCACAGGATCAGAAAAAGCTGCAGAAAGTTGCAAACTCAGTCAACTCTATCATGGGCACTCACCTCCCCTGTTTTGAGGACACTTCCAAAAGGTGATGCCTTAAGAAGACAGCACCCATCATTAAGGACCCCCATCACCCAGAACATACCCCCTTCTCATTGTTACCATCAAGGAAGAGGTGCAGGAGCCTGAAGACACACACAACAGTTTAAGAACAGTGTTTTCCCCTCCACCATCAGATTTCTCAATGGAAAATGAATTCATGTAGAATACCTCACCATATTTTTTCTTTCCCTCTTTTTTTGCTTTACTTATTTCATTTTATATATATATACTTATTACTGTACATTGTAGTGTTATTATTATGTATTGCCCTGTACTGCTGCTGCAAAATAATCAATTTCACAACATATGCCAATGATATTAAACCTAATTCTGAATCTATATGGTAACAGATACGTACTTTGACTATGTCTTTGAAAGGTTGGCCTAGGACATTTTTGTTTCTGCCTCCAAACATGCTTCTCCAACATTTTTTAGATGTACTTCAGTTTTCCAGTATCTATAATTATTCATCATTTTTGATTAATGTACCATATTTGGATTCCACTGAATACAGAACCAGGTGGTCTTCCTTACGCAACAGTGAAAATAAGTCCAGTTCATTGCCACAGTCAGTTTGAAAGTTGCAGTTGCAGAGCATACTTCAGCAAGTATAGGTATCTCACATATTTTCCTTTCTGAGTCTCCAATAGAAAAATTGCTTTCGGAACACTGTGTGGATAGAACTTCCTGTTGTTTATCCTTCATCTCCTCCCTCCAGTCATATATCTAACCCCAAGCAACCCCTGCCCATTTTCTGAGTCATGCTGTTCTGCAAGGGGAATCCCCAATTCAACAACACCAAGGAGAAACAGGTTTGTTTAGAAGTTTTGAAGTCAGCAAAACTTCTTTCAGCACTTGTCACACCTGTGTGTTTATTCTTCTTGAAACAGCTACAGAAAGTACTAGGCTCTCGTAGAGGTACAATACTAGCCTAAAAAAAACCACTAATTGGTGGTTGAAAATAAAAAAAAACACAGACGTTGGAAATTTTAAATAAAAACAGAAATGCTGGAAATCCTGGAAATCCTCAGCATCTATGGAAATAATGTTTCTAGTCCAAGAATTAATTGAACAAAGAGCTAAACCACTGAGCTCCAAAATAGTAGCAATTTCATCCAATCACTATCAAATGCTGAATGCTTCACTCTGCCTGATCTCCAGCTGGACATACAACAAAAGAAGTAGGCTACTGGGCAACTTAAAACTGTCTCAACGTTCAATATGATCATGACTGATCCATGTTTACCTCAACTCCTCTTCTGTGCCAGTTGCCCAAAACCTTGATTGTCCAAATATTTATCTACCCCCACCTTAAACATTTCTAATGTTCCAGCCTCTGCCAACCTCAGTAGCATTCTAGAGCTTCACAATGCAATAAGAAATATTAATGCACTTCAGATTTTAATTATCATTTCTTTATTTTGTAACTATGTCGCCTTGTTCATGTTGCTCCCGCTAGTGAAAACATTTCAACTTTTCCCTGTTAGGCCCCATTAGGATCTTATGTGTTTGGATAAAGTCTCTCCTCAGTCTTCTAAACTCCAAGAACTACAGACCCAAACTGTCTAGTTTCATACTATCAGTAGGTGGTCACTACATGGACGTCAATACCCTCACCAAAATAGCTTCAAGTACAATTCACCCCACAAACGTGTGAGCATGGAGTGAACACCTCCAAGAAGCAATAAGGGCATCTTTAATGCTCAAAGTAGCTGTGCCGCTAAGTCCAACTTATTGCCCATTGCACCCTCCCATTTACTTTATTCCACTATTCCCTCTCAGCCCTCTTACAACTGAGAATCTTCTTTCTCTCAGTTTTTCACTCCTGCAACTTATTTTGAACCCAAAGCTTCCAGTAACAAATCAACTCTCAATTTAGCTCGTCTCCTCTTACACTTTACATCCTTCTTGGAACTATGCACTCAGTGAGTTAATAATGTAAATCCAGATGCAGGCTCTCAATCTGAAACATGTGCTGTCCATTTTCCTCCAGAGATACTAACCAATCTGCCAAGTTCCTCCAGCAGTTTTGTGTGCTGTTCAATATCTAAAGCATTATTCATTAGAAATTAGTTCCCTTATTAAAGAGACCCTGACTGTTGAGCTTGCTTTTTAGTGCCTAAATTGCACAGTAATCAGTAAGGTTACCCAAGAGTGTCTCAGTCACTTGTAGTTCTCACAACAGTTGTGCATTAGGCTAATTCAATCCACTATTTTGATTGAAATGTTGGTAGATTCCCAAAACATCTACTCCATTAATGAAATGCCAGTATAAAAGGAAAGCTGTATAGAACATTTTCTTCCAGTTAATGTAAGCCTTGGCTCTTAAAAGCTTCCGCCTATATGTTAGCAAGTAATTGCTTCTCACCCTGATGCTGAAATTCTATACAGAAAGACAGAGAAAATTCTTGGAACCTTCCTGGCATCCTTAAATTTCTGTAAAAAAGCCAGTAGTTCCATTTCATAAGGAAGTCCAGTTGCTGAACCTAAGCCAGTGTCATTAGTGTGAAGGAAGCTCTTTGGGTTCAATTGGTTCAAATGATGATTATTCATCCCAATAGAGTCTTTCTCTTTTTTCTCACCAGCTTCACTTAGCTTGTTAAAGTTCCACACTGCCATTGGTGTAATTCTTCAGATGAAAGGTTAAACAGATGGCACATTTCTCTCTTCCATTCCACAGTGGGTGACGGAATATTTTAAGAAGTGTTTAATTGTGTTCTCCTGCCCTTATTCTTCTGAGCATTCTGAGAGTAACTGAAGAGGTATAATGGAAGTAAGACACTTTTGGGACATACTTTCATAATAAAGTACTGCTGTTTATTAAGCTGCAATGGTGTCCTTCAGGTAAGAGATTAATGAATCAGTGAATACAGAGAAAAGAAGTACGAAGTTAAGATACAAGTCATGATTATAGGTCAGTCTGGAAGTCCTCATTCAGAGTTCTTATTATGCTACAGTCAAAATTTCCCATAGATAAAATTTCTATTTTAATTTCTCTTAATTTTACTATCTACTTCATTTTCTTAAAGGCAGCTATAAAAGTAACTTTTGAGCAGAATGAGGAAAACTTGAGTTCTTGTCCTGGTACTGTGTGGATAAACAATTCTTATACTTCTTTTGTCACCTGTTGTTTGTTGCCTACAATGTTTAATATACTATACAGTCAATATATTGTTACAGTAACATTAAGAATGTTAGGAAGTGCTTTATTGTGTTCTCCTGCTCTTATTTTTCTGAGCATTCTGAGAGTAAGTGAAGAGGAAGAATGGAAGTAAGAATAAGGATGTCTGTGCATTCATGAGGAGTGTATTCCTCTGCTCTGATGATTTACCAGGTAGTGTGAGGTGCAGTAAAAATAGAAAACAGAATAGGCTGGAAATATTCAACAGGTCAGGCAGCATCTGCGAAGAATGCAAGTGAAGGTTGTAAAGTGAAATCATGTTAACACACTTGTTGCAACATTTTGAAGTGTAGCAAATTTTCCTCACCTTTTCCTGTGTTGTTGAAATGGGATTGAAAGTTTTAATTTGTTCTGTCACTCCTTTCATTAAATATTATGTTTCATTTTAGAGTGAACCATACTTCCGAAAAGGAGCTGCATTCCTAGAAGGTTTGCCACCAAGACCGCACCCCCCCCCATGTATTACTTTAGCCACTGCACTGAAAACACTTTAAACCACTTTTTATAATGCAGTTTATATCGTAAATATATTTATGTATTTATGCACATTTTATTCCATATCTGTTCTTCTAACTTCATTTTTATATAATTCTTTATTCTGTACAATAGCTGAATGTTGTCGATTTTGGTGCATGTAGCGCCAACACAGACAACTATTTCCTAATACACGTAAATAGATATGGTGAATAAGGCCGATTCTTGATAAAGTTGATCCTCGATCCTGAATGTAATGACTGTACTGTGCGGTGAAAATTTTGTTTGGTCATTTCTGATAACCATAATTTTCTATATTTTAGAGAAGTCTTTCTCCTGCACAGTGTGATTGAGCTTGTTTTTCCAGCAATTTGAGAAAGTAATTTTCTTTTGTATTTTTAATACTTCAATTTCTGGGATTTACCCTTTTCACTTGAAAAATATAAACTGACCCACAATATAGCAAAATGTACCCAAATGCACTACTTGTGCAGTGGAATGAGCTGTGAGCGCAAGTGATGCATGCAAACTCGATTTCAACGTTTAAGAGAAGTTAGGACAGGTACATTGATGGTAGGGGTAAGGAGAGCTATGGTCCTGATGCAGGTTGATGGGAGTAGGCAGTTTTAATGGTTCTGTATGGACCAGATCAGTCAAAAGGTCCTGTTTCTGTGCTGTACTTTTCTATGACTATGTAATTTTAGACCAGCAAAGACTGATATGAAATGCTTCTTAAGTTAGACACCACTTAGAGATGAACAGAATGTTGATTACTTCATAAATTGGTAAAATTATCCAGAGCATCAAAACAGTTAAATTTAAATATTACTGTACTGTATAGTATTCCTTTATATCCAATATATCCAAGACTACCGTGAACGGTCCCAGACCCAGCTGCAAAAAGAAGAGGTTTGGGCATGGAGCTGGCAACCATATTCCGTAAAAACCCAGTGGGATTTTATGCCAAAAATCCAACAGAACTTTGCTGTTAATTCCACTAATTTATACCAACGGAACTCCAGAGACCTCATCCCTGGGAGAGGAGGGGTCTTCACCTAGAAGGCGCATGAAGTTGTACAGTGTAAGTGGAAACCACAGGGCTAATCAACCATCGACCCAGGTTTGATGGCTCTGGTGAGCTGCTGTCGGTGGCCTCAGCCCCAGGAGGGGTGATGGGCTTAAGAAGAAGAAGGGGAAGACAAACAAATTAATCTCATATCAATAATTGGAAAATGCTGGAAGTTATTATGGGGTAATAGGACATTCAGAAAATCATAATATGATAATGCAATAAGGAGTCATAGAGCACTAAAGCACAGAAACAAGCCATTCCCCCTCAGAATCCCCTTTCACCTTTCACCAAACCTATCTAACTCAGGTCTTCAAGTCCCACCAACATCTGTGTAAACTTTCTCTGCACCATTTCAAGATTATTGTTACCTTCCATGTAAATAGCAGATGAAAGCTAATGCAGACAAGTGTGACAAACCAGAGTAGGACTAAAGCCTGATTTATACATCTGCATCAATGCGCCGCCGTAAGTACTGCGTCGCCGCAAACCCTATGCAAAGCCAACGCAGATCCCTATGCGAGAGCCCGCATTGCTGCGACGTGCATCTCTCCCAAAATGTAACCGCGCGTCGCGGCAACGCAGAACGCAACAGCTGTGATTGGTCCGCTTGGTAGCATCGCATTTCATCCTACGCTGCAATAGCTGCCCATTGGGTGACTGAAGGGCAGGGAAGGAACTCTGGCTGCAATGCTTTCCATACACAGCTGTCCACCGCTTTTCAAACGTTCGCTTTACGAAACCTCACTGTTATGAAAGACCTACATTAGTACCCTGTTTTCGCTTTCAGAAGGTGTTTTCACTGTTACGAAAAAAAATTCAGCGCGGAATAAAAGGCAGCGCGCCCCGAGCAGCCGCTCTCCGCCACATTCGGAACTGCTTTGCTTTAACACATGCCTGTGAGCAGCCGTTTGCAAGATGAGTTCTATGGTATCGGAAAAGCCTGTAAGAGCTCGTAAGGGTGTTACACTTACGGTAAAACTAGACATAATGAAGCGTTTTGATCGTGGTGAACGAAGTAAGGACAACGTGAGTTTGGCTTGTGGAAGCTGACGAAAATGATGTTGAAGAGGTTTTGGCATCCCGTCACCAAGAACTGACAGATGGAAGAGCTGATGCAATTGGAAGAAAAAAGGAAACAATCGAAACCGAATGAGTAATGATAAAGTACGACTTTAATTTTGAAAGGGTATGTCGGTTTGGAGGATACTTGCAGGATGGTTTGAGTCCTTATTAAAGAACTGTGTGATAGAAAAATGCGCGAGACTCAGCAATCAAGCAAGCCTTCCACATCAGCCACAGCAGACGACAAACCTCGACCTTTGACATCCAGGCAGGCAGAGACGGAAGAAGATGAGCTGCCTGCTCTAATGGAAACAGGCGATGAGATGACACCCCAGTGTCCCACCACCCCAACCACCAGGCCACGGACGGATACCGATTCGCGGAGAATGCAAAGGTAGCCGGGAGGCACACAGCACATCTTTAAGAAAAAAACCCGAAATAAACATGCTAATTAGTTAGGTGCCGCCGACACGTAATTGTCGGCCTAGATCAGAGATGACGAAATCGGAAATCGGCACTGATCTGGGCCGACAATTACGGGCGGCACCTAATTAATTAGCATGTTTGTTTCAGCTTTTTTCTTAAAGATGTGCTGTGTACCTCTTGGCTACCGCTGGACCCCTGCGTTCCTTGTGGCCTGGAGGGTGGGGGCCACTGCACCACCCCAGCCTGCGATGACTCAGTCTAACACACCATCATCAGTGTGCTCGCTGTCTTCCCGATTCCCGTGATACTACACTGCACATACATTATTTCTACTTTATAGTGTATTTTTACGTGTTATTTGGTATGATTTGGCAGCTTCATAGCTTAAAGGTTACTGGAGAGAGTGTTTCTGCCAACAGCGCTTGCGTGAGATTTTCTACCGATGACGCTTGTGTGAGATTTTTGCTACGGAGAACAGTTCAGTAATGATTGTGGAAAAGTATTTCTACTTTATATAGGCTGTGTATTTATCATATCATTCCTGCTTTTACTATATGTTCCTGTTATTTTAGGTTTTATGTGTTATTTGGCATGATTTGGTAGGTTATTTTTGGGTCTGCGAACGCTCACAAAATTTTCCTATATAAATAAATGGTAATTGCTTCTTCGCTTTACGACATTTTGGCTTACGAACCGTTTCATAGGAACGCTCTACCTTCGGATGGCGGGGGAAACCTGCAGCTTTACAGACCTCTGAAATTATGGAGGACACATTTCGCTTTTACGGAAAAAGACATTCGCGTCTTGTTCACCCCGAGAGAGACCACCATGACCATGAAGCCTTGCGCGGGCAGGTGAGTGTGCATGCGTGACTTGCGCGAATTGCAGAGCGACGCAGACACATCAACGCACAAGTACAAATGCTCACAACACGCGTAGGCCACTTGCGTAGGTTACAGCGTCCAGTTAACGCAGAAGTATAAATCAGGCTTAACACAGTGAGCAGTAGGGCGCTGAGAAATACAGTCGAACAGAAGGATCTGGGAATACATATCTATAATTCCTTGAAATCAGTGTCACAGGTAGATAGGGTCTTAAAAAGAGCTTTTGGCACATTGGTCTTCATAAATCAAAGTACAGGAGTTGAGATGTTATGTTGAAATTGTATAAGATGTTGGTGAGGGAGGCCTAACTTGGAGTATCATGTGTAGTTTTGGTCACCTAGCTACAAGAAAGATATCAATAAGAATACAAGAGTGCAGAGGAAATTTACAAGGATATTGTCAGGACTTGAGGACCCGAGTTTAGGGAAAGGTTGGATAAGTTAGGACTTTATCCCCTGGAGCGTAGCAGAATGATGGGAGATTTGATAGAGATAATCACAATTATCAAGGGTATAGATAGGGGAAATCCAAACAATGGCTTTTTCCATTGAAGCTGGGTAAGACCAGAACCAGAGGTCATAGGTTAAGGTTGAAAGGTAAAATATTTAAGAGGAACCTCAGGGGAACTTCTTCACTTAGAGGGTGGTGTGAGTGAGGAACGAGCTGCCAGCAGAAATGGTGGAAGTGGGGTCAATTGCAACATTTAAGAGAAATTTGGGTAAGTACATGGATGGGAGGGGTATGATCCAGGTGCAGATCGATTGGACTGGGCAGAATAACTGTTTGGCATGGACCAGATGGGCTGAAGAGCTTTTTCTGAGTAGTAATGCTCTACGACGCTATACAATGAAGCCACATTTATTATTCATAGTTACAAACAGTACCAAGAGTGCTTTTGTCCTATTACTAATTTTACAACAAACCTTGAGTTTACCATCCTCCGAATGATATTTTTATGTACTAAGATTTGTCATATCAGAATGCAGAACAAAACTAGATGTAACAAACAGGGCCACTGACTTTAAACCAATTTATGATCTATTTATCACAGAAGACAGGAAGACCTCTGATAATGTGAGATGTGAAAAAAACGTTGCGTTGGATACACTCATGGACTGAGATTGGTTGGGTCTTGGCAAATTTTATGTAGCAATAAGGTGACTGAATATACATCAGTCTCTGCCAGTTCCTACACTGCACGTTGAATATTGATAAAGCAATTGTTTGTATCTGCATATTAGCTTGCAGATCATCACACAACGTCAGATGATGGTAAAGTAAAAAGATAAATGATACTGAAAACAATGAACAAATGGTACCTGAAGATAATGATCTACTTGTCTGATGCAGAAAACAGAACATTTCAAATACTCGGAAAGGGCCGTTAACAGGGATTTTGAAGAAAATAAACATCCAGAGATGGCAATTCTGGAAATCCACCAGCATATTTTTCAAATGCTGCTCTGCAGAAAATGTGGCATACTCAACACATCAAGGAAACCAGGCTCCCCTCCACTGACTGTCTATACCTCTTGCTGCCTCAGTAAAGCAGCCAGCATAATCAAAAACTCCATTCCTCGGTCATTCTCTCTTCTCCCCTATTCCTATGAGCAGAAGATTAAAAAAAAAGCCTGAAAACATGTACCATCGGGCTCAAGGACAGCTTCTACCCCACGGTTATTAAACTACTGAATGGTTGCCTAATACGATAGATGGACTCTTAAGCTCACAGAGTACCTCATTATGATCTTGCACCTTATTGTTTACCTGAACTGCACTTTCTCCGTAGCTTTTACACCTTATTCTGCATTCTCTTAATGCTTCAATGCACCGTGGAATTACCTGATTTGTATGAACAGCATGCAAGACAAGCTTTTCAATGGATTTTGACGCATGTGGCATTAATAAACCAATTTCAATTCCAATTCCAATGTTGTCTGCAAACTTATCAGCCCACTTACAAATTTCTTACTGCATGTGTGTCAGGATCCAAATTTAAGCAAATTCACTGATACAGTAAACTTCCTTGTTACGAACGGGGGGGGGGGGTAATATTAACTGATTAGCAGAGATCATGGACTTTTCTTCCAATCAGCAAGCAGTTGTCACAGTTGAAAGGGGGAAACGAGTTAGGGCTCCTATCTTATTTTTATGTTATTTAGAGATACAGCATGGAACAAACCCTATCGGTCCGCTGAGCTGTACTGCCCAGCAACCCCCTGATTTAGTCACAGGACAATTTACAATGAACAATTAACCTACTAGCTAGTAAACCTTTAGACTGTGGGAAGAACATAAAAACTTTCTTTCAGAGGACGCCTAAATTGAACCCCGAACTCTGACAACCTGAGCTGTAATAGCGTCGCACTAACTGCTATACTACCATGGTGCCCCAGTGTGATCCAACTGGAAAGAGCACGATGATCCACCTCCCAACAAATAATGGCCAAGGAAGGCGGTTTTAAATGCAACAGCTGGCAGCTGCTGAATAAGAGGAACTAAAGTCACTGGTTCATTGGTGAGACAAACGGTGGCGGCACTGTGCGGCCTTGGTTGTTGCGTGGGCTAGGCCCTCATGACACGACATCGCCTGTCCCAAGGGAGGAGAGGCACCAGAGTCAATATGGGAGAGAACAGAGGCGTGGTGGGCGCACTTGTATCCATGCTTGGTTGGGGACTGGCCCCTGCAGGCCCCCTTTCACATCAGTTCGCTCTCTGGAAAACAAGCTGGATTGCCTTTGCAGGAGATGAGGAATTGCTGCGTGTTTGTTTTTGCAGAGACGTGGCTTCAGGACAACACCTCATGCACCTTCAACCTTCAGGCCATGCCACAAAGGGACTTCTGCTGATATTATTCTGTGACTATATGCTATCGTAACTAGATGTAATGTGTGTGTGTGTGTGTGTGTGTGTGTGTGTGTGTGTGTGTGTGTGTGTGTGTGTGTTGCATCTTGGCCCCAGAAGTACGCTGCTTCACTTTACTGTATACATGTGTGTGGTTGAATGACAATTAAACTTGAACTTGAACTTGAGAAGTGTAAAAAAACAGCTGTTCATTACTTCTGATTGAAACTCAACAATGAAATTTTAACCTTGAGCTTGGGCAGCTCAGTTTATGCAAGGTATATCTGCCATCAAGAAATAAACTAGTTTCGTTAAAATGACTGCATTTAGCTCTGAATAAAATTGACTTATTTACAGCTCAATGGTAGCACGGTAGTTGCGTAACTGAGTAAATAATTCATAAGATTTTCGTGATGATACAGAGTCAAGAGTTCAAGTCCCACCATGCCAAATGGAGAATTTAAATTTATAATAAAACATAGATTGTCACAAAATCCCATATGGGCCACTATTTCCCTGAAATAGCCTAGCAAGCCCCTCGAGGGCAATTATGGATGGAAAATATATGCCCTGGTCTTAGCAATGATATACACAATTCATGCATGAATAAAAAATGCCTAAGGCTTCAGTTTGTTTGCACATACATTGACTTATTGCCAGAGAAGAAATATGGGCAATGCACTTGTATTCAGCTATGGGATAAGGAGTGGAGAAAATATGTATTGTTCATATTCCTGTTCCCTATCAGATGAACCTGATAGAAAGCATATGTGAATGTGCAAAGGGATGCAGTCAGTGGGCTGAGCCATGTTTAAAGACTCACCAGAAGATCTGGAAGAATACACTAAGCTTGTCACAGTCTTTACAATGGTAATTGTGGATAAGAATATCCCTACAAAATCATTTAGAGTCTTCCTCAACCAGATGCCTTGGATGAACCAACAGATCTGCAATCTGCTGAGGGCCAGATCATGTGGCGTTCAAGTCTGGTGACCAAGTAAAATACAAGAGGTCCAGGTATAGCTACGGAAAGCCATCTTGCATGCAAAATAGCAATTCCAGACCAAACTTGAATCACATGATGCTCGACAGCTGTGGCAGGGCTTGAAAGCTGTCACCTGCAAAGTAAAACCAAATTTGGCTCCTGGATGAGCTCAATGCTCACTTTGACCAACAAAACATGGAAGAACCTTTGCAAGCTTCCATTGTCCCCAACCATTTTGTGACTTCAGTCACCATGAGAGCATCCTTCAGGAAGGCAAACCCACGGAAAACATCTAGGCCAGAGCACTGAAGACCTGCACTAATCAGTACACTGGCTGGAGTGTTCACTGATATCTTTAACCTTTCACTCCAGCATTCTGAGGTACCTACCTGCTTCAAGCAGGCTTCAATTATACTGGTGCCCTAGAAGAACTTGGTAACCTGCTTCCATGATTATCATCCAGCAGCACTTATATCCACTGTGAAAAAGTTCTTTGAGAGGATGGCGATGAAACATAACAACCCTTTCCCGTGGAAGGACTTGGATCTGCTCCAATTTGCCTATCATCACAACAAGTCAATAGCAGATGCCATTTCATTGGCTCTTCATTCAACCCTGGAAGGCTGCATACATCAGGAGGCTCTTCATGAACGATAGCTCTGCATTGAACACTATCATCCTCTCAAAACTAATCAAAAAGATCCAAGACCTAGCACTCGATACCTGCTTGGATCCTCGAATTGTCACTTGCAGACCCCAGTCAGCTCGGATTGGCAACGTTTCTACAATCAACATCAGCACAGGTGCACCACAAGGTTGTGTACTTAGCCCCCTGCTCTACTCGCTCTACACTTATGATTATAGGGCTAAGTACAGCTCTAATCCCATATTTAAGTTTGCTGATTACAATACTGTTGTTGGGTGAATCAAAGGTGGTGACGAATCAGCATACGGGAGAGAGATTGAAAATCTGGCTGAATGGTGCCACAATAATAATCTCTCACACAGTGTCAGCAAAAACCAAAGGACTGATTATTGACCACAGGAAGAGGAAACCAGAGGTACATAAGCAAGTCATCATCAGGGGATCAGAGGTAAAGAGAGTCAGCAACTTTAAATTCCACAGCATTGTCATTTGCTGGGCCCAGCAGGTAAGTGCCACCATGAAAAAGGCATGGCAGCACTTCTATTTTCTTGGAAGTTTGTGAAGATTTAGCTTATCATCTAAAACTATGTCAAACTTCTGTAGATGTGTGGTGGAGAGTAAACTGACTGGTTGCATGCAGCACACATCAAAGTTGCTGGTGAACGCAGCAGGCCAGGCAGCATCTCTAGGAAGAGGTACAATTGACGTTTTGGGCCGAGACCCTTCGTCAGGACTAACTGAAAGAAGAGCTAGTAAGAGATTGGGAGGGGGAGGGGGAGATCCCAAATGATAGGAGAAGACAGGAGGGGGAGGGATGGAGCCAAAAGCTGGACAGGTGATTGGCAAAAGGGATACGAGAGGATCATGGGACAGGAGGCCCAGGGAGAAAGAAAAGGGGGAGGGGGGAAGCCCAGAGGATGGGCAAAGGATATAGTGAGAGGGACAGAGGGAGAAAAAGGAGAGAGAGAAAAAGAATGTGATGTATTGCATCATGGCCTGGTACGGGAACACCAATTCACTTGAACGGAAAAGCCTATAAATACTACTGGATACAGCCAGTCCATCATAGATAAAGCCCTCCCCACCACTGAACACAACCACAAGGAGAACTGTCACAGAAAAGGACCGTCAAATCCAGGTCATGTTTTCTTCTCATTGCTGCCATCACGAAGAATGTACAGGAACCTCAGGTCCCACACCACCAAGTTCAGGAACAGTTGTTGCCCCTCACCCATCAGGCTCTTGAACTAGAAACATAGAAAGCCTACAGCACAATACAGGCCCTTCGGCCCACAAAGCTGTGCCGAACATGTCCTTACCTTAGAAATTACCAAGGGTTACCCATAGCCCTCTATTTTTCTAAGCTCCATGTACCTATCAAGGAGTCTCTTAAAAGACCATATTGTTTCCGCCTCCACCACCACCGCCGGCAGCCCCTTCCATGCACTCACCACTCTGCGTAAAAAACGTACCCCTGACATCTCCTCTGTACCTACTCTGTTCCAAGCACCCTAAAACTATGCCCTCTCTGGCTAGCCATTTCAGCCCTGGGGAAAAGCCTCTGATGATCCACACGATCAATCCCTGTCATCACCTTATACAACTCTATCAGGTCACCTCTCATCCTCCGTCGCTCCAAGGAAAAAAGGCAGAGTTTACTCAATGTACTCTCATAAGGCATGCTCTCCAATCCAGGCAAAGGTACTTTGATAACAAATTTACTTTGAGCTTCAGATGGCAGGAATTACCTCAGATATAATATCATTGCGGTAAGTAGCCTGATGTAGACTATGGACCAAGTGCTGGTAAGTGGGATTAGCATAGATAGAAAGACATGGACAAGTTAGGCCAAAGGGTCTGTTTCTACGCTGTGTGACTCTGTGGCTCTGACATGCACAATATATGGTCACAAGTGAACAACCGACAATTGGACAAATGTTTCTAATGGTTGTCATTGCTTTCAGGCCTCTGCTTTGATAGAAGTGAGCAAAATCAGGAGAGAAGAGAAAAACAGGCTCGGGAAAGACTTACTAGAGTGGTAGCATAGCCAAGTGATATAAATTTGTACCCTTCGCCCCATCCCAAATTAAGAGGAATGCTAAGAAAGTGATAAGCTGCACAGCCATACAGAAATTGATCACAGAGGACTTGAAATTTGGCATGGTTACATAAAAATGTGAGAGTATATATCAGTACTACGTCTGCACATAGATCACTCAGTGAAATAGTGGTGAGTGAATGCAAATCCATAGATTACAATTGATGCATGGCGTTCAATGTAGACTGATTGCCTACTTCAGTTTGTCATGGGAAGAACTGGAAGACAGATCACCATGGGTCATTTATTTGAGAATCCCAATGACCAAATGAACTGGCATTGAGGCCATCTTGGCAATGCTAGAGTGCGTAGCACAGATGGATGGAGAGAATTTACTTGAGGCATATAACAAATATTTTCATACCACAAAAAGCGTGGATCAAAGTTCAAAGTTCAACAAAGTTCACAATAAGTGTATTATCAAACTACATGTATATCACCACATATAACCGAGATTAATTTTTTGTGGCATTTACAGTAAATACAAAGGAACACAATAGAATAAGTGAAAGACCGCACACGAAGGACAAACAACCAATGTGAAAGAGGCAACAAACTATGCAAATACAAAAAAAAACAATAAATATTGAGAACATGAGATGAAGAATTCTTTAAAATACGACCATAAGTTGTAGGAACTGTTTGGTGTTGGGGTGAGTGAAGTTGAGTGAAGTCATCCCTACTAGTTCAAGAGCCTGATGGTTGAATGGTAATAACTGTTCCTGAATCTTGTGGTGCAGGCCCTAAGGCTCCTGTAACCCCGAGAGGAGAGTGGCCATATGAACTCAGTCCTTCTGTGAAGAGCGATCACCATGCTAGCTCCAAACGTGAATGCCATCGACACGGCTACCAACCCCGTGGTCTCCATCGAGAGAGATTGCTGACCTCTTCCACATTCATCCCGATGCTACAATCCTCCTTGCCACTTTGAGATGCAGTCATTCATGATCCTGCTTTCCGGTCTTCTCCACGAGGCAGCTCTCCAGGGAAGTAGAGCACGAGATCATTTGATTGAATTCCAAACTGCACATCACAGGCTCCAACAGTTTCCATAACACAATCAAGACAAACCGGAGGTCCAGGAGTGAGTCCTCAATGGGGGAATCAGATGTGTGGAGGATCAGCAACTTCAAATTCTTTGGTGTTATCATTTCAGTGGATTGGTCCTCAACCCAGCATGTAAGTGCCATTATGAAGAAAGCATGGCAGTGCCTCTACTTCCTTAGAAGTTTATGAAGGCTTGGCGTGTCATATAAAACTTTGACAAATATCTAAAAATGTGCTATGGAGAGTACATTGACTTATTGCATCATGGCCTGGTATGGAAACACCAATGCCCTTGAATGGAAAATCCTATAAAATGTAGTGGATATGGCCCAGTCCATCTGGGGTAAAGCCCTTCTCACTACTGAGCATGCTTACTGTCGCAGGAAAGCAGCATCCATCATCATGGACCTCCACCACCCAGGCCACGCTCTCTTCTCACTGCTGCCATCAGGAAGGAGGTACAGGAGCCTCAAGACCCACGCCACCAGGTTCAGGAACAGTTATTACTCCTCAGCCACCAAGCTCTTGAACCAAAGGAGTTAACTTCTCTCCACTTCACTCACCCCAACAATAAACTGTTTCCACAACCTATGGACTTACTTTCAAAGACCCTGCATCTCATCTTCTCGATACTTATTGCTTATTTATTTACTAATATTACTTCTTTATTTTTTTGTGTTTGCATAGTTTGTTGATTTTTGCATGTTGGCTCTTTGTCTGTCCTTTTGGGTGTGGTCTTTCATTGATTCAATTGTGTATCTTGGATTTACTGTGTATGCCTGCAAGTAAATGAATCTCAGGGTTGTATATGGTGACAGATATGTACTTTGATAATAAATTTATTTATGAATGTTCCAGACTACAGAGGCTGCATAGAGATGCAATGGAATTTTGTAAATCCTTTACAAATTATAAATTAATTTTTATAATTATAAAAACGTAGGCTGTCTGCCTGCAATTGACCAGTCTCCTTGCGTTTGACGGGTCTCTCTCTCAAGACTGCCAGGAGAAGATGCAGGAGTCTTGGGGCTCCACGCTGCAAGGTTCGATTGTGGCTCGTGGTTGTTGGACTCTTTCCTGGGGAATTGATTCTGTGGCTTGATGTTTAACATCCTTAGCATTGAACATGGCAGTGGGCTCATTGTTTGGAGGACTCTACGGTCCATGTTCCATGTGCTTCTGGTTACTCATTTTAGCTATATGTACAATTTGATTGCGGTGCTTCGGCATGGAACTGTCTCTGTGGCTGTGCTCTACAGTCATCAACATAGCACTAAACTGAACTGCCTTGCTGGTTGTCACCCCTGGACCATTTCAGGGGCTCTGCAGGTTGATGTTAATATTCTGTGTGCTATCTGCTCCCTTTTTGCTGTATGCACAACCAGATGAGCGCTTTCTAAGCATTTCTATGATGTCCATGTCTACGTACCTCTGTCAAGCCCTATTTAAATGGTGGTTAAAAATAAAGGGAACTCACAAGGGAGATATCTTCTTCCAACCCTTTAAAGACTGCCTCATTCATATGAAGCCAGTATGATGTACATCCTTTCAGCCTTGAATGTTTTTCTCACTTCAATCAATGTGTGTGCTCAAATTTTGCCTGAATAGAACTGTACACATTCCACATTTCCCATGGTTACAACCTACGACTTTCAAATATGATCAGCTCCAAATCACAACAATCTATATTTATACAATGCCTTTAATATAGCAAGCTGATGCATGGAACCTTGGGGAGAAGAAATGGGCAATGAAATGTAACAGAAGCATTGTCTAAAATAATAGGTTTTAAGGCATTTTGAAACTAAATAGAGCAAAACAGCAGGTCTAACATTTAGGGAGGGACTTCCATAGGGGAAGACAGAGATGATTTATGGCTACACTTTGACTGGCTATGATTGAACTGAAATACAGGAAGGTTAGAGTAAGCTTATAAGACTATAAGACCATAAGATATAGGAGCAGAATTATGCCAGTTGGCCCATTGAGTCTGGTCTGCCATTTCATCCTGGCTAATCAATTTCGCTCTCAGCCCCAATCCTCTAACTTCCCACAAATGTTTGTTCTATTACACTGGACAACAAAGATTTTGCTTCCTGAATAATTTTGAATATATCTTATGGATTTTGGGCTGCTGATCATGAAAATTGTCATGAAATTTCCCTGCCACACACCATTTTTTTGAAATCGCCTATATTTGTTATTTCAATTCATAATTCACGTAAATTAAAATGTTGCTGACAATGTAAGCTGAAAAGTTTTTTATCTTGTCTAGGCATTCCTGGGTATGCTTAGGCAGGGTGAATGCTGCATGGCAGGAAAGGTTTTAGTATGGTTATAAACGCATCAGGCACACACAGTTCTACGCATTGAATTTACATGTATATCCGTCTGCGATCACATTGATGAACATGCACTAACGTATAGCATATGGTGTGCATTTATTATAATAAAGTAGTTGTATTTTCAGGAGTATTTGTGATAGCAAAATGTCTCACCAATCCTTAAGCAGCTGCAATATTTTCTGTTATATTTGTGGCGAGTATATGCTTTAATCTCAAAGATAGAGTATCACTCCTCTTATTAAGAAAGCCTATGGGCTCTACTTTGGGTGTAAAATTGGTGACCAAGACAAAACCTGGACACCTCACATTTTTAGCATTCCCATTTGGACTTCTTCCCTGCAAATGCAGGCACTGTCAGTGATGAACAAGGTGGAAGGTTTCATTAGGACATTGCAGTTATGGATAAACAGTATCAGGGCAACTGGAATCTATTAATACTGACTTATTATTGTTGGACACTTAAGCGAGGAGCCTCAGAAACTAAGTACAAATGAAAATCATCAACAAAACATTTTTACCTTAATGGAACGATTGCAAAATATCAGCACCGTTATGCAATTAAACACATTATACTCAATAAGAGTTAACTTCTTGTTTGTCCAAACTCCTATGTGATACAAGGTAGTTGAAAATTAGAATTGTGTTCATAACCAAAAAGAAATATTGAGAAGGTAATACTTCCAAAAAAAATTGTTCTCCAGTGTTACATGCCCTCTCTTTGGCTTTTATGCTGGCTTTGACTTCCCTTGTCAGCCACAGTTGCATCATCTTGCCTTTAGAATACTTCTTCTTTGGGATGTATCTATCCTGGGTCTTCTGAATTGCATCCAAAAATTCCAGCCATTGCTGCTTTGCTGTCATCCCTGCTAGTGTCCCCTTTCAATCAATTTTAGCCAGTTCTTCTCTCATGCCTCTGTAATTTCCTTTACTTTATTGTAATACTGACACATCTGACTTTAGGTTTTCCTTCTCAAATTGCAGAATGAATTCTATCATATTAAGATCACTGTCCCCTAAGGCAGTAGTTCCCAACCTCCGGGCCGCAGACTGATACTGGGCCACGAAGAATACAGTGGTAGCCGGGACGCACCCAGCACATCTTTAAGGAAAAAAGCCGAAATAAACAAGCTAATTAATTAGGAGCCGCCCGGCACGTAAATGTCGGCCCAGATCAGAGGCGATTGTTGATTGCGTACAGCAAGTGAAATCGGCAATCACCTCTGATCTGGGCGGACATTTACATGCCGGGCGGCACTTAATTAATTATCTTGTTTATTTCTGCTTTTTTCTTAAAGATGTGCTGGGTGCGTCCTGGCTACCACTGCACCCCTGCATGCTTCGCAGTCCGGTATCAGTCCGCGGCCCGGAGGTTGGGGACCACTGCCCTAATGGTTCTTTTCACCTTAAGCTCTCTAATCAATTCTGGTTCATTGCACAATACCCAGTCCAGAGTAACTGATCCCCTAGTGGACTCAACCGCGAGCTGCTCTGAAAAGCCATCTTGTAGGTATTCTACAAATTCCCCCTCTTGGGATCCAGCACCAACCAGACTTTCCCAATCTACCTGCATATTGATATCCCCCACTGACCTTTTGATGTGCATTTTCTGCCTCCCATTGTAATTTGTAACCCACCTCTTCGTACTGTTAGTAGGTCTGTATATTACTCCCATAGGATCCTTTTACCCTGGCAATTTCTCAGTTCTACCCACAATGATTCCATATCTTCTGATCCTGTGTCACCTCTTTCCAAGGATTTGATTTAATTTTTTACCGAAAGAGCCATGCCACACCCTCTGCCTACCTGCCAGTCCTTTTGATACGGTGTCTATCCTTGGACGTTGAGCTCCCAGCTATCATCTTCTTTCAGCCACGATTCAGTGATGCCCACATCATACATGCCAATCTGTAACTGTGCTACGAGTTCATCTACCTTATTGTATATACTGCATGCTTTCAAATGTACCACCTTCAGTCCTGTATTCATCACCCCTTTTGATTTTATTCCCCTTTCACATTGCAACCCATCCCATTTACTGCAATTTTCTCCTATCAAGAGTCAGTCCTTGTTAGCAGTCTCACTACACACTGCCTCAGATTATATACCAACTACCCAATCCCCAGCCCTATCACTCTGGTTTCCATCCCCTCGCCAAATAAATTTAAACCCTCCCAAATAGCTCTAGCATACCTGCCTGCAAGGATACAATCCCTCTCGCGTTCAAGTGAAACCTGTCCCTTTTGTACAGCTGACATCTTCCCCAGAAGAGATCCCGATGATCCAGAAATCTGAACCCCTGTCCCCTGCACCAGTTCCTCAGCCACGCATTCATCTGCCAAATCATCCTATTCTTAGCTTTACTGACACGTGGCACAGGCAGCAATCCAGAAATTACTACCCTGGCAGTCCTGCTTTTCAGCTTTCTGCCTAGCTCCCTAAAACAGGAGTCCCCAACCTTTTTTGCACCACGGACCGGTTTAATATTGACAATATTCTTGCGAACTGGCCGACGGGGGTGGGGGGGGCTGTTAATCACGTCCAGGATATAGGTGATAAGTCAACTATAAGTCACTTATAAGTGGCTAATACACTCAATTTTGTTTCTAAAAGGGTTTATCTAACGAATTTAATAATAAACACACAGCACACATTTTCCTTGCATGAATATAGTGATAAGTCAATTATAAGTCACTTATATAAGTCACTAGGCTTTGTGTGTGAATACAAGGAGCATTCGTAACAAGGTGGATGAATTAAAAGTGCAGATTGTTATTAATGAATATGATATAGTTGGGACCACAGAGACATGGCTCCAGGGTGACCAAGGATGGGAGCTCAACATTCAGGGATATTCAATATTCAGGAGGGATAGACATGAAAGAAAAGGAGGTGGGGTAGCATTGCTGGTTAGAGAGGAAATTAACGCAATAGAAAGGAAGGACATCAGCCGGGAGGATGTGGAATCGATATGGGTAGAGCTGCATAACACTAAGGGGCAGAAAACACTGGTGGGAGTTGTGCACAGGCCACCTAACAGTAGTAGTGAGGTTGGGGATGGCATTAAACAGTAAATTAGAAATGCGTGCAATAAAGGAACAGCAGTTATAATGGGTGAATTCAATCTACATATAGATTGGGTGAACCAAATTGGTAAGGGTGCTGAGGAAGAGGATTTCTTGGAATGTATGCGGGATGGTTCTTTGAACCAACATGTCGAGGAACCAACTAGAGAGCAGGCTATTCTAGACTAGGTATTGAGCAATGAGGAAGGGTTAATTAGCAATCTTGTTGTGAGAGGCCCCTTGGGTAAGAGTGACCATAATATGGTGGAATTCTTCATTAAGACGGAGAGTGACATAGTTAATTCAGAAACAAAGGTTCTGAACTTAAAGAAGGGTAACTTCGAAGGTATGAGACGTGAATTAGCTAAGATAGACTGGCAAATGATACTTAAAGGGTTGACAGTGGATATGCAATGGCAAGCATTTAAAGATCACATGGATGAACTACAACAATTGTTCATCCCAGTTTGGCAAAAGAATAAATCAGGGAAGGTAGTGCACCTGTGGCTGACAAGGGAAATTAGGGATAGTATCAATTCCAAAGAAGAAGCATACAAATTAGCCAAAAAAAGCAGCTCACCTGAGGACTGGGAGAAATTCAGAGTCCAGCAGAGGAGGACAAAGGGCTTAATTAGGAAAGGGAAAAAAGATTATGAGAGAAAACTGGCAGGGAACATAAAAACTGACTGTAAAAGCTTTTATAGATATGTGAAAAGAAAAAGATTGGTTAAGACAAATGTAGGTCCCCTACAGACAGAAACAGGTGATTGATTATGGGGAACAAGGACATGGCAGACCAATTGAATAACTACTTTGGTTCTGTCTTCACTAAGGAGGACATAATTAATCTTCCGGAAATAGTGGGAGACAGAGGGTCTAGTGAGATGGAGGAACTGAGGGAAATACATGTTAGTAGGGAAGTGGTGTTAGGTAAATTGAGGGGATTAAAGGCAGATAAATCCCCAGGGCCAGATGGTCTGCATCCCAGACTGCTTAAGGAAATAGCCCAAGAAATAGTGGATGAATTAGTGATAATTTTTCAAAACTCTTTAGATTCTGGACTAGTTCCTGAGGATTGGAGGGTGGCTAATGTAAACCCGCTTTTTAAAAAAGGCGGGAGAGAGAAACCGGGGAATTATAGACCGGTTAGCCTAACATCGGTGGTGGGGAAAATGCTAGAGTCAGTTATCAAAGATGTGATAACAGCACATTTGGAAAGCAGTGAAATCATCGGACAAAGTCAGCATGGATTTGTGAAAGGAAAATCATGTCTGACGAATCTCATAGAATTTTTTGAGGATGTAACTAGTAGAGTGGATAGGGGACAACCAGTGGATGTGGTATATTTGGATTTTCAAAAGGCTTTTGACAAGGGGTCCCACACAGGAGATTAGTGTGCAAAATTAAAGCACAAGGTATTGGGGGTAAGGTATTGATGTGGATAGAGAATTGGTTGGCAGACAGGAAGCAAAGAGTGGGAATAAACGGGACCTTTTCAGAATGGCAGGCAGTGACTGCTGGGGTACCACAAGGCTCAGTGCTGGGACCCCAGTTGTTTGCAATATATATTAATGACTTGGATGAGGGAATTAAATGCAGCATCTCCAAGTTTGCGGATGACACGAAGCTGGGCGGCAGCATTAGCTGTGAGGAGGATGCTAAGAGGATGCAGGGTGACTTGGATAGGTTAGGTGAGTGGGCAAATTCATGGCAAATGCAATTTAATGTGGATAAATGTGAGGTTATCCACTTTGGTGGCCAAAACAGGAAAACAGATTATTACCTGAATGGTGGCCGATTTGGAAAAGGGGAGGTGCAACGAGACCTGGGTGTCATTATACACCAGTCATTGAAAGTGGGCATGCAGGTACAGCAGGCGGTGAAAAAGGCGAATGGTATGCTGGCATTCATAGCAAGAGGATTTGAGTACAGAAGCAGGGAGGTACTACTGCAGTTGTACAAGGCCTTGGTGAGACCACACCTGGAGTATTGTGTGCAGTTTTGGTCCCCTAATCTGAGGAATGACATTCTTGCCATAGGAGGAGTACAAAGAAGGTTCACCAGATTGATTCCTGGGATGGCAGGACTTTCATATGATGAAAGACTGGATCGACAAGGCTTATACTTGTTGGAATTTAGAAGATTGAGGGGGGATCTTATTGAAACGTATAAAATCCTAAAGGAATTGGACAGGCTCGATGCAGGAAGATTGTTCCCGATGTTGGGGAAGTCCAGAACGAGGGGTCACAGTTTGAGGATAAAGGGGAAGCCTTTTAGGACCGAGATTAGGAAAAAACCTCTTCACACAGAGAGTGGTGGATCTGTGGAATTCTCTGACACAGGAAACAGTTGAGGCCAGTTCATTGGCTATATTTAAGAGGGAGTTAGATATGGCCCTTGTGGCTAAAGGGATCAGCGGGTATGGAGGGAAGGCTGGTACAGGGTTCTGAGTTGGATGATCAGCCATGATCATACTGAATGGCGGTGCAGGCTCGAAGGGTTGAATGGCCTACTCCTGCACCTATTTTCCATGTTTCTATAACATTTTAAATTACACTTGGCTATTAAACACACAGTGCATATTTTCCCCGTATGAACATATAAAATAATTGTAACACACCAATATGGCTGAATCAGTGGGAGCCCTGGGCTTGTTTTCCTGCAACAAGACAGTCCAATCGAGAGGTGATGGGAGACAGTGATACTCGAAGGGGGTTCCTTATGTAATGACCTCACGTGCGTTCAAGTTCCAACAGTGGGCGTGACAGGGAATGAGGAAAGGTGCAGCTGACTCATATTGTTCCCTCGCGGCCCAGTAGCACATGCCTTGCGGCCTGGTACTTGTCCGCGACCTGGTGGTTGGGGACTAGTGCCCTAAAATCTCTCTTCAGGACCTCCTCACCTATGTCATTGCCGCCAATATGTATTAAGACTTCTGGGAACACACTCTGCTGCTTTAGAATACTGTGGACCCAATCGAAGACATCCCTGATCCTGGCACCAGGGAGGCAACACACTATCTGGGTGTTCCTTTCTTATCCACAGAATCTCATCTCTATTCCTTTAACTATGGAATCTCCTATCAGTACTGCAGTCCTCTTCACCTCTCTTCTCTTCTCTTCTGGGCCACAGTGCCAGAGACCAAGCACTGTGGATCCACCTGGTAAATTGTCCAAAATGGTGTAGTTATTATTGAGGGGAACAGCCAGCCAGAGGAGTACTCTGTACTGGCTGCCCATTTCCCTTCCTTCTACTGACAGTCACCCAGTTACCTGCCTTCTGCAACCTAGGGGTGACTGTAGCTCTTATCCATCACTTCCCCAGTCTCCCGTATGAACCAAAGGTCATTGAGCATCAGCTCCAGTTCCTTAACATGTTCTTTGAGAAGCTGCAGTTTGGTGACCTTTGGCTCAGATGTGGTTATCCAGGAGGCTGGAGGTCTCCTAGAATTCGCACATCTCACACAAAGAACACAACATGGCCCCTGGAGCCATTCTCACTTCACTAACTGTGCCCTAATAGACAAGAAATGAAGAATAAGGGAGAAGATGAAACTCACCCAAGTCCGATCTCACCTAAGCCTGCTGAATAAAGCCACTCCCTAACACTGGCCCACTCACACAACAGCCGCTCCACTTGCCTCTGCCTTATTTTTATTCGCCCTTTCTAATGAATTCAGTTCACTGATTTGGTGCAGTTCAAACTCCAAAAACTGCCACAAAACACTGCATTTTAAATCTTCAATTGCGAACTTGTGTGAAGTTGCCACTTCCTCTTGTGCTTTCATTCACTGACTGGGTGCAGTTCAATCTCCCTTTATCACAAAGAACAGGCTGAAAATAGGACTAATTACATAGATACAAGGGATAAGAATGAAGGAACATTTTGTAAATAAGACTGTAGGAGGTTTTTTAATTGTGTACTAAGAGACATGGAAATAATGATAGCCGGATTAATGGCTAAATTAAACAGGATGTGGTTGAAGAGAGATTTGATGCAACTTAGGAAGTTTAAGAAAATGAGTATGGAGATGGCCTTTCTATGTTAATCATTTGATTCATTTACCAGGCCAGGAAATTATAAATTTACAATATTCTAGTCCACACTACATCATAACTTTTGATGAATTAATACACTACATTTTAAGTTTTCCACTCCGTGGTTTATAAGATACCTACAGTGCTTTTATTGTATCAGGGATAAGGAGAATCTTTCTCCATGGTTTCCTCCTTTCTGTTCTACAGAATCAGCTCTAGAAATAATTTTGCAGATGTTTGTTGTGAATCCACAAGTCAATCCCAATGAAAAATAAAACATAAAGAAACATCAGGCATTCAGTTTTCCTTCCAGGTTTTCTGTGTCTTTGACAGGCTAAAGTGTGGATGCCACTTTTGACAAAGTACCTATGAAGGTATAGGCAACATTTGCAGAAAAAGGCCTTCACAGCACTTTGGAGATGTGTTTTACCTGTACTGATTGGAGATCTGCCTGAGCATGTGGCAGCCCAAGTGGTCTGGTATTGGGAACTCTGATTAGGAGGTGAGTCACCACCTTATCTCCTACTTGCAATCCCAAATATGGATCAGTCCATCTAATCTCTCTTGAATACTGATCTGCTTAGTCCCAAACCCTGCTAACTACAAAACCCTACTCTTATCAGTCTGTGACAGATCTCCTCTAAAGGATACCACTTTACTAATCTCGTGCAGCCTTCCAATCTCTGTCCTAAGATCTCTTCTAACTTCCTGAGACAGTGTTCTAGTCCCTAGCCCATGACTTCTAATCTGGGGCAGTCTTGCTGTCACCAACCAAGCCTTCCAACCAACCTACTGGGGCACATCCTAATCTCTGGCCCGTTTTAACCTCTCCACCTTTCCGACTTTCTCATCCTTGGGACGGTTTCACCAGCATTTAGCTGGCCAGACCAGCAGGTTGGCCTCTGGTCTGACTTCTCCTCCACCAGTTGGCATGTTCTTGTTTCAAATCCTGAAACTCACTGACCCCTTTTTCACCCCTGACCTTCAACATTTCTCTCTCATAATTCCTGACTCCTTATCCAGGATTTAAGAAGCACATATGAAGATTGCCACTTCAATCCCAAGGAATATTGCATTTTAGGAGAACTATATCAGATGATATACCAAACCAAGTTAATATTCTGAATCTCTACAATTCTGGTAGAATGAAGCGTTACGTTCTAAGAACAAAAATTCTCCTGATCTTCTTTATCATTGCTTTATGTGCAACCTTGTTATTCACAAAGTGGCTGTTACATTTGACAACATTACAATACTGACAATATTTTGAAGAAATTTCTCGGTGGAAAGTTTCGTAGAACGTTTCTGAGAGACTTGATTAGATGCTATACAAGTTACTTAAATTACAATGATATTACAGTTCCTGTAACTTCTAGTTCATCATACACATCATTGTTCAGGCAGCACCATGATGCTGTTGCCAGTGATGGTAGCATTAATAAATTGTAATGCATCTAGATCTCCATATTCCAATTTTTTTTAGTGTTTCATTTGGAAAAAACAGCCCAGATTTTACTTATTACACTGCTTTGCATTGTTGAAAATATTTTGAACATACATTGACATCTGTGGAGATGCCCTCAGCTACCAGTTTGTTTCATGGCATTTATATACAATCGCACAATGATCCAATGTATGGATCCTCCCTATGTTGTGACAGGATTCTGTTCCTGTGAACTGTTCTTAACCCAAGCAGTTTGTAAGTCAGAAATGTAATTGCGAACTGAGTTCTCGCATAGCAGAAGATTCCCACAGCTTTCCATCCCACTGACTTCTCAAATGCTTATTTGTATGTAACCTTGCCCATAAACTGGGAACATTGGAAATATAACATAGTGTTTTTAACAAGACACTCTCCTCCGCTATGTTAGGTTTAGAGCAGTATATTAACCTTCAATCTTCTTAAGACGGCATACAGTATATACATTAATCTACCTTAGTTTGCTTCTCTATAAAACATCAGCTTTTCATTGTTTTCCAGGCGTTGCCTTGTTACTAGACTTGAACGCTGACAATCACAATAGAAAATCTGTAAAATCAGGTGTCGTCAACATGGAAATCTGTTTCTTTTATCTACAATTCTTAGCACGGTAAGATCAGTTTAAACCTCAAAAGGTGTCTTAGCCTCGTCAATTAAACCAAGGTACTATAAATAAGCCAAGCATGGTCATTGTAAAGTTTATGTGATCATCAAAATTAATATTTTTCTCATATGTGGCTTCAGCTATATTTTAAAAAGTCATAGAGCCTTAGCTATACAGCATGAAAACAGGCCCTCGGCCCAACTTACTCATTCCAAACAAGATGTCTATACATGCTAGTCTCATGTGTCCATATCCCTCTAACCCCTTCCTATCCATGTAATTGTCCATTTACATTTTAAACTACGTAATTTTACTTGCCTCTATCACTTTCTCTGGCAACTCGCTCCTTAACTGCACCACCTTCTGAGTAAAAAAAATCTTGCTTCTCAGACCCCTTGCACATAGAGGCCTCACATTTTGAACCCATGCCCTCGAGTTTTGATTCCCTTACCCTAGACTGTGCCTTTCTATCTTGCCTATGCCTCTCAAGATTTTATAAACTTGTACAAACTTACCCCTCAGTCTCCTTTGCTCCAAGGAAAATCTACTTCGGCAAAAAGGCGACTTCAGTCTCTCTTTATATCTCAAGCCCTCCAATTCCCTAATAGCAGTAACATCCTTGTGAATCATTTCTGCAGCCTTTCCAGTTTAATCACATATTCCTATATAACGGTGACAACAGTATAACAAACAATATTCTAGGTGCAGTATCACCCAACATTTTGTAGCTGCAACCATGATATCCCAATTCATATATCTGATGCCCTGTGTCTTCTTCAACACTTTGTCCACTGACATTGCCACTTTCAGAGAACTATGCACTTGACGTTTCTCTGTTCTACCACACTCCCTAGGGCCCTGTAATTCACTGTGTATGTCCTGACCTTGTTGAACTTCCAAAATTGCAACACTTCACATTTCTCCAAGTTAAGTTCCATCTACAATTCTTATGCCCACTTTCCCAGTTGATCTAGATCCTGTAGTAGACCTTCTTCACTAACCATAACATCACTATTTTTAGGGTCATTCAAAGACTTACGTCACCTACATTCTCATCCATTTTGCTATTATATCTAACAAATCAACACTAATCCTTACAGCCCATTGTTGATAACAGATCTCCATTTTGAAAAGTAAGCCTCCATCATCATCATCTGTATTCTTCCTCAAGTCAATTTTATATCCATTTGTCCAGCTCCTTCTGGATCCCACATGATCTAACCTTCCAGACCACCATGTGGGACCTTGTCAAAAGTTCATGCAGACAATGCCTACCATCCTTGGTCACCATGGTCAATCCTCTTGACTACCTCTTCAAAAAAGTTCCATTAAAGTCATCAGCCATGCACAAAGTATACATTACACACCAAGTGTATGTAACAACACCACAAAGGACCACAGTTCAGATGTAAAAATAAAACTATGAAAGAAAGAAAATGCACGTTTCCCAATGGCATAATTGATAAATGCAGTTGCTCACGTAGAACTAAGATACAGGTAAAAGGACCAAGAAACACCTGGTCTGAAGCACAATAACGGGAAATGTTAGCTGATGTCAAAAGAGCTGACAGCAGAATTATTATAAATTGCTTTTGTACCCCTGAGCTCGACAGGAAAACACCAATTAAGAATATCGGAACATAAGGACAAGAATAGGCCAGTCAGCCACTTGAGCTTGCTCCATTATTCAATTATTCAAATTTTATATGTATCTTAATTACATTCTTTAGATGCATAACTCTGAATAATGTTACCTAATGAAAATCTATCAATCACACTGAAATGCATTTGGAGTTATTAGCTATTTGGGGACCACTGTTCACTGCATACATTTAAAATCTGCTGGATGAGGACAGAATTGTGAGATGAAACATCTCTGACAGTGGAATAGTTTATAGGTATGTAATAAGGTTAAAAGCAAAGAAAGACAACTTGCTTACCTCTCTCATTGCTTACATCCTTACAAGTGGTATCAGTAGGATTGCAGCAAAGTATGATTTGCAATTTTAGAAGAGAAGTTGGAAAACTGATGGGCCAAAAGTGTTATTATAAAAACTTAGATGCAAAACTAATACATTACTGTATTGCTATTTATGGATATGTGTGCTACCTCTAAACCCTGTCATCTTCCATTATACAAAATTATTTTTCTCCTGTGCTACATCATTTCAGTAAAGGCTAATCAATTTGACATCTACTACTGTTAGTTACATTGGCTCTAAAAGGAGTTCTTAAGCAAATGAAAAATATTGATTCCATTCCAGAAAGCCCTGGTTCCAATTTTCTGGAGGAAATTAAATCATGTATAAATCAAATGTCAGGCTCAAGTCTACCAAGAGTAAAATATTTCTTCCACAAAAAAAAAGGAAGTCTCTGTTGCAGTACAGACATGCCAAGAGAAATAAAGTTTTGCTTAGGCCAAACATGAAAGCAATTTCAGAGAATCAAAGGTTTAGCAAATAGGATAACAAAGTAACCACATACTTTTGGACATTTCGCATCTCATTTATGATTATAGAAAACCTGGAAGCTCTATCACCCATATATTGGAAAGCATTTTAAGCATGATAAATAATATTTTTTGATGTCTTTTATTTCTTTGCTGTTTTATAAAATAGTGTTTTTAAGATTTAACACCCTGTAAAACAGTGCTTCTGAGACAATTCTCAGATGTTCCTATATGTGCTATACTTTAAAGTGCTTTATGGATTTTATTGGATTAAAAAAATTGCCACCAAATACTCCTCCTGGATAGGGTTGCAAACTTGTCCACACACATCAAAGTTGCTGGTGAACGCAGCAGGCCAAGCAGCATCTCTAGGAAGAGGTACAGTCTACGTTTCAGGCTGAGACCCTTCGTCAGGACTAACTGAAGAAAGAGCTAGTAAGAGATTTGAAAGTGGGAGATCCAAAATGATAGGAGAAGACAGGAGGGGGAGGGATGGAGCCAAGAGCTGGACAGGTGATTGGCAAAAGGGGTATGAGAGAATCATGGGACAGGAGGCCCAGGGAGAAGGAAAAGGGGGAGGGGGCAAAAACTCAGAGGATGGGCAAGGGGTATAGTCAGAGGGACAGAAGAAGAAAAAGAAGAGTGAGAGAAAGAATGTGTGTATATAAATAAATAATGGATGGGGTACGAGGGGGAGGTGGGGCATTAGTGGAAGTTAGAGAAGTCAATGTTCATGCCATCAGGCTGGAGGCTACCCAGACGGAATATAAGGTGTTGTTCCTCCAACCTGAGTGTGGCTTCATCTTTCCAGTAGAGGAGGCCGTGGATAGACATGTCAGAATGGGAATGGGATGTGGAATTAAAATGTGTGGCCACTGGGAGATCCTGCTTTTTCTGGCGGACAGAGCGTAGGTGTTCAGCAAAATGATCTCCCAGTCTGCGTCGTGTCTTGCCAATATATAGAAGGCCACATCGGGAGCACCCGACGCAGTATATCACCCCAGCCGAATCACAGGTGAAGTGTCGCCTCACCTGGAAGGACTGTCTAGGGCCCTGAATGGTGGTAAGGGAGGAAGTGTAAGGGCATGTGTAGCACTTGTTCCACTTACAAGGATAAGTGCCAGGAGGGAGATCAGTGGGGAGGGATGGGGGGGACGAATGGACAAGAGAGTTGCATAGGCTTTTCATTCCAGGACGAGGGAGATGTCCTCCTTTTTTAAAGAAAGGGGCTTCCCTTCCTCCACCATCAACTCTGCTCTTAAAACGCATCTGCCCCATTTCACGCACATCTGCTCTCACTCCATCCTCCCGCCACCCCACTAGGAATAGGGTTCCTCTGGTCCTCACCTACCACCCCACCAGCCTCCGGGTCCAACATATTATTCTCCGTAACTTCCGCCACCTCCAACGGGATCCCACCACTATGCACATCTTTCCCTCCTCCCTCTCTCTGCTTTCCGCAAGGATCGCTCCCTATGCGACTCCCTTGTCCATTCGTCTTTCTTCAGTTAGTCCTGATGAAGGGTCTCGGCCTGAAACGTCGACTGTACCTCTTCCTAGAGATGCTGCCTGGCCTGCTGCGTTCACCAGCAACTTTGACGTGTGTTGCTTGAATTTCCAGCATCTGCAGAATTCCTCGTGTTTGCGTTGTCCAAACTGAGTACGTTACTATTGCTGGTTAACTTTCATGTTCATGGTTGAAATTTACGGAGAGAAGTTTCTTTCTGTTAGACCTTTGTAAACCATTGCTGTCTGTGTGGAGTTTGCAGGTTCTCCCTGTGACCCTGCAAGTTTTGCTTGGGTGCTCCAGTTTTCTCTCCATTCCAAAGATAAGAGTCATGGAGTTCAAAGGTTCACTTATTATCAAAGCATGTATCCATATACAACTCTGAAATTTGTCTTCTCCAGACAGCCACGAAACAAAGAAAGAACATGAAAGTTGTTCAGAGACAGATATGAAACCCACACCCCCTCCCACACAAAAAAGAATGGCACCTCGATCATCCACCCTACCCCCCCACACACAAAACGGAACAGGGACATTGACCCCCAAAGAATAACCCCTCCCCCACACAAAAATCTAATAGAATACAACAAAACATGAACCCCCAAACACTCTCTCTTCAAACAATAAAACAGAAATGGAATGGACAATTAAAAACACAGAATATAAAAACCATAAATCTGAAAAATTCCACAGTCCATAAACGCAGAACCACGATTCCATCCTATGATATCACCGACATTCATCAAAAGAGAGGGTTGCCACACAAGGCAGAGAGGCCAACCCATCTGCCACAGCAAGCCACTCAGTGATAAGCCGCTTACAGATTCCTTCTCCAGCAGCAATCAAAAGTAAGGCAGTCAGCGCTGAACTCTAGCTCGCCTTCAATGTCTCTAACTCTTTACTCTTTAATTGGCAATTAATGGACAGTTTAACTGGCAAAATGGAGTTGAACATTGGCTCATGCCCCATCTTGAAGTTTCTTCACATTCAGGCCATCCAAATATGCGTTTGCTTTCCAGAATCTTCTCAGAGATAGCAAAGTGCTGGATCACTCAAATGATATCCAAACTGTAAATCATAGGCACTAACAGTCCCAGAAACACATTTAAGGTGAAAAACAGATGTGAAAGAAGTAAAAAAGACATTTTCATGAGCTACCTGGAAGGTGTCAACCGAGGGAGCGTTGCATGCTGGCACCATCTTGCCCAGTTACAGATGCACCAAGCACTAAAGCAGATTTTTTGCCCCACCATGGCTATGCTGACTGAGTAGTCAGCTGTAAAAATCCCATTTACCATAAAGTCATACAACACCAAAACAAGCTTTTCAACCCAATTGGTTGGTGCTGATCAAGATACCAAGTTAGTCCCATTTGCCTAGATTCAGGCTATATCCATCCAAACCTTTCCTAGCCATGTAGTTGTCCAACTGGTTTTTAAAAGTTCCAGTGGACTAGCACTTGGCCCATTTCCTTTTGTGGAGTAGCAATTCAAGAACTTGTCTAGATGCTTATTAAAGTGAGAGTTATTGCCTCTGACAGTGTGTTCCAAATTCCAACCAGGGTAGATAATGCACTTCCTTAGAGCCTCCCCCGCGCACCCCCCCCCACAACTAAACCTTTTGCCCTTACTCTAAACCTATGTCCTCTAGTTTTTGAAACCCCTGGTTCAGGAAAATGTTTCCTACTACCTAAGCTCATAATTTTGCATTCCTCTATTAGGTCTTCCCCCTCAACCTTCTTAACCCCAAGGAAAGCAAACCCAGCCGATCCAGTTTCTCCACATAGCTGAAACCCTCCATCCCAGGCAATATCCTGGTGAATCTCTGTTGTGTTCTCTCCAGAGCAATCACATCCTTCCTGTAGTGTGGCAACCAGAAATGCAACTACTGCTCCATCTGTGGCTTAGTGAGTGCTTTATAAAACTGCACCAAAATCTCACTGCTGTTATATTCTATGCCCCTGTTAATGAAGACAAGTGTCCCATATGACTTCTCCACCACCTCATTTACTTGTACTTCCATATTTGGGATTCTTGGAATTATGCACAAAGGTTTGTCAATACTCTCTAAAGCCCTACCATTCATTGTGTATGTCCTTTTCCTATTAGTTGTCAAAAATGAATCACTTTGCATTTTGTCAGGACTAAATTCCACCTGGCATCGCCTCAATTGTCTTACCAACTCTTCAATATCATCCTGCAACCCATGACTATCCTCCTCACTACCAGCCACAGTACTGATTGTTGATTCAGCTGCACACTTCCAAAATGTCAGGACTGAGAATGTTTAAGTGAGGACATTAAGAAATATGTAACCAATACAGTAAAATGAAGCTAAACTACAGATCAACCATGCAGACCTAGGTAGTGAAACAGGATTGAATAGCCTGAATGCCTGATTCTTCTTCCAAACCAGAATGCCCTGTGCCCAGTGGCTAGGGACCAAAGAATAACTGTACAGCGATTGTTGGTAAGGAGGGTGGAAAGCATGCGCAGTAAATGAAAAACTTCAAACAAATTCCACCTGCAAGAGAATCTATGTGCAGGACTCAATGACCAGCAAGATTAGTTGTCACTGGATAGTGCAGAAGAAGGTCTCTCTTTTGTTAGATTTGCCAGCCCCTTTTTATTTGAATAGCTCATGTGCCAATGGATCTTGTGCAAACAACACTAAAGTGAGTACTGATGTTCTGTGACTTTGATGCATTAAACACATCATCTGCATGGAAGACCCACAACAAATGTAGTATTTATATAAGCTGCAAATAAACTGAACCAAAAACACTGTGTCAAATAAAAGAATTAAAGCCAATAAGTCCCAAAACTTTGCCCAATTCCCTTTTGAACCTAGCTATTAATTGCCATCACAGTAATGAAAAAAGCCTTTATCACCTTGAAACAACAGTCATAATTAAATGCCGACAGATGCCAGCCAACAGACTGGATATATCTTTTTCATAGGCAGCCCCAGAGAGATCAATAGTGATTTGCTGTCACTTCAGGTCTTTGGGTTCTGAGGTAGCTGATAAGGCCCATGTAGGACTATCAGGCTCTGTTGCATAAGGGGCAGGAAGTATTGTGACAAGAAATGAAGGTAAATAATTTGGGAGGCGATGTACGCCTATCATCAATAACTTCTTAAATAAAAAAAGTTTTTTTCATGAACTATCTTTGTTATCAATTAACTTAAATCTACATCTTCTAGCTATTCTAGCCGTTAAAGAAAATAGAACACTCCTTTCACCTTGTCTAGGCCTCTCATAATGATATACACCTAAACCAAATTTCTCCTTATGTTACAAAGGAAACAACTCCATCCTGGCCAGTCTCTCATAATTTTGTAATCCTGGCATATTCTCCTCAATATCTTCTGTACCCTCTCTACCACTATCATATCATTCCTTGGTGTGGTAACCAGAAGAATATACAGTACATCAGCAGTAGCCTAACCAGTCTTTTACAAAGGTCTCGCATAAAGTAAGATAGAGTCCTGATGTAAGGTCTCCACCTGAAAGGTCAATCATCCCTCTGCATCCAAAGATGTTGGCTGACCCACTGAGTTCCTCCAACAGTTTGTTTTTTGCTTCAGATCACAGTATCTGCAGTCTTTCATATCTTCAGCATGACCATCCTGCTCTTTATTTTATACCTCAGCCAATAAAAGCAAGTATCCTATATGCCTGTGATAATCACTTTATCATGTGCTTGTCCCGCTATTTTTATGGATCAGCGGATATCTACATTTATGGCGGAAGTTGATCATTTCCTAATCGGTTAGGGGATCAAAGGATATGGTGAGAAGGCAGTGCATAGGGGGTCAAGTTGGATCTGGGATCAGCCATGATGGAATGGTGGAGCAGACTGGATGGATTGAATGGCCTAATCCTGGTTCTATGTCTTATGATCTTATGATCCAGGTACCCTTTGCTCCAGTTACGAAATGCAATATTTCACACTTCTCTGGATTGAATTTCATTTGTGGCTTTTACCTAATTATTAAAAGCCATTCAATTAGTCTAATTAGTCCTGAAGCCGAGAACATTTATCTTCACTATTAACCTACTGACAATTTTTAGATTATTGGAAAGCTACTTACTCATTGCGCCTTTATCTGCCAAAATTATTTATATATATCACAAAGCACAATGATTTTAATACCATGTCCTGTAATACCCAACCGTACCCAATTGCCAAAACTTATATGTATCTTTATTCCTTGCATTCTCCCACTGGTAATTTCAGTATTTTATCTAACTTGTCACGTTCCTTGAGCTTCATGACCTTTTGACTTTCTTGATCAATACATCTTGTCGGACTTTATCAAATGCTTCAAGAAATCTATATATACATCCAGTTGCAATACCATCTGCAAATACATCACTCCATCATGGCCTTCAGTAAGTATCTGAAAGCCTTGGTTTGCTCTCTGTTGTGCATTGCCATTCTTCACTGTTTCCCAATCAGGTTCACCTTTTGCATGGCTGCAGGATGGTGCCAGGCATTGTGCACCATTTTAAATGGTTCAAGCTAGCTGAAAATAGTGGACTCATATTGTTTTTTTTCTCTCTACTGATGGATGCAATCTACCAATAGCTTTATCATTGAAGAAAGAAATTATGAAAATATTATGCAGAGTAAAGTTGGCACGCTGCCTGTGTTGCAGACAACAAGCAGCTTTACAATTCCTGAACTGGATTTCAGATGGTATCCTGTTTAGCTCTGTCATATATCTCTGAGTCCTAATTTAATCTTAAATCACTCATGCTTTTCAAGATTTCTCGACTATATTCCACAGAACAGACGTGAAAACAACAGATCATTTTTAAAAGTTGAGTTAATGGCACCTTACATAATGTGCAGTATACATTCTTCAGGGTCTAATGCCATCTACAAGTCTGCTGATGACACCACTGTTGTTGGTAAAATCACCGATGATGACGAGACGGCGTACAGGAGTGAGATAGGTCAGCTGGTTGAGTCGTGTCATAACAATAATCTTGCGCTCAACCTCAGTAAAAACAAGGAACTAAATATGGTCTTTAGGAAGGAAATCAGGCAAACACACACCAGTCCTCATTGAAGGATCTGCAGTGGAAAGAGCGAGTAGCTTCAGGTTCATGGATGTTAACATTTATCCTGGGCCCAGCACACAGCTACACCCATGAAGGTGTGCTCAACGTAAACTCAAAAATGGAATAGCTCTAATCCAGGGGTTCCCAACCTGGGGTCCATAGACCCCTTGGTTAATGGTAGGGCTCCAAGGCAGAGAAAAGGCTGGGAACCCTAATCAAGTCAGTGTTCCAGGCTGACTGATGGCTTGCCTGATCAGCTGATCTATCCTGCTGTTATAAGACTACTAAATGGATCACCTGTATGACAAGATCGATTCTTGACCTCAAAATCTACCCTGCCAAGGCTTGGCATCTTAATGTTTGCCTGCACAGCACTTTCTCTGTAACTGCAACACTATGTTCTGCATTCTGTTATTGCTTTTCCCTTGAATTACTTTGATGTATTGATGAGGTGAAATGAATTATATGAATGATATAAAAAACAAAGCTTTTTACTGTACTTCGGTACGATTAACAATATTAAACCAATTACCAATTTACTTCCTGCAATCCAATTCCCTCACAGGTCATCTCCAACATATGTACTAATGTGGCAGCTGAATTCTCTAGGATAACAATTGTGCCAAAAATAAATGGATTTGGATGGTTTCTGACTTGTCTCCTGAGAGCTTAAGAGTAAAATAAATTTAAAACTAAGACAATCAATTCTAAAAAAATGTTTATTTGGGGATTGCAATTTCAATTTCTAAATTCTACATTGGTAATATCGGGGGTTTCCTTTTTGATACATTTATGCCTTTTCTGCATTTATCATAAAATTCCATGTTTTCTTGCACTTGAAAAGATGAGTGGTATGACGATACTACAAATACCAGTTGCCTTAACTCACCAAAACTGGCATTTTAATGAGCCAGTTGATACAAGGACACATCATGCAAAATTTACCTCAAAGATACATGCTGCTGCTAAGATGTTAGAATAAAATGAAGTTGAATTTTATAAAATATTAAGAATGAACAATTCATTTTTTTCATGTCAAGGAAGCTAACAAACCAGTAAAAGTTAACTATGGGCTTTAATAAAACAGATGTATGTGAAATAAGTGCTCTTCTACTTAAAATCACCTGATTTTCCAAGGTAGATTTTTATCTTCCCTGCTTCCTACACACGCATCTCTGGAGAAGTTTACATACCACAATAGAAACTGCCTAGTTCTCATTCCATTGATTCAAATTGTATTGACATAAATCAGGTAGGTTCTTTAACAGCTGGGCTATCATTTCTATCAGATTAACATGCAGGTATTGAGGGCGAAAATCTATACCCACGTGCCAGTTTAAGTTTTACGCATTTTTGGACACCCAGAGGTGCCGATTACAGCATCACGGTGGAGAGGAAAGCAGAACACTCCTACGAGGATAATGTGGTGTCAGGGCAAATGGTTCTCCGGCTGGAGTTGAAGGATGATAAGGTACAATTATTTAGCAAATATTTCAATGAGTGTCAACCTGGACAAGGTAGCTGAATCCAGGTGTAACAAAGGCATGGCTTTGTGGTTTCAGGTTCAAAAGAATGTACACATACAAACTTTAAACAATAGTCCAGTATTTCTCTTAACATCTGAGGGAACATCTGGGAGCCTGGATTTCCTTTGCATACATAACATTGAAGAAAACTGTCTGCATATGAGGGCATGTTTGTCTTCACCTATTCTGCTTAGAAATGAAAGCAGCACATTTTCGCAGGCTAAAGAGCTGTTATTTATTCAACATGCCCGCACTAGAGTAATCTGGAAGCTATCACTGTATTACTTCTCTATTTGTGTATAAATGTAAACATAATGTACATGTGGCTGTAGACAAAAATATCTACCAGACCTACTGGTTCCACCTGTGGCTTAAACCAAAGGCTTGGGTCACTTGGTAGCCTAACCACAGGAAGTGAAGAAGAAAATTAATAAAGATGGGGGCCAGTGGTGGTTAAACAATTCCCTCGTTCACACTGGCGGAGATCACAAGCTACACAAACTTTGTGGACTGGGGTCAAACAAAAGGTGGCCAAAAACTGTTTTCATGGACAATGAACCCTCCCTCAGCTCATATAAACCATTATATTTGTTCAGTTTTACACTTGTGACTCTGGGGAGTAGTGAGGGCAGGAAGGGCACTAGGGATTAAGGCAGACAGGTATTTCAGTTTTCATACTGAGCAACAAAACAACTTAATAAACATTTATTCTACAATGGTCAGAGCAATGATAGATATCCCACATTGACCCCAAAGAATGGAAGTACAAATATCCATTCATACATTCAGTGGTCACTTTATTAGGTAAATCTATACAGCTGCTCATTACTGTAAATATTCAATCAGCCAATCATGTGGCAGCAATTCAATGGACAAGAGCATGCAGACGTGGTTAAGAGGTTCAACTGTTGTCCAGACCAAACATTGGTATGTGGAAGAAATGTGATTGAAGTGACTTTGGCAACGTAATCATTGTCGATGCTAGGCAGCAGGGTGGTTTGAGTATCTCAGAAACTGCTGACCTCCTGAAATTGTTATGCATGTAGTTTCTAGAGTTTACAGAGAATAGTGCAAAAAACAAAAGAAACGTCCAGTGAGCAGCAGTTCTGAGGATGAAAATGCCTTGTTAACAAGAGAGGTCGTAGGACAAAGGCAAGACTGGTTCAAACTGACCAGAAGTCGACAATAACTCATATCGTTATGTGTCACAGCAATATTGTGCAGAAGAGCATCTTTGAACACACGATACATCGATCCTTAAAGTGGATGGGCTACAGCAGCAGAAGACCACAAATATACACTCAGTGGCCACTTTATTAGGTACAGTGCCCACTGAGTGTACATGTACATTTTATGACATAGAGGGAGGCTAATTGGTCCATCTAGCCAATGCTAGGCCTCTGTGCATTGCCAGCAATCTCATTCCCCTTTACTTCCATTTCCCTCACGTGCCCATCAACTTGACTGGATTCTACTGCCTCCCATTTATACTAGGAACAGCCTACAGTAGCCAAATAACCTACCAGCATGTCTTTGAGAGGAAACCACACTACAAGGGCAACATTGAAATGCTCACAGGGAGAACCTCCACATTCTGTATTGGACGTCGGAATGGAACTTGTGTTGCTGCAGCGGTAATGGAGGAGTGTTATCTGTCGCAGCATTGTGTCATCTTAAAACTTCCATCACAAATACCGCAAGTGCCCCAATGAATTACAGAGAAGAAGTGAAGGGTCAGAGTAGGGAATAGAGTGGGGTGGGGGAAGGAATCTGTTCACTGGAAGTAGAAATCAATATTCATGCCATCAGGTTGAAGGGTACCCAGATGGAATATAAGCTGTTGCTCCTCCATGCTGAGGGTGGCCTTATCCACCTCAATGCAAAAATATTAATATAAAGTTAAATCTCAGTATAAATTATCTACAAAATTAGAAGAGCTAAGTAGAAGTGCCATGGCAATATCCAACATTGATTATGTGAGGTATTGGTTCTTAAGTAATACCATGAGGCACCATCAGTAGCTCTAAAAGAATGAGATATGTGGATTTAATTTAATTCAATTATTTTGCCCGAAAGTCTATATTCTTAGGAGAACAGAATTTCACAGATACAACAAAAAGAAATTGAAAGACACTGATAATTGCAACTAGCTTTTGATGCAAAAGGCAGCTGGTCGATGTTTCATTGGCATCTGTTCATTTGAATTGAGTCAGGAAGTTAGACTATATTGGAGCAAGCACAAGGTCAGGTTCCCTGCTGCGTTCATTGCTGATCCTTTCTATGCTTCACAAGTAAGACCTGATAAACTAAAGCTCTGAGCATTCACTAGAAGCTCTACACTTGTACCAAAAATTAGGAAGAATGAGTCAATAAAGTGAAAGAGAAGCTTGTAAGTGGGTAGGATACCTCCTCACTAAAACCAGCAGGAACTTTTGTGATAATATACAAAATAAATGTGATGCTACTCTACGTAGTCCAAGTCAGGCCAGTTTATCAGTACACTGCTGTGACAGTGAACCCACAAGGCTCCCACTTTCTGTATGGGAGGAAAAGTTTCAGCTGTAGCCTCACCAAGAGTTTCAACATGCTGACCTTGATTGTCATTTTGTGTAAGGATGTGTGAAAAGTTCCAGAACACAAACTCCAAATATTACCATGTACATTTCTACCTATCCTTCACTGGGTTAGAGATGTGCCTAGCCATGATGCTGTACTTTACAAAGAATATTCCAGAATGTACTAAAGTCCTGAGAGGGAAGTAGAGTTGTTGTTGTTGCTGTTCCTTTTCCTTAGTGCATCGGGCAGCAGTTTTTGACTGTTTTTTACGAGGCTGAGTTGCTAGCTCGATGGTCAACCCAGCACTGATGGGAAGAGTGTAAGGGGCTGGCTGGACTGGAACTCGGGCCCATTCGCCTCCGGGTGCGGTGTTGATACTGCTGCACCACCAGCCAGCTAGGGAAGTAGAGTGAATAAACCCAAATGCCTATGCAATCACTGCCATTTGACAAAATGCCTTGCAAATATTACTGTTTTAACATTTCAAGCTGATGAACTTGAAGCACAGCTCACCCAAAATATTTACTGGTTCTTCTTACACGGATGTGGTCTGACTAACTGAGCGTATCCAATAATTAATTTTTTTTACATCAATTTCTGTGGCAGAAAATCAGCAATGACAGGCTCCATGGGTATGTCCAAAGCTTTCTGATCTTCCAGTAGAAGGAATAATCCATAATTGAGAGATGACAAGTCACAAATACCCAAGCCTACTGTTTGAGCATAGCCTTAGCAACGCAGTAGCTTTATAAAGAACCCATGGGGGACAGTGGGCAAGACCACCTCCACCAAATCTTGTATGCACATAGTAATGTGATATACAGGTTTTTATAGAGCAACTGCAGTTTTATTTCACTGAAGATTGAATGTAAAAATGTCAATGTATGTTTACATTTTACAGACAATGAAGAAACTCATTTTGATAAAAAAGCTTAATAATTATTTTAAACCTGGTGGGTGGAGCTAAGATGCCACCAAATGGCCGCTTCTTTGAGCTCATCTGTGGAAACAGCTTAAATTCCTCCCTTTAATGTCTCTATTTGTTCTTTACAAAGTCAAAGTCCCTGATCTACAACAGCTCTCGAACTGCAGTGTTTTATGAAGCATGAGTTCCTGCTCTTGGAGCTCACTGATTGGCTGTTTTCCAACGTTCTCCAGGAGCGACCTAGAAGACAGCCAGGATTTCGCGGTGGCAGATGCTGTGGACAGAGGTCCCGGAGGTCAAGCAATTGCTTTCTTGCTCTCTTCCTCTTGATGGGGGGGAAAGTTTGTTACTGATTCTGAGACGGAGAATCGCAGAATAAAAAGTAACGCGGCAGACCATAACAACGTAACAGTGAGCGCTGTTGGTCTCCCCTTTCACTGTGAAATGGGTAACATCTCTCTCTCCGTTGTTAGTGAGAGACAGAGCCTGTGGCATGTCGAATTGTTGGGTAAGCAATAGTTTTTGTTGCCTGCAGATCATGGTCTCTCTTTGGGGGCTTTGCTGTTGCTTGGTGGGTGGTGGACACTGATGCCTTCTGCTGAAATGGGTAGGGGGAGGTTGATGTTGTGCTGCTGCTTGTGTGGGGATGGGGGAAGAAGGGGCTTTGGGGTTCTAACGTTTTTCTGTTCGTTCTTTTGGGGTTCTCTTTTGTTTTCATCGATGTCTGCAAAGAGTAAGAATTTCAGATTGTATACTACGTACATTCTCTAATAATAAAAATGGAACCATTTAAAAACATGATAAATTCTATAGAGTAATATTGTAATGCATCATCGAAATGCCCAATTTTGTAATACTTCATCAGAAGATTTGACTTAATTCTCCTCATTATTCCAAAGTGAGTTTACACTGCATTGTAATTACAGATTCTATTTCACTGAATTCTGACATGTTACAGTACATGGTCTCATATTGGAGTTAATTATGTTGTTTGGATGAATTCCAGGAGATTCATTCATATAACTTGTACTTCGAATTTTCCAGTTACTTTTCTGCTAATAATACTTGCTACATCTGTTCATGTCTGGACCCAGATTTTGAAAGCATCTTTAGGCATTTCTAAGGTTATCAAAAGAATATTTTTTTCTTGACAAGAACTCAGCCTTTAAAATAAAAAAACATATTTTAACCAATCTTTTCCAATGTGGAACTGTTAAAATTGGTCACTGCACTTGCCATTCACCCATGAGGGTGAATAGGATTTTTATTTAATATAACCTGGAGAAAATTCAACTATGGTTCATTTGGAAGCACACTTACCTCTTGGTTGGAATTTGGAGAGCTTATATCCCGTTACAGAAAGACAACACAAAAATCTAGGCAAACACAAGGAATTCTGCAGATGCTGGAAATTCAAGCAACACACATAAAAGTTGCTGGTGAACACAGCAGGCCAGGCAGCATCTCTAGGAAGAGATACAGTCAACGTTTCGGGTCGAGACCCTTCGTCAGGACTAACTGAAGGAAGAGCTAGTAAGAGATTTGAAAGTGGGCGGGGGAGGGGGAGATCCAAAATGATAGGAGAAGACAGGAGGGGGAGGGATGGAGCCAAGAGCTGGACAGGTGATTGGCAAAAGGGGTATGAGAGGATCATGGGACAGGAGGCCCAGGGAGAAGGAAAAGGGAGAGGGGGGGAAAAAACCTTATAGTTCCCACACCTCGCACTTCCCGTTTCCACCTCCTATCCAAGATCCACAAACCTGCCTGGCCTGGCAGACCTATTGTCTCAGCTTGCTCCTGCCCCACCGAACTCATTTCTGCATACCTCGACACGGTTTTATCCCCCCTTGTTCAATCCCTTTTTACCTATGCTTGTGATACTTCTCACGCTCTTAAACTTTTCGATGATTTTAAGTTCCCTGGCCCCCACCGCTTTATTTTCACCCTGGATGTCCAGTCCCTATATATTTCCATCCCCCATCAGGAAGGTCTCAAAGCTCTCTGCTTCTTTTTGGATTCCAGACCTAATCAGTTCCCCTCTACCACCACTCTGCTCTGTCTAGCGGAATTAGTCCTTACTCTTAATAATTTCTCCTTTGGCTCCTCCCACTTCCTCCAAACTATAAAGGTGTAGCTATGGGCACCCGTATGGGTCCTAGCTATGCCCACCTTTTTGTTGGCTTTGTGGAACAATCTATGTTCCGAACCTATTCTGGTATCTGTCCCCCACTTTTCCTTCGCTACATCGACGACTGCATTGGCGCTGCTCCCTGCAAGCATGCTGAGCTCATTGACTTTATTACCTTTGTCTCCAACTTTCACCCTGCCCTCAAGTTTACCTGGTCCATTTCCGACACCTCTCTCCCCTTTCTAGATCTTTCTGTCTCTCTCTGGAGACAGTTTACCTACTGATGTCTACTATAAGCCTACTGACTCTCACAGCTATCTGGACTATTCCTCTTCTCACCCTGTTTCTTGCAAAAATGCCATCCCCTTCTCGCAATTCCTCTGTCTCTGCTGCATCTGCTCTCAGGATGAGGCTTTTCATTCCAGGACGAGGGAGATGTCCTCCTTTTTTAAAGAAAGGGACTTCCCTTCCTCCACCATCAACTCTGCTCTCAAACGCATCTCCCTCACATCTGCTCTCACTCCATTCACCCACCACCCCACTAGGAATAGGGTTCCCCTGGTCCTCACCTACCACCCCACCAGCCTCCGGGTCCAACATATTATCCTCCGTAACTTCAGCCACCTCCAACGGGATCCCACCACTAAGCATGTCTTTCTCTCCCCCCCTTTCTGCTTTCCACAGGGATCGCTCCCTACGCGACTCCCTTGTCCATTCGTTCCCCCCATCCCTCCCCACTGATCTCCCTCCTGGCACTAATCCTTGTAAGGGGAACAAGTGCTATACATGCCCTTACACTTCCTCCCTTACCACCATTCAGGGCCCCAGACAGTCCTTCCAGGTGAGGCGACACTTCACCTGTGAGTCGGCTGGGGTGATATACTGCATCCAGTGCTCCCAATGTGGCCTTCTATATATTGGCGAGACCCGACACAGACTGGGAGATCGTTTTGCTGAACACCTACGCTCTGTTCGCCAGAGAAAGCAGGATCTCCCAGTGGCCACACATTTTAATTCCACATCCCATTCCCATTCTGATATATCTATCCATGGCCTCCTCTACTGTAAAGATGAAGCCACACTCAAGTTGGGGGAACAACACCTTATATTCTGTCTGGGTAGCCTCCAGCCTGATGGCATGAACATTGACTTCTCTAACTTCCGCTAATGCCCCACCTCTCCCTCGTACCACATCCGTTATTTATTTATATACACACATTCTTTCTCTCTCTCTCCTTTTTCTCCCTCTGTCCCTCTGACTATACCCCTTGCCCATCCTCTGGGTTTTCTCCCCCCTCCCCTTTTTCCTTCTCCCTGGGCCTCCTGTCCCATGATCCTCTCAAATCCCTTTTGCCGATCACCTGTCCAGCTCTTGGCTCCATCCCTCCCCCTCCTGTCTTCTCCTATCATTTTGGATCTCCCCCTCCCCCTCCCACTTTCAAATCTCTTACTAGCTCTTCCTTCAGTTAGTCTTGATGAAGGGTCTCGGCCCGAAACGTTAACTGTACCTCTTCCTAGAGATGCTGCCTTGGCCTGCTGCGTTCACCAGCAACTTTGATGTGTGTTACAAAAATCTAGGTTCTTGCACTGCAGTGAAAACTTCTAATTTACACTTTTTTGCTAATTTTCAAATTATGCTTTCATATTTCATGAAAATTTCATTTTCCTATCACTACTTGAGACAGCTACTTACAAAACCGTTGCTGCATTTTCCACAAATCAACAGTACCTGCACTTCAAAATGGACTTAATTGAGCATAAAGTGCTTTAGGGTTTCCAGAGGTTATAAAAGACACAATATTGATTTAAATGTTTCCTTCTTTTCAGTAAACAGAAAACTGGAGAAGGGGCACTTTATTTCAACTGACGAACCAAAGCTATATGTGAAAGGTTTGAATTTTAACATCAAGCAAGTACTTTTATCAGGTCATAGCAAGAGCAGTCTCTTTCTGAAATATTTATTCCATGAGTGGCAACAGTCCTCCGGGTTTCTACATTTGGGTCTGGGTAGCTTCTTTCACCAGGTGTCTGGGCATGGAAGAATCCTTCCTTGACCAATGAAGTTATCCATTACTGGCAGATATCAAACAACTGGCAATGGTATCCAGGGTAAAAGGGGAGTTTTGTACCACTGAGATTGCTATGTTTACTGTTTTTTTTCCCAATATCAAGAGCATTATTGAAAGCAAACCTGTAAAGTAAATAGAGAACCTAAGCATGCCAGCACAGGGAGACTCCTTTAAGTGTGGGGCAAAAGGACAACCTTATCTAAAAAGTAACTACAGATACCACTTCCTGTGATCAAAGCTAATATCTGTAAGTCAACAACTCCAAAACATCCTTCTGTGGTTTCAATTGTTGAGTAACTGATTGCAAGCTATCCTTCATCCTTATACAAGAGACATAATATGCAAATAAATGCCCACTCAGATTATGCTGCTTAAAAATTTCCTACAAGTATCTCAGATCTTGCACGAGTTATACCTTTAAAGTCTTTGAAAGTAGCATTATCAACATCTTTATGTTACATCATCACTCTAGCCATACTATTTACACCATTGTTTTCAATTTTTTTTTCATTTAAGGAACTCATCCATTTTCATTGTCTATATCCATCTGTAATAGTTTCTGTAATTACTTGCCAAATCAAATAGATTTTTTCCATCCGAGGTTTGTTTCTTGGACAACCATGGGAAAAAATTGTTCACACTTTCAATACCAAGATGTCTTGTTATTTTCCTTGGTTGGTTTCATTCATTATTGAAATATTGTGATGGGTAAAAGCATGATATGACACCCAATCATCTGATTTGCATAAAAATTACTGGTTTGGGAACAGGTAAGGGAGGAATTAAAAAGCAGCAGTGATTTGTTAAACTGTGTTCATCTTGTCAGTTTTTTCACATTCATTAGAAAGTATTAAACAAACTTCACAAGTGATCAGTTGGTAAATTCAATGAGTTAATTGCTATTAATTAGGACCATATTAATAAGGGAGGGCAAGTTTAATTTACCAATAAAATTAAGGTACAAAGAGATTGGAGGTAGCTGAAGAACTCACTGTAAATCTGCCAATAAGTGTGGCAACCTTGTATATGCATTCTTGAGTGTTTCTGTGAAAGGTTTCATTCAGTGGATGTGGTGACAGCCCATCTTGTAAACATTGGAGTTAATGCTATAAACTTTGCAGCTTAGTTCCTAAACTTTGAAAGTTACTTTGTATGATCTGCACTTTAGAACTCCAAACTATCATATCAGTATGGATAGCAGTTCTGCTGTTTTACTTTGGGTAGCAGATGTACACAGTGGGACCGGCACAGTAGGAGCAGGTGTCATAAGGATTACAACAGGCTACCCCTTACACTTCTCCAGCTGCACAGAGAGTAGGGGATCAGCAGAAAAGTGCAGTTCACAGCATGACATCTACATGCAATGCACAAGCTTCAGGTCCAAGCACACATATTTCAGAAGGCTTAGAGTCTCGAGTCAGCTGGCTGGCGTCAGACAATTGCAGTCTAATAGTACGGGAATAATTGTTATAGACTGGTGTTTGTGTACCTTAGGAGCTAAATCCTGCAAAATACACTCACCGTTAGTTAAGTTGCAGCACACTCTGTGAAACTTGCAAGCTGTTTGAGCAGCCTGTACTCAGTGCTAAAACTGCCTAGGTCTCCTGATATCAGCAGAAGGTCTGTCCTTTAAGTTATTAACATCAAACTTTCTGCATAATGACTCAGAGTTGAACTGCACGTGCATGAAACAAGAGCTGTACAACTTATGTCCTTCTACCTTAGGCCACAAACTTATCAATCACCCCTGCTGTGGACCACTTTCTGGAGGTCTAAGACACTAACTTCTACAAAGAAGGGATCCGTATGCTCCATGACCACTGGACTAAGTGTATAAACATAGGAGAGGACTATGTTGAAAACTAAATGTGCTAGGTTTTCTAAAATTGACTCCTTCTACCTTAGGCCACGAACCTATCAATCGCCCTCGTATATATTACAATGGGTATATTGCTAAGTTCAAAATTATAATCAGTCTTTTCTCAAAACTCAGCTCTTCTGAGCTGAAGATTGCAGCTGAATATTTGTGATCCGGTATTAATTAAAATTGCTTTGATAAAAAACAAACAATCATCTCCTTCGGCACATTTGTCCAATGTCCTATGAACGAAAAGCTGTTCTCTCTGGCAGTAAAATCAGTATTCAGTTTAAGTTAACTGATAAATTGATAAAGGTCATTGTTATGTTTTCTAACTTTAAAACATTAAATCAAGTCAAGGGAAGATATTGAAGTCCGAAATGTAAGTTTGACTTAATGTGTACTTTAAGTGAGATCTGGCACGTATCATGTGGTAGAGTGATGATGTATGTAGTTCATGTGATCTATGCTGACAGTTTCTGTTTAGACTTGCACTTTCATTCCTGACTGCAATTTAATTGCATCTCTGTCTGCTGTTTCCATTGATACAGCAATTTCAACTACTGTTTTAAATGTGAGTTGTGCTTCAGTTAAGAGCCGTTTTTGAATACTTACTTGTAAGATTCCTTAAACTAAGATGATCTCTCAGTGCATCATTCAGCCTATCACTGAACTGACAATGTCTTCAATTCAGTCACATATACCGAAATGGATTTCTTTTTGATTCCTAAAACATTCTGAGATTAACAATGGTTTTGGTTCTAAATGTTCCAGCATTAGTTTTACAATATCAGCAAAGCTCATTCTGGAAGTATTGGTTGGAGCAATTAAAATTCAAAGTAAACGGCATGTCTTTAAACTCAATGCATTCAACAAAATAGGTATTCATTTCTCGTTGGCTATTTCATTTGCTTCAAAATACGGTTCAATTTGCTCAGTATACATATTCCAGTTATCTTTTGTGTAATCAAAACGTCAATTTTCCCAATGTAGCCAGCCATTTCTGCTCTACTTTATGATTATTATCACCCTGTACGAACTCTTTATGAACCCATGAAGTGTTCCATTTTCTGACTTAAGAGAAAAACTCTATCATGTCCCTTTCGATGAACATGTCGCCGCTGTTTCTTTTTCAACTTGACCATCTCTGCACGTGCTGGACTGTTTTTTTATTCGCTATTCCTCACTGCTTTTCTTTTTAGCTTAAATGGCTTACTGTTCTTTAATAGATTAGTAGCCATCTTGGGTATGTTTTAAAAATACCTTGTCACCACTGTTATGTTTTGTAACTTTAAAATATTGCACTATTTCAAAGAAAGACACGGGAATCTGAAATATGAGTCTAACTTCACGTTTACTTTAAGCGAGATGTGCATATATCATGTGGTAGAGTGAAGGCGTATGCAATTCATATATTTTTACATATTGTATAACCATAATGAAATATATAAATAATAAAAGATGCTTAATCATACAATATATTTACAAGATTACTCAAATATTACTGAAATATTAAATACACAACAGTCATTGATCTGAAATACAGGTCGACCTTCTATAATCCGGCACCATTGGGACCTGAGGAGTGCCAGATTAGTGAAAATGCCAAATTACAGAAGGATCACATTAAGCAATAGCTAACCGCCTCATCACACCTTTAAAATATCATGTAAATCAGTACAAGTTAGATAATAATGAAACAGAAACATTAAATGAGTAGCAAGTGAAATTTTAATAAAGTAATATACTGTACAGGCAGAGATAAAATAAAGGGTACAGGTAGATGTACAGGAATTAACTTATACAGAACAGTTAAGCACTTCCGCTTCTAAAGTGAGACGTTCAATATACCTTCAGGCAAAGTTACATGTCTGCAACTGTGGGGTTGTCAGGATCATCAACATCTTCATCTTGAAAAATGAGTGAAGCATCAGGAACTAGTGCTGAAACTGACACAACAGTTCTTCAAAATCTGTTGTTCTTGATGGCAGCACATCTGGGTGAGCAGAAGCAGAAGTCGGAGAAAGGAGGTCTTCTCGATGCCACATTTCACGCGACCGCCAGGCGGCCGGGGATTCGGCGCTGGGCTCTTCCCTCTTCACTCGCAGTTACTGAGGGAATCCTCATTAGTTTCTTTTCCTCTGCTTAGTAATATGCTTAAATTCAGCGGGTTGCCATGTCTGATCTGAGGTTGTAGGCAGAAGAGAACAGAGCGCTAGTCGGGCGACACCAGAGGGAAGTGCGCGACTGCCGGCAGGCGGGCAAGAAGGCAGACCGACCCAGTGCGCGCCAGCTCCCCCGCTGCTGGCGGGTGAGAGGGGCAGCTGCCGGGTGGCTACGCCTCAAACAAATGATATTAATAAATTCAGGAAAACCAGCAGAAATCGCCTGTCTGTGCTTACAAGAGGGCGCCAACATGTGAACAGATCTAGCGCAAGCAAAACAATGCACAGCAGATTGGTACGGTGCCCAGGAAATTTGAAATTACAGTTGCATGGAAAATTTTAAATCAGTGCCGGATTACCAAAGGAACCGGATTACAGGTAGTCGGCTTAGTGAAGGTCGACCTGTATTAACTTACTGCCTGATCTGATGATTACCACCTGTATTTTCTGTTTTTACTTGAAGTCATTGTTACAGAAAGCCACCACAATATGAAGCAAACAATCTTACGAAGTGCAATCAAGTCAGTTTGTATTGTATTGGTTTAAAAGTCAATAAAAACAAGTACAACAGCAACTTTCAAAGGAGAATTAGATAAATATTTGAAATGAAAAGGCTTGCTGAAAGAAATAGCACAGGCACAATGGCTCAAATGGCCTCCCTCTGCACTGCAATTCTATGAGAAGAATTTCATAAGCATTTTTCTGGTAATTCGATCCAGTAATTTCCAGGCTACGGTTTATAGATAGCTTAAACTGTAATTTATACTTACTGTATGAGTCATGATTAAATACTAAAAGTACTATTTGATTTGAAGGCCTATCAAAACATTTCCCCAGCTCACAAATAATAGTTCTGTTCAAGAAATATGTGCATTTCTCTACCACTCACAATATTAGTCAAAATATCCTAATTTCTGGATACAATGACTTATTTTGTAAGTTTAGTTACCATTGTTCCAAAAAGGGCAGATACCCTGCAGAGAGCAAGTTCCGATACACAGCAACGGATGAAAGACCAATTAATCCGATTTCTGGCAGCGTTGACTGAGGAAGGGTGTCAGCAGGGAAGGTTTATGAATTCCCATCTTTTCTTTAAATAGTGACATGTAATTTTCAAGCTGAGCAGCTCAGGGTGTTTATTCAATGAGTTGCATGCATCAGGTGTGCAACATTGAAAACTGAATTCAATGAAACTTTGAAAGGGAAACTTAATGTTCATTCATACCAAGTGGCACAGTCACAACACCAGAAACCTGGGTTCAATCCCATCCTCGAGTGCCATCCATGTTATATTGGATGTTCCAAAAAGATACACGGGTTAGTTGTGGGCATGCTATGCTGGTGCTGGAAGCATGACGATATTTGCGGGCTGCCCCCAGCACATTCTGGGTTGGCCCACCTGCCCAGAAATGTTTTCTATAGTTTCCCATTCTCTACTTGCATAGTCTAGATGAGAAGGGTCCAGATTGCTGGCATGAAAGTTCTCAGACTTCAATTGTGTTGCCAGATGCTGAATGGGTCTCCAAAAATGCGTTGAGGAAGCCCTTCCTTCAAAACTTTTAACTGTTGGCAAAGCATTACTTCTTCCACTGACTGTGGCTGTTGTGAGAGATTTTGAAATAGCTGTTTTCAAATAATCCTAACACATTTCAAAAGCAATGAAATTGCAAAGAAATTTAAAAAAACACAAAAACTTAAAATAGATACAACTATTAAAATGCATTGGGGATTATAACATTAAGCTAAGCAAATAGAATTAAAATAAAGGAATAAAGGAATTATTGTGTTTGGTATGCTCAGCCCTATTGAGAAATAATTGGATCAGATCTAACTTGTTACAGGATCCTGGACAGGATTATTCAAATATTCTTACCAAGTCCCACACTCAAATGTAAGAAAGAAACGTACATCATCTGCCGTACAGTAAGTTCCACTTTTGACAATACAAGTCCTAGGTTTGCTGCTATTTCTAAGGCCAAATACCAACTGTTCTTTTTAAAACTGGTCACATTTGCTCACAGTACGTGTACCTTTTATTTTCACTCTCCTGCCACAAGTGTGGTCTTCTATTATTAGATACCAAATGGGAATTTGGTGAAAATGTGCTGTTTTGTATTCAAAATATCAGCATACTTGTGACGTACAAATGAATGAATGACTGGTGAGATTTATTATACAGAAACAAAAATATAGGAAAAGACATCAAGGGTGAAATTAAAGGAACGATTTCATAGGGTGTATTGGTGGTGTCCATAGAGTGGTTTATATAATAAAGTCAAGCCACTAAAATTGAGGAAAATTCCAGTGCAAATTTTGCTGGTAGGTAAGCCATGAGTTTAAGCCCTTCTCCAACACTCTCTCTATGCCTACTTAGTCACCTTTTACCACTATACCTCGCATCTTACAGAATTTTATTGTCCAGGGTCAATCCTAATTGAGTTGATTGTTACTCAGTTTAATTTAATGACATTTCCTCACAGACATACAAAATGATTGCTGAGATCTTGTGCTAGCTTGTCAAACCAGCCACATTTTTGTTAAGTTACTAAATATTCCTGGTGACCTTTGCACAGTACTGCATTTGTTAATGTGGAGAAGACATCGAGTTTGTATATCTGGCAGGAGCAAAGGATGTTGGGAATAGTGAGGGTGGTGTGCTGTGGGAGTGGTGTGGGACAGGTAGCAGAGAAGGACAGCCAGGGTGTGGGGGGGGGGAGTGGTGCGGGTGCAGCCGCACCCAGCCCTGAGATACCAGGCAAGGTTATCTGATTCCAAACAACTGGTTTATTTATCATTACGGAATGCCTCTCTGGTGCTTTTGCTCCCTCCACTCTCCCTTCCCCTGTCCCACTCTCAGTCCACAATAGAGACCTATATCAGAATCATGAAGTTTCTGCTTTTTTCACAGAAGCAATACATAAAATTACTACAGTATGTCAAAGTAGATGAATCCATATTGCAATGTGATTTTGTAAGAAAGTGCTTATTCAACTGAATCTTACAGAAGCAGTGAGGCAAAACTGCTGTCTGCAGAATTTGTGGAAAACTGCTCACAAAGGTTCAGCAATCTTTGTGATATTGATCTTTCTTTATCTGATTTGACTGTGTTGAGGGTCAATTCATAAAAATCTCTGGCATCCATCATGCTGTCTGAGCAGTTAAGTCCCATGAAAGAATTATCATAGACAACAAATCAGGAAGAAAAAAAAGTGCATTTCATTTTTTTGGATGTATGATCCTTCGACTTCTGCCTTAATTATGTGTCTTTTGGCAGACTGTAAAGTCTTTTAAATGTTTATTAAAATTGCAGTATATTGTGTGCAAACATTTTCTTTTGACTTTGGCCTTTGTTAGGTGCTAGATCATAAAAAATCAATATTCAAATCTATTCATCATTGGAGTATGAACTATGGACAAACTTTGCACTAGAAATGAGGCAAAATTATCAGTTTGTCAATACTACAGAGTGAGATTGATGGCAACTTTAGAATTTCACACATGCATAATTTAATGCAGAAATTCTAGCTGATATGAGAGGTTCCTCTTTTGTTGCTTGAAGTTCAACTGAGGGAATTAAAATTTACTTACATGAAATCTGGTAAGCAGTAATTAGATAGAAGAGCTTGGTAGGGCATGTTATAGCTATTTAATAATGCCAGATCTTGTACAACAAAATGGAATGTCCACAGGGGACTTCACAGCAAGAGAAATTTGTAAATACATCAAGTGACTAGCATCAATTTCATTGGAGAAACTTGCATATAATGGGGTCTGTAGAAGAGGAGTCACATGAACCAGTATTTCTGCACTAAATTATGTAAGCATGAAACTTTGCAGCTGGTGCTAGTTTCACGGATATATGATGGAAAACTCCGAGAGTTTTGCCATCATTATTACTGGAAAGTCTGGGCCACTGTTTACTCTCCTAAGGGCAAATAGATTTGAAGACTGATTTTCTAAACTACTGGCAAACAACAAAGCCAAAAATAAGAAAGAAACCTTGGTCACTACACAACGTACTGCAATTGAACTTGGAGAGTTACTGGAGAAACCGGCGCCAACAACAACAAATAACAGTGGAAAATTGTGGTGAGTGGGTCTGCCCTAACTCATCCAAAGACTATTAGAGGAGGGATGGCATACTTCCAATTTCAGTGCTGGGCACACTGATGTCAGATGTATAGCCTGTATCAGATACAGTGAACAGCTCCTGTCCTTTCATGTTACTCAGAAAATAAAACTTCTAGATAACTTCAAAATACTACTGGCTGGTTCATTATCAAAGATAGGCAAACGTCTCAAGATATCCATCTTCAGAACTTTTCTCAATTAAATCACAAAATTATTGTCAATTAAATTATGTGAGAGGAATTCCAAGTTTATGAACTTATACTCACCGGGAATTTGATCTTGACTATTTTAATTAATTAGAAAGAACAGAAAAAGAGAAGAAACTTCCATGTAAATTATCAAGATAGCACTGGGATGCAAAGGGTACCAGATTTGCAAAACCCATGAATTTAATTTGCACTCAAGGAACTTTAATTGGTGCTTACCTCAGCTCCAGAGTACTTCTGGGTCCTGTTCACTAGATAATCCAAACATACGTCATCACCGATCGGCATGGAACGAAACTGCAGCTTGAAAATCTCTGCTCGAGTTGGGGTATCGGGCAATGGTACATATATAATACGGTCAATCCGTCCAGGACGCATCAAAGCCTGCAAGAAATTAGAGAATCGTTTATACTCCTTCACACAGAATTGGGTTGAGTTTGGCTCCTCTTGTGGCAAATGCGTCATCTAAAGCCTTGTAGACCGCGTCCTTAATTTGAGGAAAGCGAGTGAATCTCAAGGCGGATTCAGCGGTAGCCCTCTAACTGGAACTAGGAGGCTGGGTGTGGAAGTATCAAGCAATGCTTTGTTCATTAACTCCCTCTTGTATGGTGCGCTTCCAAAGATTTTCACTGATCAGGCTCTTAGTTGAAAACACTGTTTTCCATAAAACCATCTAGGTTCAATCATGGAGGAAAACAGATGAAGGGAGGGAGATTGAATGCAGGAAACTACACACCAGATATCCTTTTTTTCTGCTGAAAACAAGGGTCAGGCTTAACATGCATAATTCTTGTCCCTTCTTATTTTGGGATCCGGATAGCTGAATAAACTCAGTCCACACCCGACATTTGTTGGTGAAGTGAAACAGGCCTGTTGGCTATCAACGTCTTTTTAAATCTTTTTAATTGTATCTGATAGGGATACTTTCCAAACTATTTAAAGAGATTTAAATAAATATAACATTTTAAAATATTGCATTTTTAGGAAAATGTAACTAAAAGCAAAAAAAAGTATGAGTAAGTTTAGGAAAAGATTAGCTTTATATGTCGACGTACATCAAAGTATTTCACCATCCAGTGAAATGCATCGTTTGTATCAATGAACAACACAGTCCAAGCATTACCATGTTTTTGACTTGCCTACAATTACTAACCCTAACCCACACATCATTGGAATGTGGGAGGAAACCAGCACACCCAGAGAAAACCCATTTGGTAATGGGAATAATGTACACGTTCCTTATGGACAGTGATGGGAATTGAACCTGAGTCGCTGGTGCTGTAAAGTATTCTGCTCACCGCTACACTACCATGCTGGCCAGATAATGAACAGATAATTTGACATATTTAAGTAAAACCAGGATTTTTTTTTGACTCTGGTCCTTCTTGTACACAGCCTCTATGTTGGTGCCCTACTCAAGTCTGTCATCCAGGTGCACTCCCAGGTACTTGTAGGTCCTCACCACATCCATATCCTCACCATCAATAGTAACAGGGAGCAGTGCAGGCTTAGTCTTTTTAGATTAACATTGACTTATATACCACCTCTGTCCTTGAGCATATCAACAAGTGTGTAGATAGAGTGACATCACAAGAACAAATAGAAGTTTTCCCCAATCAGAAACCATGGATGAGCAGAGAAGTTCGCCTCCTGCTGAAAGCCAGAGATTCAGCCTTCAGGTCTGGAGACCGGGAGGCTTACAGCTCAGCCAGGGCCAACCTGAGGAGGGGAATCTCTCAGGCTAAACACATATACAAACAGAGAACCGAGGAGCATTTCAACTCCTCGGACCCCTGGTGCATGTGGCATGGCATACAGGTCATTACAGACTTCAAACCATCTAGTACTGTGTCCCTTTCCAGCTCCGCTTCCCTCCCTGATGAGCTCAATTACTGCTACGCTCGCTTTGACCGAGAGAACAAGGAGATCACCCTCAAAGCGGATTTCCCACCTGGTGAACTGCCTCTCTCGCTTTCCACCTCCGATGTTTGTGCCACCCTGCCCTGAGCAGGGTGCATGTACGGAAGGCAGCTGGTCCGGATGGAACACCTGGTCGTGTGCTCAGAGTCTGTGCAGGGCAGTTCGCCGGGGCCTTCACGGACATTTTTAATTGGTCCCTGGCCCAGGCAGTTGTCCCCACAAGCTTCAAGATCGCCACCACTGTGCCAGTGCCGAAGCATTCCACTGCCACGGGCCTGAATGACTTCTGTCCAGTTGCACTCATCCCCATCATTGCAAAGTGCTTTGAGAGACTGGTTCTATCACATCTGAAATCCTGTCTGCCCACTACCCTGGATCCCCATCAATTTGCCTATCGCACCAACAGGTCAACAGAGGACGCCATCTCCACGGCACTTCACTCTGCCCTGACCCACCTGGACAGACCCAACTCTTATGTCAGAATGCTGTTCATTGACTTTAGTTCGGCATTCAATACTGTGAACCCCTCCAAACTGATCGCCAAACTTCGCCAGCTTGGTATCAGCTCATCCCTCTGCAATTGGACCCTGGACTTTCTGACTAACGGGCCCCAATCAGTTAAGTTAGACAACCTCTCCTCCTCCACTCTCACCCTGAACACTGGCGTGCCTCAAGGCTGTGTGCTGAGCCCTCTTCTGTACTCCCTTTTCACCTATGACTGTGTTCTTGTACATGGTTCTAACTGCATAATCAAGTTCGCAGACGACACCATGGTGGTTGGCCTGATCGGAGGGGATGATGAGATGGCCTACAGGGATGAGGTCCAGCACCTGACCGCGTGGTGTGCTGACAACAACCTGGCCCTTAACACCCAGAAGACCAGGGAGATCATTGTGGACTTCAGGCATGCCAGGAGTCACACTCACATCCCCATCTACATCAATGGAGCTGTAGTGGAGCGTGTATCAAGCTTCAAATTCCTTGGTGTCCACATTTCCGAGGATCTCACCTGGTCCCTGAACTCCTCCATCCTGGTCAAAAAGGGCAATGGCACCTTTATTTCCTGCGGAGCATCAAGAAAGCTCACCTCTGTCCCAGGATACTGACAGACTTTTACCGTTGTGCCATTGAGAGCATACTCACCAACTGCATCTCAGTGTGGTATGGCAATTGTCCCGTAATGGACCTCAAAGCACTCCAGCGTGTGGTGAAAACTGCGTAGCAGATTATCAGCACCCAATTGCCCACCATTGAGAACATCTACCATAAATGCTGCCTGGGCAGGGTGAAAAGCATTATCAAGGATGCATCTCACCCTAACCATGGACTTTTTACTCTCCTCCCATCTGGTAGGCACCTAGGAGCCTCCGCTCCCACACCAGCAGGCACAGGAAAAGCTTCTTTCCTGAGGCTGTGACCCTGCTGAACCTCACATCACAGCGCTAAGCAGTATTGCACCCATATTGTACTGTCTCAGTACTTTTATATTTGTGTGCTGTAGCACTTACTTTTTATTTGCAGTTATTTTGTAAATAACACCATTCTTTGCATTTCTGGTTAGATGCTAACTGCATTTCATTGGCTTTGTATCTGTACTCAGCACAATGACAATAAAGTTGAATCTAATCTAATCTAAAGTCCATCATCATCTCCTTTGTTTTACTGATGATTCAGCTTACACCATTTGACAAAGTCCTCCACCAGGGCCCTGTATTCATCCTGCCGTCCTCCCTTTATACACCCAACTATTGTTGAGCCATCAGAGAATTTCTGCAGATGACATAACTCAGTGTTGCATCTAAAATCCGAGGCATACAGGGTAGACAGGAAGGAAGCCAATACGGTCCCCTGTGGGGCTGCAGTGCTGCTTATAGCCATGTCTGACACACAGCTCTGAAGCCGCACAAACTGTGGTCTGCCAGTCAGGTAGTCCATTAACCAGGGTACAAAGGAAGTGCAACCTGCATTGAACAGAGCTTTTCCCCCAACAAAGAGGGCTATATGGCACTGAAGACATGATCGTCAAATGCTGCCCTGCTTATCCAAATGGGAGTAGGCTCTGTTTAGCAGGTAGATGAAAACATTGCAGTCTTCAATATGCTCCTGGTAGGCAGGAGATGATGTGCAGGGGATCGAGGGCTGATCTGACCAGGGATTGGAGGTGAGCCGGGACAAGCCTCTTGATCCAAGGTCTTCATGATGTGTGAGGTCAGGGCCACTAGACGGTAGTAATTCAAGATTTTCGGTTGGTTCTTCTTGGGTACTGGGATCACACATGATGTACCATAAAACACTGGCCATACAAGATTACATTTTGATACTTCATCAAAATGCTGAACTTACAATCATCGACAAGGCCCAGATAAAAATTTACAGAAGATCATGTAGCCCATCTTTGTACTTTGAAGATGCTTTTCTTTTAATCCCCTTTCTAACATCCAAGCAATAACTCCAATTTCAAATACTTCTCTACCTCCCATATTAAAATGATTAAACATACAATCTTGTGTAAAATAAATTTTTGATTAACTTCGCTGATATTCTTACAAGTACGCCTCTACTCAGTAAAGCTTCCATCAACAGAAATAGTTGTTCCTGAAATACATTATAAAAATCCTAATGTAAAAAGGATCTGTTACTCTCTTTTCTCTTAACAAAAACTCAACTCTCCCAGAATCCACAATGCACTTTCTATGCTCTTGACACACCTCTGAAAGTTGGACAGCAAACAGAAAGCCAAACAAATGATTTGTGCAGTTTTATCAACTGCAACTGGACCCTCATCATTCGAACAACTGGCATTAAATAAAGCTAAGCTGGTTGCTCACTTTTTAAGTTTACATTTATTTTTAATTATTTTTTAAAAATGTCTCTAAAGTGTGAAAGATGTATTAAACTGTTGAAAGCTATCGTCACTCGTCAAGGTGATACTGGGAGTAGAGCTTTGTAGACTGGTCACCATCTGTGGCTCACTCTGCTTTGAGTAAGGGCTTCCAGTGCTGCCTACCGCAGGTGGCTAAAGAAGGTAGCTGTGGGATTAGTGCGGGGGGGTGGGGTGAATGCAGGCAGTGGATCAGTGCACAAGATCCAAGATTATATCTTTAATTTTTTTAAATAAATCCCAATATGAAAAAGTCTCCACTTCAAAGTGTGTTCTTTAATAATTATCAAGTTATCCTTTCATTTATGTATATTCAAGTTTAAACACTTTTTGGTTCTCCCTTTAATGTTTTAGTGTAAGATTCCCATTTGCCTTGTACTCCACCTTCCAGAAAGTGTCATTTTATACTTCCGTGCTAAAATTCACCTAAAGATTATCTGCCAGATCTACGATCATTATCTTGTCTTGATTTGTGGTTGTCTGCTGGACATTACTGGCACATCATCAACCTAAAACCTGCAGACGTAAGCTTAACCCTTTCTTGATCCACTCACAGGCATTTACCTGGACAGCTTATGTTCCACATGGGAGCTTACTTGTAAGTCAAGGTGAAACAGTATACACAGAATCTTAGTTTCCTCTGTGGACTGAGCAAAGATCCTTAGAAAGAAACATAGATGACCACTGTAAAATACAAATCTAAGGTTTTTCATCTTACTATCTGCACTCTCTGTATGGGTACTCAAATTCTGACCTCAGAAGTTTCTAAATACAGCTAAATGTTAGAGCTGCAGTATATTCCTTCCCTCTACCATTATTCCTACGCTTACTGAGGTATGCTGCTGGTTATTTGAGTTGCAGCATATACAGTTTCACAACTGACAGCTTCTCATTCTGAAACCGTCTACCTACACAACATTAAAATCACATATACTAAATTGTGGACAAATCCAAGCAGCTTCCTGAAATGCCTATTGTGAACAATGTCTTAGGAGTGAAGTGGGACCTGACAGAACTTGTAAATACTGTAAATATTGCTTTTGTTTTACATACTTGATTTCATCCTTCATCACAAACAGCTGATTTCTCCATTTCCTCATGGGGGTACTCACCACAGATTAAACATGTGATTACAAGTGGTGTGCAGAGAATCTGACAAGATTCACAGATGTGGCTAAAAATCAGAGTAATCTTGCAGAACAGAAACCACCCAGCAGAACTGTGAACTAAAAGCCTAATAACAAAGTGCTAGGGAAAATATGGTACAAAGTGGGTAGGCTGTATTCTTTGAATAACTTCCATGATATACAGGAAATATTAATATTTTTGTGTATTTAAGTTATAAATGCCACATTCACAGATTCATTTGATGTTGGATAGAAACAAAACTGTCAACTAAATACCTTCAAATAATAAATTCAGCAATGTGATAGGGTGAACTGCAATGCAGCCTTTACCTGATAGCTTGCTGTTGGGGATCTGTGTAAATTTTGAAGATTATATTTCATTAACATTGTTAAATTACAGCAAAATACCACTTTATTGATAGCTTGTGCAAGGTTTTAATCCCTCAACAACACCACAATTGTACTGCACATGAGACTGGCAGCATGTGAAGAATTACTAAAAACTATTCGATTACTGTTAACCATGTAATATTATTTGGCTTATTTTAGCTCATCTTTACAAACTAGATATATTTAAGGCTAGCAGAATAGTAGCACCTCTGACACTTCATCAAATTATGTAAATTTTAAAACAACAAAACACATATAACTCCAGAGTTATAGACTTCCAAGGGAATTCAGGAAGTTAAGGAAATTTACAAATCACTATCAAAAATTTGAGATATGGAACATTTGTTCACAAGAATTTTATATGAAAAACATCTAAATAAAGTACGCACGTGTAGGTTAAGTGGATTTGTGTTACTGAAAATCATGATAAGGCCCATTTTCTAGGATCGTACCCCCTATATCCTGGGGGTTGCATGTATTGCATGGTACTATGATTTCCAGAGACTTTTGCTGTGCGACTTTTTTGTCGACTCTGTAACATTCTAAGTTGCATATACAGAGGAGTCCAGTTAATCAGGACACATCGGCACCAGTACATTTTAGCCCAATTAAGCGGCTGCCCCAATTAACTGAAGTTTCATGAAAATAGTTAAAAAGGTACAAAAAAAGACAAACTACCGTTTAACTGAGTTACAAATTATGTAATTAAATGAAAAACAGAATGAACTAGAACACTACAACTACTACCACACTACTATAAGACTGTCTATTAGTTCCTAATATTTATCTTCATATCCAGTGTATGCTACCTCTTTCTTTAGATTGACAGTAAATGAACAAAATCAGCGCATGTACCTAGTATAGACAATGGACTGCCTTCAGACAATCTATGATGATTGTATCCTCCAAATCTTCTTTTTCATTGTAACATTCAAGATGGTTGTCGAAACCTTTAAATTCTTCGTAGTTCCTGACTTGCTGAAGTAGTAACATCATTTCAGTTTCTCTCCTGGCTGTGTCTGGTATCTCCAAGTTTGAATGCTTGAAACCCCAGTGAACAAAACAGTTCTAAATTGTCTTACTGCTTATTTCTTACCAACTAGCAGTGACAAAAATCACTGAATTTTGAACACAAACACATGCAACCGACATTATTTAAAAACTGTTTGCTCTAATGGCCACATAGGTGTTTGAGTCTAACACTAGTTAGAAACTCAACAGACTCCTGTCCCAATTAAGCAGCATAGTGTCCCAAATAAATAGTCATAGTCATACTTTATTGATCCCGAACGAAATTGGGTTTCGTTACAGTTGCACCAACCAAGAATAGAGTATAAATATAGCAATATAAAACCATAAATAATTAAATAATAATATGTAAATTATGCCAGGAAATAAGTCCAGGACCAGCCTATTGGCTCAGGGTGTCTGACCCTCCAAGGGAGGAGTTGTAAAGTTTGGTGGCCACAGGCAGAAATGACTTCCTATGACGCTCTGTGTTGCATCTCGGTGGAATGAGTCTCTGGCTGAATGTACTCCTGTGCCCAACCAGTACATTATGTAGTGGATGGGAGACACTGTCCAAGATGGCATGCAACTTAGACAGCATCCTCTTTTCAGACACCACCGTCAGAGAGTCCAGTTCCATCCCCACAACATCACTAGTCTTACGAATGAGTTTGTTGATTCTGTTGGTGTCTGCTACCCTCAGCCTGCTGCCCAGCACACAACAGCAAACATGATAGCACTGGCCACCACAGACGCGTAGAACATCTTCAGCATCGTCCGACAGATGCTAAAGGACCTCAGTCTCCTCAGGAAATAGAGACGGCTCTGACCCTTCTTGTAGACAGCCTCAGTGTTCTTTGACCAGTCCAGTTTATTGTCAATAAATAAGGGGATTATGGCCATTTTTTTCGATTAGGTTTTGTTCTTTAAGAGTTGTCCTAAATAAACGGCCGCCTTGATTAGCCAATGGCTCAATTAACCGGAATCATCTGTATTACGAATACATTAACCATTTATATAATGTCTAATGATGCTTCACAAAGAAGAAAAGGAGCAACTATTTACTACAGTCTTGTACACTGCCATTTCTCTTCCAATGCTTACCTCTACTTCCTCACACCAATGAATGGTAAAATCCTATAACTACATCTGTATGTGAAGCTTATTCCTGGTACCAAAGGACCATAAAAATTTGCCTTGTATTCAATGGATTATAAATAGATCAGGAAAATAATTTCACTATCTTAAAAGAAATTTTGTAGTTAAATACAGATCCTGGTTGTGTGAGTTATTAACATATGTAAACAAAAAAAACTTCCAATTTATTAAATGAGACAAGTATTCAAACGGCTCTTACAGTACAAGTTAGGAAAAAAGAATCCTCTGTTTCTCAGAACTGACTGTTCCAAATTTCTTGAAATGTTTTTCTTCCAGCTTGCTGCCTTTAACAAACATGAACTGACATAGTTCAGATTAGACAATAATGTGATTTTTCATATAGCGTCGGGTAGCTCAACAGAGTTAAAATTCTATTTCATATCACAGCGGTATCTAAAATGATGCAACAAGACAAATAACTGAAACATCTTGCAAATGGGAAGAACTAGCTAATGTAGACGAGTATGTAGATAGACAGGGATTAGTAATGAGAATTATGAATCTTACTGACGTTTTTCTTAAACTGCACAAAGTTTTGTTCAATTTTGTTAAAACATTAGTGGTGCCATAACTTTAGTCTGCTTCCTGGAGACAGTGGTAACCTGAACTTGACCATGAAAGGAATTAAATTAATAGCTCAAAAACCAGTGGGATCATGTATACATATGGATGGCCAGGCAATGTGCAGTCTACCTGTGGCACAATTTACACAGCCATGTACATATCAGGTGCTGCCATATCAAATTATTGGCTTATGCACAGTGAGTGAAAAGGAAACACACCCTGCATCACGTGATCATGAGGAATATGTCACAATACTGAGAGTTTACCCTGTCAGAACAGGGGTAACTGAGAGAGCATTTGCAGATTAAACCCTGAAGTTAAGCACATGTTGTATTGAATCCACAGACTCTGCAGAATCCTGCAGGCTGACTCTGTCAGGACTATCGGTTTGGAATATTTTCAGCAAAGACAAGATCTGCCTAGACCAGCTCTGAAAGGGGAGTAACCGTCCTTCTGTGAAAGTCTGTTTTCTTTTAAAACTGAACAACTGCAGAACTCATTCAGCGCCCAGAAGTAAAGTTTTTTTTTCTCCTCTAGGCAAAGTACAGCCATCCATCACTTAACAGACTTACTTCCTGTTTTGAAGCAGTTGGGGAGGTATAACTTCCAACCTAAATACTTGGCTTGGCAAGCTGCTCGAGTGTTGATGGACGCTTTTATAACCACTTCATTCCACCTGAATTTTGGTAGAATACAGGAGGGGAACAAAACGAACAACAGAAACAGCTGCAGGAAAAGGTTAGCTGAAGTCTGCCAGCTGTTACTAATAATAGTTAGTGAAGTCAACACCAGTGTGTTCACTTAAAACTATTTAAAATACATTTTAAAAATATGCTGCACACTTTAAAATGCACCAAGTTTTGGCATTCAAACATAACCCTGCAATTAGGATTGCAGATAATATTGGTCAGATTTTCTATATATAGAAAGAGAGGCAGAACAAAGAAAAACAACTGAACTATGCAGAGGTATTTTAGAAAATAGGAAATGGTGAAAAGAACAAAAAGTATAGAACAAAAAATAAATTGAAGTTTTAAATCATTCATAAATGAGGATGCCAATGTTCTTAATCACCCAGATGTTGCTGGAAACTTTGATGAAACTCTCAGAATGCTTAAGTTACTCTACTGTATGTAACTGACAGCAACTTCCACCCTTTTATATATATGAAAATGAAGAAATCGAGCAGCTACAGTCAGTCATGCAGCAGCTCCAAAGCAAGAACCCTCACGCAGTTGAGAGGTGATTCCTGTAATAGAACCTTTCAACAAATCCTTTAAGAGGCATGGTGTGTTGAAGACAGAAAGCCAAACTGCAGTAATTTGATTCAGACTTTGATTTCTCTAACCTGGTAATCTCTTCTCCCTCCCTCCATCTCTCTTTTCTACATTCCACATTCTGCTTAACCTCTCCCTCTTCTCTTCTCCTCACCTGCTCATTACCATCCTCTTATTCCCCCTTTCCTTCTCTTTCTTCCATAGGCCACTGTCCTCTCTTATTAGATGTCTTATTCTTCAGCCCTTTACTTCTCCATCTATCTCATTCCAGCTTCTTACTTCATCCCCCCTTCTCTACTCACCCACCTTCCCCCTCACCTGGTTCACCTACTACATGCCAGCTTGTACTCCTTCACCTACCCCCCCCATCTTCTTATTCTGTCCTCTGCCTTTCCAGTCCTGATGAAGGATTTCAGCCCAAATCTTGATGTACGTGTGATAAATTAATTAATTTGCAACAACCTTGTACTCATCGTCAGTAAGACCAAAGAGTTGATTGTGGACTTCAGAAAGGATAGGATGAGGGAACATGAACTATTTCTCATAGACGGATCAGAAGTGGAACGAGTGAGCAATATCAAGTTCCTGGGTGTCAACATCTCTGAGGATCTAACCTGGTCCCAACATGTTGATGCAGCTATAAAGAAGGCAAAACAGTAGCTACATTTCATTAGGAGTTTGAGGAGATCTGGTTTGCAACCTAAAACACTCTACAACTTCTACAGATATACGACAGAGAGCATTCTGACTGGCTGCATCACTGTCTGGTATGGGCGGGGGGGGTGTGCCAGCTACTGAACAGGATCGATAGAAGGTACAGAAAGTTGTAAAACTAGTCAGCTTCTTGGTATCCAAGACATTTTCAAGGAGCAGTGCCTCAAAGTTGGAATCCATTATTTAGGACCCCCATCACCCAAGACATGCCCTCTTCTCACTGTTACCATCAAGAAGGAGGTACAGAAGCCTGAAAGCACACACTCTGTGATTCAGGAGCAGCTTGTTCTCTGCCATCCGATTTCTGAATGGACACTGAACCCATGAACACTACCTCACTACTTTTTATTATTTCTGTTTTTGCACTATTTTTAATTTAACTATTTAATATACATATATACTATAATTGATTTACTTATTTTTTCTTTTTTGATCATGTATTGCATTGTAGTGCTGTTGCTAAGTTAACAAATGTCATGACATATGCTGGCAATATTAAACCTGATTCTGATTCTGAATCCAAAATGTCAACTGTTTATTCTCCTTCATAGATGCTGTCTTATTGCTGAGTTCCTCCAGCACTTAGTGTGTGTTGATTAAAGTATTTGTTGGGTGCTAGTTACCATTTTTCCATTCCCCACATCAGATGTAGGCAGGCTTTGTTTTGACTGCCTCTTACTGCTAAAAGGCCCAGCCAGGATCGTGCAGGATGTTATCACCAAGATGTCTCCCTTGCAGGAGAGACATTAACTGGTAGATCAGTAGAGAGAGACAAGCGAGTAGTGATGAAATAGCTGAGGGTTGGTAGCTAGAGATCAAGCAACCAATGGGTTGATAGTTAAGGAACCAAGATGGCGAATGAATCAACTGAGGGGGGTAGTCAAAAGGAGACAAGACATGGGTTCAACAGACACACAAAAAGATTGTGCAGATGCTGGAAATCCTAAACAGCATACACAAAATGCTGGATGGTCTCAGCAGGTCAGGTAGCAACAATGGAGGGAAAGAAACGGTCAATGCGCTCGGCCCAAAATCCTTCATAAGGAGAGTTGGAACTAGTGACCCTTCATCAACAAACTGGTAGATGGCGCTGATCAATCTACTGTGTCCCTCCCATGCCTGGCGGTGGATGGGGTGGTGGAGCAGGGCAGGGGTAGAACTTTTAGAGTCTGCAAAGAGGCCAATATTCTACTTTTAAAAAATCTATTTGAAGTGTGTTCTCTCTCTGTTCTCTAGAACCAGGGATCTGCTCAGACAGAGCTCTTTTACTTAATACTGTGCATAATAATTTAATATGTTTGTACTACACAGCTAATGCAAAGCAACACATTTCATATCATCTATGTCTGTTATAATAAATTGGATTCTGATTTTGACCTCGCAAACTATGAAGGTCTGCTTGTGCACATACTGCTATCTGCGGGCATGCAAACACACCAATTGTAAATTGTAGACTATCTTTCAGATATTCAATACATAATGTCTCTGAGTTCCTATTAAGATGAAGTCATGTTGTGCATGTTGATTTGGGGCTCGTGATCCAATTTCAAACAAAATGTTTAGCTTTGTGTCTTAGAAGTTAACTGTAACTTATGAAAATTATAGGATTTAATTTTGATAACACATACACATCCAAGGAAACAACCAAAGGTGCCTTTGCTACAGAATTCTGATGACCTTCAGCTGTGATAGGGACTTGTGTAGGAAGGATTCAAATGCTTGATTCACAAATAAAGGCAAAGAGAGAAGCTATTTTAAATTAAGTGAGGAGAATATTGAATTGCATGAGGGAAAATTGACTTGGGAACTCATATTGAATATTATTCCATTATGCCAGACAAGCTTAGTCACTTTGATAGTATTGCTTCATCTACTGATCAACCTTCTTCCAAATATTTTCATTTCCACTTTGTTTTGCCTGAGTTAAGGAGAGTTTTGCCTCTCATCCAATAAAACTGGTTCTGCCAGAATCACAAAAATCTACAGCACTCTACTGATCTTTTATGTTGGCTTCAAAAGCAGTGTATTTGCTTTAATGCATTACTGTACAAGAAGCAATAAAGATTAGAAGAACTGAGAAACACAGGCAATAAAAGGAAATTGCAAATAATTTTGCATAAATGCATAGTACGTAAAAGAATAGTTAAAGAAAAGGTATCCAATGAAATATGGCACAGCAATGCATCCTGCTGGAAATGGAAAGAATGGTGGATAAATTACATGTATCAGTTTTCACAGAGGAGAATAGCTGCAGAAATGAAAGGATAAATGAAGTAGTGAATCAATTAAATAACAAGGAGTGAAACAGATGGCAAAAGTGAACAAAATCAGCAGGAGCTGTCACCCTGCATCCAAAGTTGTGAAGCAAAATTATACAAAATGGATATTGAAGCTATACATTACAATAAATTACTACGAAATAGGAGCATAGGATAGTGCCCTTAACACAGTCCATGTATCAAAATTTGTTTAACTCCATGAGATCAAGTATATCCCTTCTTTAGTAAGGAGACGCAAACAGTATACAGCCAGTCCAGATGTTGTTGCAAAAGAGCTCTTTTTAATTATAGCAATATTTTCTTCATGTGATACCCCATTCCTCCAAGAGCACCACAACCTTGTCATGGTTTGGAGGCTTGCATGTCTCAAAGATCCAAACAGCTATGCTGACTACAGACAAGGCCTATGTCTTGGCTCTTGGTGGGGTCATACATGCCAAACAGTCAACAAGTAGAAGTCAAACTAAGTGTGGTTCATTGGTCCTCCAGTTTCAGGGGTTCAGCTTGGAACTAACAACCCTGACTGGTCAAACAAAACTGTTACGAAAACAGCATTGAAGAATTCTTCTACATCTGTGTGCAACGGTATTCCTAAGTCTCCACCTGGGACTAGCATCACTGAAAGTCGTGAAAACCAAGAGGAAGCTACTGGCGTATTGAAGGAAGCCCTGAATACCACCAAGACCAAGACCGAAATTAGTTTCCGGAATGACGAACCATATACCACACTGGCAAGCTAGCAAAAACAGCTGCAGAAATGCGTTGTTATATCCTACACATACTGGGTCTCAGGAAAGCAGATGGAATGGGTCTGGCAGACTAAAGGCAGCAAGTGGTGAAACAGTTTTATACATACTAAGGGAAGATGGTTAGCATCATGACGCCGTCACTTTGAAGAAAGGCATTGAGAAATGCTTTCTGGAATAGAAGCCAATCAACAGTAGGCTGATGAGAGTCAGGCTGAAAGGGAAGCAAGTGAACACGACTTTGATCCAGTGCTGTGCTCCAACTAACGACAGTGACATTGAAGAAAAGCATGTCTTCTATGAACAGCTGCAATCTGAGGTAGAGTTAACACTATGCCATGACATAATCATCGTCATGGGAGATCTAAATGCCGCTAACATGGGAAATAACAACTCACACTTCACTAGGGTCAGGGGCATGCATGGATGTGGAACAATGAATAATAATGGTGAAAAACTGGTGGAATTCTGTGTCATTAACAATCTGATCATAGGAGGGACCCTCGTTCCACACCGTGAAATCCACAAACTGACATGGTGCTCATGAAATGGATGTGACATGAACCAGTTTGACCATTTGATAATCAATGGTACATGGAGACGATCCTTGCAGGACATAAAGGTGAAGAGAGGAGCAGATGCAGGAAGTGATCACCACCATTTTGTAGCAGTGATGAAACTCAAGCTGAGAAGCACATATACAAAGAAATTTTGATGTTGAGACATTCAAAGACCCCAGTGTGAGATCTGCCTTCACATTTCAGCTTAAGAACAGATTTCAGGCCTTGTAAGACCTTGACAAGGCTGTGTTAGTTGACAAGATCGGCAAAATGTGAAAACAGATTGCCACGTTCTTCAAGGAGAGCAGTGAGGTTTGTCTAGGATACAGAAATGAAAAGAAAAAAATAATGATACAGCAAGAAACATGGACAGCCTTAGAAGAAAGATGTAAAGTTAAGAAGGAAGCACTAGATACAAAGTCAGCACAACTTAGGGTGAAACTTCAACTAACATACACTGAACCTAAAAAGAAAGTGAAGGGACTTCAAGATTCACTTATTGTCAAAAATGTATAAATTATACAGACTTGAGATTTTCTTGCTCACAGGTAGCCACAAAGCAAAAAAACCCCCGAAAGAATGCAAATAAAAAAGAAACAAAAATAAAAGACCAATACTTGATGTACAAGAGAAAGAAAAAAAATTAAAATCATGCAAACCTTTGAAGCAAACAATAAAAACATTCTGAACCAAAATTGAGTCCTCAGATCGGAACCCCTGAGCAGCCTGGAGTAGGCCCAAGGCTTCGCTTATCAGTTCATCATATTAACAGGCACGGAACACAGTGGCCAGGGCAGTCTTCATAACCTCAGCACTATGGAGGTGACCATCACGGAGAATGAGCGAAATTAGCTTTCATCCCGACCGATACCCCGTCTTTGCAGTTTACCTGGGCTGGCGTTTAAATTGACCGAACAATGGAACAGCGAAAGGCTTCACACCCTTGGAGAGAGGACAGCAAGTGAAATCAGCTCTTGCCTCCAATCTGGGCCGGCACTGAAATTGTTTGGACAGTGTATTGTAGCTTGTACTAGGACCTGGCTGCAGCGAAAGGCTCTGGGCCTTGACTAAGCCCGAAGCTGCTCTCAAGCTCTTCAATTCAGCTCGGCGCTCAGAGTGATCCAACCTTGCTGCAGAGCCATTGTACAGGCACCTAATCTCTTCAGCCCAAGGCTCAACTTCTTTCAGTGCCCAGAGAGATCCAACCTTGCACCCAAGCAAGTTGAACAAGCACCCGGGCAATGACTTGTCCTTTTGGCACCCAGACAGATCCAACCTCGCTTCCGTGCCAGTTGAATGTGTATTGGAACTCCATCTGCAACGATTCTGCAACACGCCATCTGGGCTCATCCCCTGAACTCGCCTTGCCATCGCTCATCCCTTCATTGTTTGTGGCGGCAATTCAATGCAATTTACCTCAGAAAAGGTAGTTATAGTGATGTTTTTAGTCAGATTTCTTAGCTCTTTGACTACCAGAAACCGTTGCCCATGTTCGGTAACGCCATCTTAACTGGAAGTCTTGTAAGAAAAGATAAGAGTCTATATGGGAGATCTTACAGTGGAGGCCAAACAAGCAACCAATCAAGATGACCAGGGAAATATATACAAGATTTCAAAGTTGGTATGCGGAAAGTTCCAGGCCAGATCCAGCGGTCCCATGTGAGATAAGACCTGTATTTGACAACTGAGAAAGAACAAGAAGCACAATGAACAGAGTATTTCAGTGAATTACTGACTGGACCACCACCAGGTGAAGAAACCAACATACAAAAGGCAGCACAGGACCTCGATATCAACAAAGATCCACCCAAGAAGGAAGAGATTGTTGCTGTGATTAAATAACTAAAGAACAGCAAAGCTTCAGGACATGACAATTTGAACGCCGAATTGTTCAAAACTGATCCAAATGTTGTGGCAGCCACCCTGCAACCACTGTTAACTATAATCTGGGAACAGGGACAAGTACCCAAGAACTGGACAAAAGAAGTCATTGTCTGGATCCCCAAGAAAGGAGCGCTAAGTGATTGCAACAACTGGTGTGGCATTACTCTTTTGTCAGTGCTCAGCAAGATTCTCACCAAAGTCATTGTCCAATGGATTACAGGTGTTGTTGATGTGTGCTTGCGGAAGGAGCAAGCTGACTTCAGGGAGAACAGATGCTGTGTCGACCAGACCTTCACACTGCATAACATCATAAAGTAGAGCTCAGTGTGGCATAGACAACTGTATGTAAATTTTGTGGACTTCGAAAAGGCTTTTGACAGCATCCACAGGGAGTCCCTCTGGCAAATACTCGGAGCACACGGGATCCTGTCCAAAACTGTCCAGCTCATTCAGAGTTTCTGTACTAACTTCATTTATACAGTTGGGAACAGCAAATTGAGCTTTGAAGTCAAGATAGAACTCAGACTAGGCTGTGTAATGTCGGCCATATTGTTTAACCTGGTGATTGACTGGGATATAAGGCAAACAATGAAAGATAAGCAGAGTGGCATTAGGTGGACACTATCCTCCACTTTGAAAGACCTTGACTTCGTGGGTCACCTTGCATTTCTATCATATACACACCAGCATATACAAGAGAAAACTCAGCACCTCTGTACCTTTGGTGAACAGTCAGTCACAGAAAGACTGAGACCACGACCCACAATCATGAGCCTCCTCCTTCTGTCAAGGCACACAGTGCTGCCGTACCCAGCACCCGCGATCTCTTCCTGGACACCATCATTCATCAGGATGGTAGGACCAAGTATGACATCCAGTGCAGAGTCAGCAAAGCTCGAAACATCTTCAGACCAATGAGCAACATATGGGGATCAACCAAGTACAGCGTCCACACCAAGGTGAAGCTGTACCAGAGCTGTGTCCTGTCCACACTCCTGCACAGGTCAGAATGCTGGTGATTGACAGAGAGCGATCTTGCCAAGAGCATCCAGAAGATCCTCTGTATCTCCTGCCCAAGAAAAGATCTCTAACCATGCCCTACTCCTTCAGTGTCATCAAGACAACATGGCCACAATCATCATGAGGAAGTGTTGGATATAGATTTGGCACGTGATGTGAAGGAAGACCAACTCCATCATCAAGACAACACTTCATTGGACCCCTGAATGTCAGAGAAAATGTGGGAGACCAAAGACAACTTGGCACCATACCGTAGAAGCAGAAATGAGGACCCTGAACCACACCTGGGGCACAAAAGATGGCTAAGGACGGAGAGAGATGGAGGACCTTCAATGCTGCCCTAAATGCCAGCGCCACAGCAGTAAATAAGTATGTAAATGACACTCCAATCCCATTTAATAAGAATTAATGTACCATTTAACTCCACAACTGGTGGGTGTATCTATACTAATTTTCTGTCATTCAGATACAGAGTATCCCAAATACCTTCAGACATGCAATCTCTTTTAAAGGAATTTATCACAAATCAAGCCATGTTCCTCTGGCTGCAGCAGAATATCTCCACTGAATGAATGATCATAACCATGATGGTAGGGGACTAGAAGAGAACTCCAATAGGGTCAGGGGACTTGGTCAAGCTGATAAAGAACAGCACCCATAAGGGATTATACTTTTTGACTGGGGACTATTGAGACCCTCTAGGCTATGCAAGGTGCTCCTGGCAGGAAGTTGCCTGAGAGGTGTGGGAGGATGGTGAGTGCAGTTCGTGAACATTTGCAATTTGAAGAAGTTTTAGCCCTCTATGCCTGTTCCATTTAGACCTCACTCTGAAAGAAAAATAAAAGAAATCTCTTCCCTTTGAATGCAACATTTGGGCGATCTTGCAATGTAGTAGTAAGCAGCAAACTATGGAGTGTGACCAAGATCAGCAGTGGCTGCAAATTTGAATGCAGAAGATTACCATAATTCTTATACCTAAAGTGCAAAGTAAATTTATTATCAAAGTACATATATGTCACCATTTACAACCCTGAGATTTACAAACGTATTTGCTTGTGGGCATTCTCAATAAATCTATAGAATAGTAACTAAAACAGAATCAACGAATGACCACCTAGGGCTTTCAACCAGGGTGCAGAAGACAACAAACTGTGAAATACAAAAGAAGCAATAATCATAATTAAATAAGCAATAAATATCCAGAACATTAGATGAAGAGTCCTTGAAAGTGAGCCTATTGGTTGTGGGAACACTTCAATGACTGGGCAGGTGATGTTATCCCCTTTGGTTTAACAGCCTGTTTGTTGAGAGGTAGCAATCGTTCCTGAACCTGGCAGTATGATTCCTGAGCCCCCTGTACCTTCTTCCTCTTGGTAGCAGTGAGAAGATAGTGTGTACTGGGTGGAGAGTGCCTGATGATGGATGCTGCTTTCCTGCAACAGCATTTCATTTAGATGTGCTCTATGGTTGGGAAGGCTTTACCCATGATGGACTGGGCTGTATCCACTACTTGTTGTCGGATTTTCCCAGTGAAGACACAGAACACTGCCTGATAGTTAGTAATTAATAAGCAAATCATTCTGTAAGTTAATCAAATCATTTTTTTTCAGTGAGTATGCAAGAACTGATGTTTTGTGGACCAGTGAGGTTGAAAATTACACTGCATGTTGCCATAATTTGGAGAGAACTAAATGCTGGGAAAACAGTGCCAGCAAGAATGAAAATTTTATTGAAAAACAAAGAGACAAACTTCCTATAAGTCACTCAGACACCAAGAAACGAATGCAAAATCATTCTGCTCTGGATAATCACAACAGTAGTTGAGTAAATGAATTTCTAGCCCAAGTATTTGCTTAACTTCTCTGCCCTTTGTTTATACATCATTACAATTGCTTTTCTCCCAAAGGGCCATATTTAGTTTCCCAGCTCATACTTGTAAAAAACCTTCTTTGTTTCTTCTTGGTTAAGGCATATCCTATTTTCTTCCTCCTTATACGTTCCCAGAGCCCTCTTGATTTTTAAATCCCTCTCAATCCTCACGCTAATTACCTGGTTTTGAATATTGTATGATTCCTTTCTTAACATTATATTAACTGTAACATCCCTTACGGTTACTGTTGTCCCAGTGGGAATTTCATTTCTCAAGGCGATACATACTGATGGCAAATTTTTCTTTAAGTGCTTGCTAATGGCTGCACACCATCGTATCTTTGAATCTAATTATTCAAACTAGCTTAGTCAACTCATCCACCATACTTCACTAAAAGACTTTATTTAAATTTAAGATATTAGTTTTGGATTTAGTCAAATTACTCTCAAGCTTAATATGTTTTTTTCACAAGATAAAAGGAGAAAGATAAATTAGGTAACCGTAGAGCAGTACCTTCACATCCATAATAGAGAAAAAGCTAAAGGTCTTAACATGAAATATAATTAATAACCTCTTTAAGGCTTGGGTCAATTAGTGTAGCCAAGATTGTTTTGCTAATGTTAAATTATGCCCGATTATTTGAATTTTTTTGAAGAAATCAGATGAACAAAAAATACATTGGACAATGTATATTTGAAAATCTGTTGATAAGATTAAAGGATTGAAACGAAAATAAATTGTTGGGTTGAATGTGATGCTTGAATAAAGGAAAAGATAAACTTGCATTTTTTTCTGGGATCTTTCAAGACAAGAGGTTCAAAAATGTCACAGGAAAGGATGATTTTAAAAGTCATGTTGTCAAAAAACAGGGAATAATAGCTAATGGATCTTTCTGGTCCAGACGAATGAAAATAGTAATGAGTTTTTGATCAGTGTTGAAGTGTTTACTCCTTTTCTCTGCATCTAGCTCTAAACTTTTTTTTTGAAGTTGAACTGAACTATTTAGATATTTAACATGTTAACTCACTCCTCATTCTGTTTAATAGGACCCTCACATTAATATGAAAAAGAACATTCAAAACTCAAAGGGGTGGCACAAACATAAAACTTACTAAAATCACTAAACACTGACAAAATGGGTATGTTGGGAAATACACTGCACATACTTCTCTCTAGGGAGATTGGCCTGCATGTGAAAATCACGGGGATGCTCAGAGCGATAATATCTTTTGCATGTTATGAACTGCAAACTGAGCCAAAACACTGGGCAACATCTGCACACAGATCAGAATCTGATTATTACCTTTGCACCTGTGTTGATTACCTTGGTGATTAGACAGCAATGACAGAACAGGGCACTGCTCAGATAAGTTCAATTCAAATTCGCCATAAATACAAAGACTGCAAATAGAATGAAGGATTTCAGAGAGGCTCAAACAGTCTGCAAAATTGTTCTACATAAACCATTTCCTGCTGACATGTGCAAACAAACTATAAAGCACCAACAAAAAAAACCTAATTTTTTCAAAATCTTTACAGAAACTTCCACCTTTTAAGAACCATTTCCCCATGTATACATCAGACACTGAAACACCAAAATGATTACTTATAAGGCACTTTGTTATAGCTAGCTTTGCTGTCACTATTGTTGGGACAATTGAAGTTAAGAAAAATAAAACAGAGAAACGTCTCCTGGATAAGGATCACATGGGAAGTGCAGTCTAGACGGCTACCTGGGAGTGGAAGTACAGTTCCAACCATTAAACAACTGACATTTGCAGAAACACTTGTTACAAACATGCTCATTTTGTTTTGCAAGTCCCCTGTTCCTACTCCCCAGCCGGCTTTCTCCCATTCTTCTCTTCGTGATTTAAATGTGTCATTACCTGCCAGCTTTGAGATTGCTACATACTGTACACGGTCTTTTGAATGCTCTTGGTCATCATGCAGTCAATTACCTAACATGAGGCCTGGGATTTTTTTGAGAAATTGTGGCATGTGGGAGGTGCATTGGGAGAAATTAAAAGAAATTAACACTGAAGGAGTTGAGACTGCAATGATATGACATTTATGTAAATCAAGCAGGCCAAAATATAAGTGGAGAGTTACTAAGATTCCATACTTGCCACTACAAAGGAATAAGTGTTAATTATTGCACAATTACTTTATACAGATATGTGCATTAGTGTGAAAATGTTCTTATTTATGCTTGCAAGGAATTAGCAGTCTTGGTAATTGACGTGTGAAGCAACAGAGAGGGTGAATTTCTAAAGTTTGCTTTAAATACTCCATTGAGCTGCGACAGGATGACAAAGCTTAAGGAACTCACAGCTGGTGGAACGACTGAGCATTCAACTTTGAATAAGAGAGAAATGTAAAGGATTATAATTTTGTTAGTTTGCACAGGAAACGCATTCAGAAACCCCCACCCCCAAATGTCTCATACAGTATGGCCCTTCTTTTGTAAGATAATAACACTTTACATTTCACCTTACAAATAGACAGGCAAATGGCAACAAACATATTTAATACCCAGTCCCAAGAAATGTTGTGCAGAATATTAAAGTCGCAGCTGTACAGACTTAGGGGCTTTCCTTTCTACACATTGAGTAGTCTCTAATTTGGATCATTTCCCACATCCCACTCAGATTAAGCCAAAAATAAGAGGGCATTTGTACAAGCAGGCATATGGCAGTCTTCTGCATGAAACATCACCTGTCACCTGTCAAGAGTACTACGCAATGCTTACTTTTGAGGTCAGATTAAGGAGGGAATAAATGGCCATTACTCTCTATTCGCTACTGCAAATCCCATTAAGTACCATATGATCGGAGCTGTTTTGTCTTCTTGCAGTACAGGGAGCCAATATTAACCACTACACTGATCAATAAAATTAATATGGGGCTTTCATGCAATTAATTGATTTTCTTTGTTTCGCACTTCTTTCCCCCCAAACATGACAGTCCGTGTGATTAACGGGCATGAGATAGAAGGCTAAGGAGACTCTCCTCTGTTTGGTAACCATTGAATAATTAGCACAATTTAATTTATGTCAATGGACCAGTAATCTATGATTTTACTTTTCTGATTTCTTCAGCTGGTCAGGTCGTGGTCATTGAGGTTTCCATCTCTAATACTGGAGCAAAAGAGGCTCGTCAGATGAGGTTGCAGAGATAAGGCTTGCGGCCCCTGAGCTTGGAAAAGTTGGAGTGGGGAAGGGGTAATCTCACTGAGATGTGTAAAGTTGTCAAATGAGATACAAGGATACTATTTCCTCTGGCAAGGAAATCCAGAATGAGGAGCAGGCGCTTCATCATTATTTAAGGAAATGTCAGGAAGGAAGGTGAAAGATAAAATAAAAAATTCAAAACTAGAGCCTGATATTGTTTTGTCATAAATGGATCTTAGAGCCAAAGCAGGTAAAAAGAAAACAAATGGAGATCAGTTATGAATAACAGAACAAATTGAAGGAATGAATGTTCATTCCTTAGTCCATCAAAAGAAACATGTTATTTCATTTACCATGAGGATTCCACAACAAGATTACATCCAAAGGTTTTGGCATGGGATAACATTGATATATGTGGAAATCAACAATAATCCTCAAAATGGGGCAGGGAAGGCAGAGCACCAAAACTATTATAAAGACAGTTGGCAGCATTACTCTTTCCATCAAATTTAGCAACCTCTTTAACTTCAACCATAATTAAAGAGTTTTGCTACACTCCCAAGTAGCCCCAACAATGTCATGTTAATTTAAATTTGGTCTAATTCAGGCTGCTTTAGCCTCCTTTGGTTGCACAGCATACACAAAACATTCTCGTAGCTCCAAGTTGGCTACGTGAATGGATATATTATCTCTTGATAACCTTCATCTCTGCAGGGCTGCATGGAGGTGACTCCTAATACCATAGCAACATTTTAGGTGACTACTATTCCAATACTATTGATAGAACTCTGATAGCATCAACTTTTAACAACTCACAGCATTGTTGAACCTTCCAGTTACCTCACCAAACACATATATCAAGTTGGGAAACTACCTAGAGATTTAAAGTTTGGTAGCATTTGGCTCTAAGAGGAATTGTAAAAAATAGAAAGGAAGATAGTGAGGCAGAAGTAACTTCAGATTGATTGACACCATCTATCAATAGTTGAATGATTATGGCTGAGTGGGACCATTTCAATTTCAGGGTTTCTGCTTGGAGAGAAGGCTACATAAATGAAAATGGGTAAGGTGAAGTAGAGATTGAAACACATTTTAATTCTGAGATATTGGGGCAGATGGGAACCACGCAAGGACCAACCTGTAATGCCCAATGCTTATAGACAGAGCAGTGCAATGTTAGCTTGGCATGACATTCTATTTCATCTTCTGCTCCAGAGATACAACTGAAGTGAAACACAAACTGACAGCACGAAGAAAGAGCACTTCTTAATAATGAAAATGAGAACTGCATTTGTTACATGATGGATTCTTTCCTGGGTCAGGTCCTTTTCATGACATTCCAGCCATGGTTAACATTTGGTGCATGAAGCCAACTGTCAAAACACCAATTACTTCAAGAATGTTTAAACAATGTTTCAGGCAAAAAGCCAACTGACTTGAAATGAACAAAATTAATAGAAGCCTTATGTAAAGCCAGCTTTTTATTAACTGTACATTCTTTCCACATATTACATTGTAAAATCATAAAGAATAAATTAGAAGGCATGCCCCTGTATCACTGGAAATGAGATTCTGAACCATTAGGTATTTTGATTGCAACTCTGATATGGCCTGCAATTACAAGTAAACTGCATCTAATTTTCTTTGTTGGTACAGCTTACCTTTATCCTAATGGTTAAGTAAAATAAAAAATTTCCTCAGGAACATCCTCATTCAAAAAGATTTCTGCACAACTTCTATAAAGTTATGGGTTAAGTTAAATTATTCCAATTCTAATGTAATGATGAACTATAAATGGAATGGGAGAATAAATTATTTTACATGTATATTAAGCTGCATTTTCCACATCATTTTCCCAATCCAAATTGCAATGCTATTTTAATCAAGGCTGTTCCAGTGCCTTGGGGTGTTTGCTGGATTTTTATTTTAATCATCTCCATCTCACAGTTAGAATCACAAACTTGACTTTGTCTATTCATAAGAGCATTAAAAATAGAAACAGCAGCAGGCATGGTGGAGCAAATAGTCTGCTCTGCAATTCAATAAGATTATGGCTGGTGTTTAACCTCAGTGACCCTTTTCCTGCACAATCCTTATTTCTTTAGGTTCACCTAAACTTAAAACCTAACAATCTCTATCTTGAATGCACCTTAGGCAATGAGCCTTCCCTTTTCTCTTGGATTGAGACCCCTAAAAAATTCAAAACCCTTTGGCAAAGAAATTTCTTCTCAATCCTGATCACTTATTTTGAGAAAGTGGTCCTGGGTTTATACAGCCTTGCCATGGGAAACATCAATTCTGCCTAGAAAGAACTTTAAATGTTTCAATTAGATCACACCTTGTTCTGCTAAACTCAAGAGAGTACAGGGCCAGCCTGATTAACCTTTCCTCATACCACAATAAAGACAATTTTGTTATGAGAGGATTTGAATACAGGAGTCAGGAAGTCTTATTACAAATAGTTAAAGTCTTGGTGAGGTCACACATGGAGTACTATTGTCAGTATTGGCTGGTCTCCTTATCCAAGTACTTGTGCTAGAGGGAGTGCAGCAAAGATTCACTAGACTGACTCCATGTAAAGCAAGATCACTATATGAATAGAGATAGGGTAGAAAGGAACTGTATTTTTTAGTTCTGAAGAATAAGAGATCTCATCATAACATACAAAATTGACACCAGGGAAGAACTCTCCCTTATCTGGAGGGTTAGTAAGTGAAGGAACAGCTTGGGAGGTTTACTTCAGAATATGAAGTAAGCTCTGCCGTTCTATAAAAAAGAGAATTTAATTTTTGTTCATCTTTGTAATTTTCAACCACAGAGGACTGTAGAGGCTCAGTCATTGTGTTATTTGAAAATGGAGAATGGCAGATTATTCCAGTTAAAGAAATCTACAAATTGGAGGATGATGGTGGAAATTCATGCTGCGATCGAAGCAAATGACAGAGGAAGCTCGAAGGGCTGGATGGTCCACTCCTGCTAACATTTCTTATGTTCCTGTGATAAATCCAGCATCTCAGGAAACAACCTGGTGAACCTTTGCCGCATTTCCTCTATGATAAGCAGATCCATCCTTGAGGAGGGAGAGGTGATCTACAGCTTTCAGGTGTAGTCTCACCAAGAACTTGTACAACTGCAGGAAGGTATATGTGGTCCTGCACATAAATCATCCTGCAATAAGGCTGGCATAACATTTGCCTGCCAAATTGCTTTCTGTAACTGCACATTAACTTTCAGTGATTTACATACATTAAAGGACAACTGTTTCCTTAACACTAACTCCTTTCAATCTCACACCATTTGAAAAATAGATTCAAAGGCAAAAGGAACCTTTGCAATTTTGATCCCAGATACTAATATTATTGTCTTCCCATGGCAATACTGAAAGTGAGCTCAGTGTGTACTGAAAATTGTAAGTGATATACAAGAAACAGAACTGCTGAAGAATCTTGGAAATGGAAAACAGTATATGATTCAGCATAAAATACATAGTTCCTGATTACAAAAAGTTTTTCTATATTGGAAATGGAGGATATTCTGGTATGTCCCTTTGGACATACCATGTCTGGTATGTCTGGCATATCCCTTTTGCCAATCAACTGTCCAGCTCTTGGCTCCATCCCTCCCTCTCCTGTCTTCTCCTATCATTTTGGATCTCCCCCTCCCCCTCCCCCTTTCAAATCTCTTACTAGCTCTTCTTTCAGTTAGTTCTGACGAAGGGTCTTGGCCCGAAACGTCGACTGTACCTCTTCCTAGAGATGCTGCCTGGCCTGCTGCGTTCACCAGCAACTTTGATGTGTGTTGCTTGAATTTCCAGCATTTGCAGATTTCCTCATATTTGCATTTTTAAATTCACTACTGTGAATCCTCTTCCGGTGATGCCTACACTGAAGAAGTTTAAATCTTCTCTTCGACGGGAGTTCAGTGAAACCATCTCTCACTGCTCCCCACCTGTAATTTCTTCGGCTCTTAAACTTTTCGACCACACTTTGACTCAGACTCGCTATCGCAGCCATATATCCTTTCTTGGAATGTGCCTCCGTCGCCAACTTACTCCAATTGGCTTTAGGATTCGTTTTCGAGTCTCTCAATTTGGACCTTCTGAGGATCCCAGGTACTCACATTTTATTGACTCTGTCTCTCGCCGCTTCTCCTGTCAAGCTCTGAAGGTGACCCTCTCCGCCATGAGGAGGTATTTGGCGTCCCTATCCCAGACCCTTCCACACCTCCGGGACACTTTCTTCGCCGTCTGTAATGGTCCTACCCGTTATTTCATCCTCCGTCGGATTCACGCCTGCAATCGTCGTTTTTTTGCCTTTGTCATGTTAGGCCAGGATCGCAAGATCTTACATCTACGGACTCCAGAGCCTGCCGACCCTGACGCTAGCAGGCATGAACTTCAGATTGCGGCCCCTGCCACTGATCTCGGCGGCTCCAACACCTCAGGGCATATTCAAAACCCGGACTCCAGCAACGACCATGGACACCTTCACAGCGATTGCGCAACCACCAACTGCAACGCCAGCCTTGAACTCCAGGCCGGGTCTTTATGTGCTGCCATTGTGACTCCCGTCTCCCCTTCCCCCACCACCACTCTGCAACTCCATCTCCCTCAGATCCCACCGTCAGCTCCTGGGCCCTCAGAGGCTCCATCTTCCTCTCACCCCAACCCTCCCCTCTCCACTGACACCTCCAGCCTCCCTCGTCCCTCCTCTGATCCCACTTCTCATCCGTACCGGGTCTTTACCATCCCCTCTGACCATCAACTCTCTGAGGCAGAGCACGCTGTCCTCAGTAAGGGCCTCACCTTTGTTCCCCTTCGCCCACACCTCAATGAGTTCCGCATTCGCCATGACACTGAACTCTTCTTCCGCTGGCTCCGTCTCCGAGCCTACTTCTTCGGCAAGGACTCTTCCACCTCCACCGATGACCCCTTCTCCCGTCTTCAACCCTCTTCCTCTTCATGGACACCCCGCTCTGGTCTTCTGCCTGCTCTGGATCTCTTTATTGCTAACTGCCGACGGGACATCAACCGTCTCGACTTCACCGCACCTTGTTCCCATTCTAACCTCACTCCTTCCGAATGCTCTGTTCTCCGCTCCCTCCGCACTAATCCTAAACTTACTATAAAACCCGCCGATAAGGGAGGTGCTGTTGTAGTCTGGCGTACTGACCTCTACCTTGCCGAGGCACAGCAACAACTCGCTGACACCTCCTCTTATTTACCCCTCGATCGTGACCCCACTAAGGAGCACCAGGCCATTGTCTCCCACACCATCACCGACTTTATCCGCTCAGGGGATCTCCCATCCACTGCTACCAACCTTATAGTTCCCACACCCTGCACTCCCGTTTCTACCTCCTACCCAAGATCCACAAACCTGCCTGTCCTGGCAGACCTATTGTCTCAGCTTGCTCCTGCCCCACCGAACTCGTTTCTGCATACCTTGACACGGTTTTATCCCCCCTTGTTCAATCCCTTCCTACCTATGTTCGTGACACTTCTCACGCTCTTAAACTTTTCGATGATTTTAAGTTCCCTGGCTCCCACTGCTTCATTTTCACCATGGATGTCCTGTCTTTATATACTTCCATCCCCAATCAGGAAGGTCTCAAAGCTTTCCGCTTCTTTTTGGATTCCGGACCTAACCAGTTCCCCTCTACCACCACTCTGCTCCGTCTAGCGGAATTAGTCCTTACTCTTAATAATTTCTCCTTTGGCTCCTCCCACTTCCTCCAAACTAAAGGTGTAAATATGGGCACCCGTATGGGTCCTAGCTATGCCTGCCTTTTTGTTGGCTTTGTGGAACAATCTATATTCCAAACCTATTCTGGTATCTGTCCCCCCACTTTTCCTTCGCTACATTGACGACTGCATTGGCGCTGCTTTCTGCACGCATGCTGAGCTCGTTGACTTCATTAACTTTGCCTCCAACTTTCACCCTGCCCTCAAGTTTACCTGGTCCATTTCCGACACCTCCCTCCCCTTACTAGATCTTTCTGTCCCTGTCTCTGGAGACAGCTTATCGACTGATGTCTACTATAAGCCTACTGGCTCTCACAGCTATCTGGACTATTCCTCTTCTCACTCTATCTCTTGCAAAAATGCCATTCCCTTCTCGCAATTCCTGCGTCTCCGCCAAATCTGCTCTCAGGATGAGGCTTTTCATTCCAGGACGAGAGAGATTTCCTCCTTTTTTAAAGAAAGGGGCTTCCCTTCCTCCACCATCAACTCTGCTCTCAACTGCATCTCCCCCATTTCACGCACATCTGCTCTCACTCCATCCTCCCGCCACCCCACTAGGAATAGGGTTCCCCTTGTCCTCACCTACCACCCCACCAGCCTCCGGGTCCAACATATTATTCTCCGTAACTTCCGCCACCTCCAACGGGATCCCACCACTAAGCACACCTTTCCCTCCCCCCGTCTCTCTGCTTTCTGCAGGGATCGCTCCCTACGCGACTCCATTGTCCATTCGTCCCCCCGATCCCTCCCCACCGATCTCCCTCCTGGCACTTATCCTTGTAAGCGGAACAAGTGCTACACATGCCCTTACACTTCCTCCCTTACCACCATTCAGGGCCCCAGACAGTCCTTCCAGGTGAGGCGACACTTCACCTGTGAGTCGGCTGGGGTGATATACTGCGTCCGGTGCTCCCGATGTGGCCTTCTATATATTGGCGAGACCTGACGCAGACTAGGAGATTGTTTCGCTGAACACCTACACTCTGTCCGCCGGAGAAAGCAGGATCTCCCAGTGGCCACACATTTTAATTCCACGTCCCATTCCCATTCTGATATGTCTATCCACGGCCTCCTCTACTGTAAAGATGAAGCCACACTCAGGTTGGAAGAACAACACCTTATATTCAGTCTGGGTAGCCTCCAACCTGGTGGCATGAACTTTGACTTCTCAAACTTCCGCTAATGCCCCACCTCCCCCTCATACCCTATCTGTTATTTATTTATATACACACATTCTATTTTTCTCTCTCTCCTTTTTCTCCCTCTGTCCCTCTGACTATACCCCTTGCCCATCCTCTGGGTTTTCGCCCTCCCCCTTTTCCTTCTCCCTGGGCCTCTTGTCCCATGGTCCTCTCATATCCCCTTTGCCAATCACCTGTCCAGCTCTTGGCTCCATCCCTCCCCCTCCTGTCTTCTCCTATCATTTTGGATCTCCCCCTCCCCCTCCCACTTTCAAATCTCTTACTAGCTCTTCTTTCAGTTAGTCCTGACGAAGGGTCTCGGCCCTAAATGTCAAATGTACCTCTTCCTAGAGATGCTGCCTGGCCTGCTGCGTTCACCAGCAACTTTGATGTGTGTTGCTTGAATTTCCAGCATCTGCAAACTTCCTCATGTTTGCATATTCTGGTATGTGATCATTTTGGCTTGGCGAATCGTAGCAGATTTGCTGCAGAATGCATGAAGCAATGCATCATTTCAAGGGAGGAGCTGTACAGTCACTTGCTTAAAGGGTTAGTTGAACGACTGGTAATAACCCTACACTGTGTGAGTCCCCCATAGCATCCAGTGACCCTGTGATTTCTGTTTGGGAGGACATCTCTGAGTGTGAAGGTGACCTTGCCAGGTTCTGAAAATCTATGGTTTGAGTACTCAAGGGCATCTTCAACCTAACAATGCAGCAGACTGAGGTTCCCACCAGTTTCAAACGGGCAGAAATCTTTCCAGTGCTCAAGAGTTGATAGGGTTGTTAAGAAGGCCTATGGTGTTTTTGCCTTCATTAGTTAGGGGATTGAGTTTAAGAGCTGAGAGCTCTATAAAGCCCTGGTTAGACAATAAGATAGAGTAGATAGCCAGAGGTATTTTCCCAGAGCGGAAAGGACTAATACAAAGGGTATAATTCTAAGGTGATTGGAGGAAAGTAAAGGGGAGATATCTGAGGTAAGTTCTATATACAGAATTGTGGGTGTGTGGAATGGACTGCATAGGTGGTGGTAAAAGTGGATACATTAGAGAAATGTTAAAAAAAACTCTTCGATAGGCAAATCAATAATAGAAAAATGAAGGTTATGTGGGAAGAAAGGGTTAAATTAATCGTAGAGTAGGTTAAAAGTTCAGCACAAAATCATAGTCTGAAGGATCTGCACTGAGCTGTAATGTTCTATGTTCTATTTTCTTGATCTAAGAGCAGGGTGGGCCTCTGTATCTCCCTCTGAAAATTAATTCTGGACTTTCTTACTGGGAGACCACAGACAATGCGAATCAGTCATAACATATCTTCCTCGCTGACTATGAAACACAAGCGTACCTCAAGGATATCTGCTTAACCCACTGCTCTACTCTCTCTACACTCAGGGTTATGTGGCGAAGCACAACTCAAAATAATACCATCTATAAATTTGCCAATGACATCATTGTTGTTGGTAAAATCTCAGATGATGATGAAGAGGTGTACAGGAGTGAGATTGAAGAGTTGGTCAATTGCTGTTGCAACAAAAACCTTACATTCAATGTTAGCAAGTCAAAGGAACTTATTGTGGACTTCAGGAGGGGAAAGTCGGGAGAACACACACCAGTTCTCATTGAGGGGTCAGCTTCAAGGTCCTGCCGGATCATCTATCCTGCACCCAGCCGATTGATGAAATTACTAAGAAGGCATTGCAGCAGCTCTATTTTGTTAGCAGTTTGAGGAAATTTGATAAGTCACCAAAGACTCTTACAAATTCCTATAGATGTGTAGTGGAGAGCAATCTGACTGCATCACAGCCTGCTGCGGAGGCTCCAATGCACAAGGTCGCAAGAGGCTGGCTGCAAAGGGTTGTGGACTCGGTCAACTCCACCATGGGCACAAACCTCCCCACAGTCAAAGTTATTTTCAAGAAGCAGTGCCTCAAGAAGATGGCATCCATCGCTAAGGACCCTCAACAACCAGAACATGCCCTTTTATTCATTACTAGCATCAGGGAGGGGATACAGTAACCTGAGGATCCAGACTCTGTGATTAGGAACATCTTCTTCTCCACCATCAGGTTTCTGAAGAGTCCATGAACCATGAACCCTACCTCATTATTCTTATTTTTGGTACCATTTATTTGTTTCTGACATTTATAGATTTTTGTATCTTTGCACTGCTGCAAAACAACAAATTTTACTTCATACGTCAATGATAATAAATCAGATTCCGATTCTGGGGCTTATTTGTAAATTAGACAACAATTATGTGGTAAATAAAGTCTGTTAGTGACTTCATGTATATTAAATATTCGGATTTTGATTACAACTACAGATTTTGGGACCACATTGAAGTCGTATATGCTTACTTCTGTTTCGCACTCAGTATTTTGTTCTCCTTTGTGCAGCTTTTCACTTGTTTCTTCTTACTAACATGGAACCAAATTGATTTACTGAGAAAGAACTTCTTTCAGACACAGGCACAAATTGATCTGTCTACTCAGATACGTAGCAAGCAAGTGCCCTGCTGTGAAGGGTCACAGTCATGGGTTAGGAGTCAAAGGAGTACACATGTTTTTTGAATACAAAGTGCCTGTTGTAGTTGAAATAGTGGAAGGTATTTAAACTAATCTATAGGGATCTCTTAAAGAAACAGTGTCATCTTACATTAGGGGGATGGGGACATGGACAGAGAAAAGCAAGCAGTAATTTTATTAGGAACTTTATCATTCTTTCATTGTTTCTTGTCCTCCAGTCTTCTTGAAAGTACAATGCAAATAAATCACTCCTAGATTCTGTTGATGAGACTGATAGAAGCCAAAGACTTCTTAGCTTCCCCTCCTTAACCCTGCATCTTGAATATTATTCTGAGGTTGAGCATTTCTGCACACCAATTATTGTTTCACCTAATCAACTGCAGTAGGAAGTGGCTTTTTATTCTCTCCTACTCTTTTCCCTCAGCTTTCCTCCTTTTGAGTGTGACTATATTCAGGCTGGTGAAATGTGATAGTTTGATTTCACAAGGTACTCTGCAGCCTGGTGGACATCACAAACATTATTTAGCTCATGTGTCCAGATTATTACATTATTGTGGCATTCAGAGTTCACCCTCATCATTTCTAAACTAGTCTATTCAAAAATGATATAAGAAAGTATTCTACACAAAGAAGAGAGGAAATATGAGATTCAGTCTCCAAAACACAATTGAGATGAGGTCAAATTGAAAATTTCAGAACCGAGATTGACAGAATTTACAAATATATTAATATAGATTCACAAATATATTAAGGGCCATGGGACCAAAATGGTAAATGGAATTAAGATACAGATTGGTCACGACCTAATTGAATGACAGATCAGGCTCGAGGGCTGAATACCCTACTCCTGTTCTTATGTAACCTCCGTACAAGTATTTCCCTATGGTGGATATCACTGGATATAATTAGAAACAGGAGCTGTGCTGATGTTCCCCTTCATAGCCTGGAGCTGCTCAAGTCAATAATAACATCCTCGAAAATGCATAAAATTCATCATACTAAACAAGCCATATTTTATATCTTCCTCGTTTTTATCATTTAATATCACAGCAGTGTGCAGTATTTGAGACAAAGTTTTACCTACGTTATTAACAGGCTACAATGATCCAAGTTATCATTCTGTGTCATCTACTGAGTTAAGCTCATTTTAATTGAATTGCATCAAAATGTCCCCATCAAAATGCCTGAAAAATCAAATGACATCTGCAGATTGAAAAGGGGCTAACCCAGTGTAAAAGATGAGGAGGTTGATTTTTTTGGTACAAGAGTTCCAATGAAATTCTAAGGACCCTGCTCTTTTGTAAAAGGAATCATACATTCTACCTGGTGTTAGAAGGAGCTCTCGAGCTAGACCAGTAGGAATGCTAAGGTTATTGCCAGTATTGTTAGTAACCTAATTAGCCAGCCTCTTAAGGTTCAGTGTGGTTTCTTGTGACTTTTTTTTCTAAAAGTCAGCAGTTCAAGACAGTTCACCATACGTTTTACTTCATTAATTTGGAAAACTGAATAAGTGCCAACAAGCAGATGCATTTGCCACAGTCCTGGCTGAATACTCACTAAGCTCAATTTTTTATGATATTCCTATCATAAAAGTCTGATGGAATGGTCCCATTAAACATAAAGTATGTATTATTTACAATAACTATTAACTGGGTCCTTTTTGTCAGCCACTATTATATTGTAATACAGGAAACTGAGTGACTTAAACTACAGACAATAAATGGCATGCAAACATTTCATTCACAACTCACTATTCATATTATAACAGGAAGCCATAAAAGCATCTGAATGTCAAAGGTAAAAAAATGTTAAGGGTATCATGAATAGAATAGGACATCATACTCCATTTACAACAAACCTTAACATTCCCAACATTCTGACACTAGAATTCATTCTAACACCTGGTGGAAATGAATGTATGACTCATTTTTACCCACTACTGCAAGAACAGGGTTTCTTTGAATTCTGTTGGCTCTCTAGCATTGAAAAACACAATATTATGCTCAACCATCATCCCTCTATCAATGTATTTAAATAAAGTAATCAATGGTATGTTATGGTATGCTAGTCAAGATCTCAAGAACTAGCACTAGTAGGGATGCGTGTTAGTTTAACTTCAAGTAGATTATTTGCGATCTAATCAAAATTAGCAGCCACATGAAAACCTAGGATTTATCCCACTATGTCATTACTTCTCAAAAATTCCTTTTTTATCCTACCTTTCGTCATTCAGCTTCACAAATAAAACAGATTTATTTCATAAACTGAAATCTTCACCCTAGATCACTTCCAATGCCTGACTTATCCATGCCAGAGTAGGTACCACGAAAGTGACTACTGCTCAGTTGAAACATTCAGGGCAAATAAGAAAACAAACAAAAAACGACTCACTGTCTTATAAATGCATCCCTCTGAAAACCTGTTCATATTGTAGATCAATAATATTATTAGTATGTTGGTGTATTGGAAATGGCTGTGAATATATTTCATTTCCAACCCTTGCGCCATGGCACTCCCAATGATATCAAGTGTGGCTTGAGATACAAGGGCTGAAAGGTGTTTGGGATTGGGAACTAGTGGAACATGGACAGGGCTGAACGAAGGTGGTCTGCGGGAGGATGAGAGGGGATAGTGGAAGGGGTGTTGGAAAGAGAGGAGAAAACTCCAAGTAAAAGGGTTCAGAGGCAAGGATGACTGTGGGTATGAAGGACACCTGCGTCCAACTCTATGCATTTGTGTGTATTTGTTGGCCCATTTTGGCCCTGTGTGCACCATAAATACAGCTAAATATATTTGTTAGAACATCAATACTTAAAGCTTTTAATTGTATAATTGCTTTTTAGTTCAATATATATTCTCCTTTTTAGTAAAAGGAGTACACTTTTACTGTATAATTAGACTTTGCTTCATTATGAGTTGCTTTGTAAAATTATATCCATAAGGAGAGGCAAGCAATGTTAATTTAGTCAGTACTGTGACCCTCACTTTGAAGAATTTTTACCAAAGTGGCCTCTTGCAAGAAAAACATTGATGATCATCAGCTTAAGCTGTATGAATTCCCAAGATTCACCATTTTACTAAAGAGTGTTCTAAAACTGTAGATCTCTTTTTCTCGCAGAGAAAGAGCAGGTATATTGCACACACACACACCACACACACACACACACTGCTGGGAGCACAATGGCACAGATAGTATAACTGTTGCTTGACAGCTCTGATAACCTGGGTTCAACACTGACTTCTACTGCCATTTGTGTGGAATTTCTACAGTCTCGGTAACCACCCGTGTTTCCCCCTAGTGTTCTGGTTACTGCCCACATCTGTGACATTGGTAGGTTAATTGTTAAATGTTACTATATAGTACTTCGAAATTCATTTTCTTGCAGGCATTTACAGGAAAGAAAAAGAAATACAATAGATTTTCCAAAAAACTATACATAAACAGACATACTGACAACAACCAATGTGCAAAAGAAAACAAACCGAGTAAATAAATGATACTGAGAACACGTTAAAAAGAGTCTGTAGGTCAGAGAGTTATTTCAGAGTTGAGGTGAGTGAAATTATCCACACGGGTTCCAGAGCCTGTTGCTTGTAGGGTAATAATTGTTCCTGAACCGTGTGAGAGCTGGAGTTTCATACCTCCTGCATGATGAACACAGTGACAAGAAGGCATGGATTATATAGTGAAGGACTTCGATGATGGATACTGTTTTTTTTTTGCATCGCTCTATGTATTTGTATTCAATGGTGAGGAGGCTTTGCCTATGATAGACTGGACCGTATCCACCACTTTATGTAGCCTTTTCCATTCCTGTGTTTCCATACCAGGCCACAATGCAAACAGTTAGGATACTCTCCACTGTGAACCTATAGAAGTTTGTCAATGCTTTTGCTGACATGCTCGGTTTATGCAAATGTCTAAGAAAGTAGAGGTGCAGTTGTGCTTTCTTTGTGGTAATTTAGGTTCTGGTCCCAGGACAGACCTTCTAATACGTTAACCCAAGGAATTTAAAGCTACTGACCCTCCCTACCTTGGTTCCCCTAATGAGGACTGACTCATAAATCTCCAGTTTCTTTCTTCTGTAGTTGATAATCAGCTCTTTGGCTTTGCTGATATTGAGTGAGAGGTTGTTGTGGTACCACTCAACTAGGTATTCAATCTTCCTCCTACTCATCACCACGTATGATTGAGCCAACAACATTGGTGTCACTAGCAAACTTCAATACAGCATTGGAGCTGTGCCTAGCCACACAATCTTAAACATAAAGGAAATAGAGGGAGCAGAAATCTTGTGATAATTAGAAGAAACTGAGATAGGGGTAGCCTCAGAACTCTGGTAGAATTTGTATGGAACAAGACTACTTTTCCTGGCCACAAAGACTTAAATCCTTTTGTAAAACTTAGCAAGACCCCTTTTGGACAATTGGTGCCACCCACTGCTGGAATTCAGAAAATATGGACACGTGTTGAATTAAGATTCTGTCCTGACATTGAAGATGGCATTTGGCAGTGACATTTGTAGTGCCCTCCTGCCTAAAGCGCTATCCTTGAGATGGCATGACCACCAGAACATAGCATTGTACATGCACCATTTCAACTAAGATTGTCTTGAGCTGACTTTAATTCATTCTGTGCACCATTCTTTCCGAATTGTAAAGGCATATCTCTTTCAGCGGAAGGTTATTTTGGGAAAATCTGGCATTATAATATGAAATGCTTCATATATTAAGCAACAGGAAATTCTTACTAATGATCCATTGAGCAGTGAGTAACATTTTCTGCAAACAGGTTATTTACTCAACAGGAGCTATGTATACACAAACAGTATAAAGACCAGAGAATTTTTGACCCATAGTAAACCTACCACACAGGTCAAGAACTGCATCATTGCTGTGTGTACTATGATTGAGAGTTGGATGGCTGTGAGAAGAGAGTAATTAAAGAACTTTTAAATTCAGATACTGTTAGTTTTAATCAAGAAGTTCTTTCTCATAACAAAAACAGTTGCAAAATGAATCAACAGTAATGTAGACATCAGAGGATCTACAGATGCTGGAAATCTTGTACAACACACACAAAATGCTGGAGGAACTCAATACGTTAGGAAGCATATATTGAGAGAAATGAACGATTGCTGTTTTGAGCTGAGAACCTTCATGAGGACTGGAAAAGAAGAAGCCAGAATAAAAAGGTGGGGGGAGTGGAAGAGGCACAAGCTGGCAGATGATAGGTGAGGGGTAATGTAGGCGGGGGTGGGGGAGAGGGAATGAAAGAGAAGTGACAGGTGAAAGAGATAAGGACTGAAGAAAGAGGCATATGATAGGTCAGGTCAGTAGACCATGGAATAAAGGGAAGGAGGTGGGGAACCAGATGGAGGGGATGAGCAGGTCAAGAAAGTGAGGGAGGAGAAGAGAAGGGGCGTGAGAGCCACCAAAGTGAAGGAAAACAAGTTGAGAGGTGAGAAAACTCAGGAGCGAACAGAGGAGATGATGTTCAAGCCAAGAGGTTGGAGACTACCATGATGGAATATGAGGGGTTGCTCCTCTGACCTGCATCTGGCCCTGTCATGGCAGTAAAGGAAGTCATGAACTGACATGTTGGTGTGGGAATGGGAAGTAGAATTAAAATGGTTGACCACTGAGAGATCCTAGCTATAAAGGATGGAGCAAAGGTGCTTAGCAAAGCAGTCTCCTAATCTATGTCTTTTTTCACCAATGTAGAGCGGAGCGACATACCGGGAGCACTGGATACAGTAAATGACCCCAAAAGACTCACAGGCAAAGCACCTCCTCAGCAGGAAGAACTGTTAAGAATCCTGATTGGTAATGAGGTTGGAGGTGTAGGGACAGGTGTAGCACTTAGCACGGGTTGCTGGGGTAAGTACCAGGAAGGAGATCAGTGGGGAAAGATGAGTGAACAAGAGAGTTGCAGAGAGACTGACGCTCTATAGATGCTGCCTGACCTGAATTCCTGCAGCATTTTATGTGTGTTGAATCAGCAATGGTTCCTTTAGGTTGTTATAGCTGGGGTGGGAGGGGTGGTAATAGGGACAAACTCCCACTCCCCTTAAATACTCCCAATGGCATGTGTTTCAAATAGCCTTGGATAACCAAGCTCTTGGCCTTCTCGTGTGACTTAGCTACTGAGTCTGGCAGAAATGTTTCTACTGACAGAAGAAGGGGCAAAGGAGGGTAACCGGCCCCTTCAAAATTGTCACTTTGGGCAGAAAGCGCTCGTCAGCCATGGTTGGCATGATTTTCATCGAAGAGAAGGAAAACTCTAATCTCGAACTTCCACTGCTGTGCGGCTATGCCCACTCATGGGGAAGGCTTTGGGAACAAAGCCCAAGGGAAAAATCTGGAGCTAGAGTCCCTAAGGCAGTCCTACATTGAGTTCAAAGTTGACTGGCAATTCCTGCAATGCTGCTGATACCAAACTGTAGCAGTCTCTGCCATTCCTTTGGGTTCATGAGATGCTTTCCATATCGTACTGCCCAGGCTTGTGTATCTAGACAGATAGAATGCAATATCCATGGTTAACTCTGACCGATGGAGACCCTCACCTCACTGAACCAACAATAAAATGTTTTGGGTTGTGTTAATTCAGAGTAGTGGGGTTGCCAAGGTATCAAGATAGCCTTTATTTTTAAATGTCAGAGGATGTTTTATCTTCATCTTCACAAATACAAAGGGTCTTCATTATCAACAGAGTGCATTTTGTAACCTATTCTGTCTCTTCACTACAGCTCTGGTCAGTCATCAAGGCTGTAATCTTCAGAAATCTGCCTAAACATTGGTGCATGCCACTTTAAGTCCTTCATTAAAACCTCTTTCTGACAGGGGTTGGGTCATTTTGCTAACATCGCTTTCTTTACTTTGGAATACATTGCAGTGTGGTGACACTTGTGGGCTGCCACCAGCATGTCTTTGGGTGTGTGGTTGTTAGTGCAAATGACACATTTCCCTGTATGTTGTAAACTTGTAAAATGATTTAGATCTATCATGGGACCAGCCTCTGTAGTATCCATGACATCTTCAAGGAGCAGTGTCCGTCATTAAGGATCCCCACCACCCAGGACATGCTGTCTTCTCATTGTTACCATTGGGAAGGAGGTACAGAGGCCTGAAAGCACACACTCAGAGATTCAGGAACAGCTTCTTCCCCTCTGCCATCTGATTTCTAAATGGACATTGTATATACATATACACCTAATGTAGCTCAGTTTTTTCTCTATATTTATTTATCATTTATTTCATTGTACCACTGCTGTAAAGTTAACAAATTTCATGATGTATGCTGGTGATACAGAATTAAATCTGATTCTGATTCTGTCTTGATACACATATGATAAATAAATCTGAATCCAAATTTCCGTTTGACTATGGTTCTATGAAGTAACTTGGGATTTTCAAACAAGGATGAGAATTTTAAAAACAGAGCATTGCTTAACTGGGATCCAAAGCGGGTTGATTAGCTGGGTATGTTAGACACTCCTATTCTGAATATAACACACACACAAAATGCAAGATGAACACAGCAGCCCCTCCAACATTTTATGTATGTTGCTCAACATTTCCAGAATCTGCAGAATCTCTATGTGTGTCTGTTGAACCTATGTCTCTGTAGCCATCCCCTTCTATTAGTTCATTCACCAGCTTGGTTCCTTAACTGTTGCTTGATCTCTGACTACCATTCCATCTGCTATCTCCTCCTTACCCATTCTCCTCCATCTACTGATCTTTGATTAATGCCTCTGTTGCAGGGGAGATTTTTTGCAACAACACCCTGCGTGCTGACTGGCTCTTTTATGCTATAAATGCAAAACATAGCCTGCCTACATCTGATGTGAGGAATGGAGAGATGTTTATTGACACCAACAACTATTTTAAATCAACACAGATAAAATGCTGGAGGAATTCAGCATGTCAGGCAGCGTCTATGGAGAGGACATCCTGATGAATGATCTTGTCCCAAAACATTGACCCTTTATAAATACTGCCTAACCTGCTGAGTTCCTCCAGCATTTTGTATGTGTTACTCTGGATTTCCAGCATCTTCAGGACCTCTTGTGTTTATGTATTCTGGATGGTTAACCTGAACCAAAACAAAGCTCACTTAGGTGCTCAGGTCCTGAACTTAGCTGCCACATTGGGGCGATGAGAACTTAGAAAAGGAGCTAACACACAAGGGAAAAGAAAACTTGGCTACTACCTCAACAACTGACATTTCTGGGTTCACCTGATGCACGTATTGGAGTCAGTAATACAATCCTTACAGTGAGAAAATCCCTATTTCAGGTTTGTCTCATTGAAGACCTCAAAGCTACTTTAAGCTCCTAAGGATTCCCCTCAACATGGTATTTGGGAATTGGGAATGATTTAAAACAGATCTGGTGGCAGCTCAGAACAGTGCGTCCATGATCCTTTCAATCATTAGCATTGTGATTTAAATCTTTGAATATAGCATTATCAAAGGTCATTTATTCATTAATAAACCAATCATTGAATCTCAGTTTGGTTCATTTACTCACGATCACTATTCCTGATCTATTTTCAATTCTAGTAGTTGAACTTCACTCTGGATTATTTATCAGGACAAACATTATATTACAAAAACCACGACTAAGTTAATCAACATGTGGAGAATCCGTATCATAACTTCCATAACAGTTTGACATATTTCAAACTAATTATTGAAAGGTGTGTGTTCATAAGAAAGAATGTGACCACACATACTGTATACACTTGACAAAATTACACAGTAATTGCCTAGTAAGACAGAAAGAAAATAAATGCTTCCAAAAAGAGATTCCAGGAATCTCTGTCATAGATCTGTACGGCACAGAAATTGGCACTTTAGCCCATTGCATCCATGCTGACCTTAAGATATTGAAGGTCAGTATCCTCTGCTTTGTCTATTCAAGTACCTGTCTAAATATCTCTAAAACATGGTGATTGAATCTGATTACATCACCTCCTCTGGCAATACATTCCAGATATCAACCATTCTCCGTGCAAACAAATTACTTCCTCTCAAATCCCCTTAAAAAATTTCTCTCACCTTTGATCTATGTTATCTTGTTTTTGGTGGTCCAATCATGAGAACAAAGATTCTGACTCTCTTCCTGTATATGCCTCTTGTAATTTTATATACCTCCAGCAGGTTACCGCTCAGCCTTCATACTCCACCCTATACAATCTCTCCAATCCTGGTAACATTCTGGTAAACTGTCCCTGCACTCTCTACAGCACAGTCACACCCTTCCTGAAGGGTGGAGATCAGCAACACAGATCTAGTGCAGTCAAAACAATGTTTTGTAAAGTTGTAACATAATGTTCTTTTATGTTCTATACCCTGACCTTTGTCGGGAAGCATTCTATATGCATTCTTCAAAGTTCACAGTACATTTATTATTAAAGTATGCATACATTATACAACCTTGAGATTCATCTCCTTACGGGCAGCCACAAAACAAAGAAACTCAAAAGAACCCTTTAAAAAAAAGACACTCAAACACTCAATGTGCAGAGAGAAAAAAAACAATTCGTACAAACAATAAAAGTAAGCAAATAACATTCAGAACAAAAGTGTGCCCGCAGACATGAATCCCTGACACTCAGCCTCACTTTAGCATAGAGCTGTGTAAACATTGCGATCCCCTCAGACGCGGAGCCCGGAGCAGGACACACCCTCAGCCTCAGTTCAGTGCAGAGCAGAATAAATGTTGCAGAGTCCTCACCACCCTATCTGCGTTGACACTTTCAAGGAGCTATATAGTTGAATTCAAGATTCTAAACGACAACATGCAGCTCCATTCCTTAATTTCCTACCATTTACTACATATGGTATGACAGGAGAGATACTAGCATGGATAGAAGACTGGCTGACTGTAAGGAGGCAAAGAGTAGGAATAAAGGGGGCATTTTCTGGTTGGCTGCTGGTGACTAGTGGCTTTCTGCAGGGTCAGTGTTGGGACCTCGTGGGAGAGTATTAAATAGAGCAGAGAAAATTGTGAGAGCATTAGACATGAACTAGGGAATACTTGATCAGGAACAGCTGTTTTTGGGCAAGTTCATATCTGACATGTGGAGGGTCTTTAAAGACCAACTCCACAGAGTACAGGACAGGTATGTTCCAGTCAGAAGGAAAAACAAAAATGGCAAGTTAAGAGGCCAAAAAATTCTATTCAAAAGGTTCAAAGGAACATGTAAACAAGCCTGATGCACTTTGGAAACAAGTCCTGTGAACTGACAAAGTTAAAATAGAACTTTTTGGCCACAATGAGCAAAGGTATGTTTGGAGAAAAAAGGGTGCAGAATTTCATGAAAAGAACACCTCTACAACTGTTAAGCACGGGGGTGGATCGATCATGCCTTGGGCTTGTGTTGCAGCCAGTGGCACGGGGAACATTTCACTGGTAGAGGAAAGAATGAATTCAATTAAATACCAGCAAATTCTGGAAGCAAACATCACACCATCTGTAAAAAAGCCAAAGATGAAAAGAGGATGGCTTCTACAACAGGATAATGAACCTAAACACACCTCAACATCCACAATGGACTACCTCAAGAGGTGCAAGCTGAAGGTTTTGCCATAGCCCTCACAGTCCCCCGACCTAAACATCATCGAGAATCTGTGGATAGACCTCAAAAGAGCAGTGCATGCAAGACGGCCCAAGAATCTCACAGAATTAGAAGCCTTTCGCAAGGAAGAATGGGCGAACCCCCCCCCCAAACAAGAACTGAAAGACTCTTAGCTGGCTACAAAAGGCGTTTACAAGCTGTGATACCTGCAAAGGGGGTGTTACTAAGTACTGCCATGCAGGGTGCCCAAACTTTTGCTTCCGGCCCTTCTTTTTTGTTATTTTGAAACTGTAAAAGATGGAAATAAAAATGTTTTCTTGCTTAAAATATTAAAGAAATGTGTCATCTTTAACTTTATGCCTTTTGGAAATCAATTCATCTTTTTCTCGCTTAGCTATTCACAGTAACAGAAATTTTGACTGGGGTGCCCAAACTTTTGCATGCCACTGTAGTTCTGGTTGACCGAATAAAAGGAGGATGTCAAGGCTTTGTGGAGGGTGCAGAAGAGATTTAAAAAGGATGCTGCCTGGATTAGAGGAGATGTACCATAATGAGAGTTTGGACAAATTTGGGTTGTTTTCTGTGGAGCAGTGGAGGCTGAGGGGAGATCTGATAGGTTTATAAGATCATAAGAGGCATAGTACACAGAGAGTATATTTATCCCAGGGATGAAATATCTATACCAGAGGGTATGTGTTTAAGATGAGAGGGGTTAATTTCAAAGGAGAAGCGTTTGATGGCTCTGGCCCTGTACTAGTTGGAGTTTAGAAGAATGAACGGGGATCTCATTGAAACCTATTGAATATTGAAAGACCTACATAGAGTGGAACTGTGGAGAGTTGAACTGCACATGCATGTAACGAGAGCGTCTTGGACCTCCAGGTGGTCCACAGCAGGGGTGACTGATAAGTTCGTGGCCTAAGGTAGACGGAGATGAGTTATATAGCTCTCGTTACATGCACGTGCAGTTCAACTCTGAGTGAAAATGCAGAAAGTTTGAAGTTAATAACTCATGTCCATCTACTTTAGGCCACGAACTTATCAATCACCCCTGCTGTGGACCACTTTCTGGAGGTCCAAGACGTCGACTTCTATAAAGAATGGATCCGTATGCTCCACGACCGCAGGATTAAGTGCGTAAACGTAGGAAAAATAAATGTGCTAGGTTTTCTAAAATTGACTCCTTCTACCTTAGGCCACAAACTTATCAATCACCCCTCGTATTTAAAGCAGAAGTTGATAGGTTATGAATTAGTAAGGGTTATGGGGAGAAGGCAGAAGGATAAGGGGTCGAGAAGGTTAATAAATCTGTCATGATGGAATGGTGGAGCAGGCTCAATGGGTTGAATGGTCAAATTCCGCTCCTATGTCTTATTGTCTTATGATCTCATGAGCATCCCAAATAGCAACATTTCACACTTATCAAGATTAAATTCCATCTGGCAGCATTCCATCCGACTTTCCATCTGATCTAGCTCTCACTATAACCTTTGACAACCTTCCTTGTTATACACAGCATACTCAACTTTCATTTTATCTGGCAACTTACTGATCATACTTCCTACATTCACATCAAAATTATACATGTCCCAGTACTGATGCCTGTAATGCAGCTGTGGTCAGACTTCCAATCACAAAATATCCTTCTATCTCTTCCTTCTATCCAAGCCAATTTTGGAACCAATCAGTCAGCTCATCTTGGATCCCAGGTACTTTAAACTTCTGTACCATTCGACCATAGTAGATCTTCTCAAATGCCTCAGTAAAGTCCAAACAAAGCTTCTCTACCACCCTGCCTTCATCAATATTCTTTGTTACCTCTGCAAAAAACTCAACCACATTAGTGAGACAGGATTTCCCTGACACAAACCTATAAATTTTAACTATTTCTGATTAACCCCTGCTCATCCACATATACACAAAAATCTTTCCCTCTGGGGTTTGTCCTATAATTTCTTTCACACTCATGTAAGGCTCATCAGCCTGTCTGTACCTACTGCCCTTAATAAAGGAACCTTAGTCTTCCTTCTGACTTTCAGCATTTCAGCTCTCTCCTCCCTTGCTTCTTATGACAACTCAGGTTAGATCTCATCCAACCCTCAGGATTTAGCAACTGTTTTACATTTGACATTATCTAACACCTCCTCCTTCTTAATACTAACCTGCTCAAGATTATACACATACTCCTCCCTGATCTCAGTATTCTCCATTTCCTTCTTCTGATATGTCTGGGAATCTGAGCAGAAGATCAGGAGCCTGTGCATGCTAACAACTGTTTCTAGCTGACAACCATATTTATTTCTACAAAAGAAAAAATTACATAATATGCATTTTAATTAAAATCTACAGGAATCACTGTAGATAAATGTTCACTCGGGGTTTTTATCTTCCGTGTACAAGGCCAATGGTAGTGATTATAAACCTGCCTCCAGGCACTGCATACCAGATGTTACCCAGTTGTTCTTTGTCATTCACAAAATTCACACCTGTACCTTTTGTTCAGTTTATTTCAACTATCATCTGTGCTTTTAGATTTAGATAAGTGCTTTGACTGAGTTTTTGTTCAGGTAATGGAGCAATACACCAAACTGCAGACAGAATGTTCCAAAATCCAGAACAACATGATGAGAGACACAATAAATTTGGTGCAGCTGATGTAGTAGGGATCAGCCTTTTCACCACTATATACTGACAGGGCGAATCCTGTGAAGAAACCTCTCCAATTTATTGCTAAGGGAATGGGGGACACTACAATAGATGCTGAGTGTTACAATTTAAATCTTGGAGGAATATGGAATGTTATTTTTTTTTACTGTGAATGGTGACAAACGAATGCACAGTATATGATTACAAATCTTACAAATACAGTACGTTTTTGAAAAAAGAATTGACCAACTAGCCATAAACCAGCCCCGCAGCTCAAGTCACTGATGCTTTACCAAAGTGAAGTCAGTTAAAATAGTACTTTCCAATAAATTACAGTTGCAATTTTACAGACATAAATATTAGCAACTCCTGTACAAAATTAATGTTTGCTTAACAGTCATTATCTATTTTCGTTCATCAACCAAGAATAGTTTTATTTTATAATTTTCCCAGGGACCATAAATGGTAGTTACACCATCTTGCTGTCTTCATGCTCCAAGTCACAATGCCAGAGTTTATATTTATCTTAAATATTTCACAGCTTAACCTTCAGCTAATATATTGTCAATCCAGTGAAAAAGTGTTCAAACATAATGTTCCCTTTAAAATAAAGAGATCAATTCAGAGTTAAACCTGAAAGGTGGGATAGAAAAATTGCTAGTATTTCCATTTTTCTATATGTCTTATCTATGGTTAGAAGAGGACAGGATTGTGCTCAACTCTGTGCTCCTGGGGACTAATTCAGAGGCTGCTGATGTGCACTGCAAGGAAAACAGTAATCTTGCCCTACTAGGTAAGATCAGATGTTTAATTTCTGTGAATTCTGGGTTTATTGCTATCATACTGGGAGGTCAAGGTAATGACAAAGTGTGTCTGGCTGCTTCTTGTGCACTCAACTTATTGACATGGGTGATCTTCTTTCTTGAAACAAGCCAGTCCCATCAGTTTGTCTTAATGTGGTAGAGTGCAGCTTGAAAGCTGAAAATTTTGAATGAAAGATTGCTGGGCGCTATTAGCCTTGTGTGGAACATGCACAAATAACCAGAGCCTTCTCAGTGCCCACTCAAGTAGCTAATTCAGATAATCTTGGTCTCAGGTCACTGTATATATCACTTGAGCAACATACATCCGATCAGTTAAAATTTACTGAGTTTATTGTGCGTCTGCCCTTCATAACATTGCCACCCCGCCCCCTTTGATTCACCTGTGGAGAATCACTAGTTGGGGTGACATACTTATGCAAGGCTATTGTTACTGCTATTAGATATGAGGGAGGATAGTGTAAAACTGAGAGAGAGCATTGGATCTGACTGGAAGAATCAGCAAACAATTTGACACTGGGAGAGAGGTCTTTAAATCAGTAGCACACTATTGGTGCCAAGTATTGCACCAAGCATGGAAACCAAAATTTTTCAGATTTAGTTTCCATCTGTCCAGCTTCATCTAATACGATGGTTACGATGACACTATTATCCTTGTAAAAATAAACCAAAATTTGCCACTGTACCCAATCAAGCAGAGAGCCAAAGTTCAACATCCAGGGTACAAATGAAGAAGAGTAGGAAGGGATACTGCTGGCAGTACTCAGGAGCACAAAGAGGGGGAAATGAACATTGGAATTCATCGCTACAAATCCAGCTTCACAACAGAAATATTCAACTATCACCATTGAGTTATACACTGAACTAGGTACACCTGCTCGTTAGTGCAAATATCTAATCAGCCAATCACGTGGCAGCAACTGCAGAAAAGCATGCTGGTATAGTCCACGGTCCAGAACAAACATAAGAATGAGGAAGAAATGTGATCTAAGTGACTCTGACTGTGGAATGATTGTAGGTGCCAGATGGGCTGGTTTGAGTACCTCAGAAACTGCTGATCTCCTGGGATATTTATACACAACAGTCTCAGAGCTTACAGAGAATGGTGTGAAAAACAGACACCCAGTGTGCAGCAGTAGTGGGCGAAAACACCTTGTTAACAAAATAGGTCAGAAAAGAATGACCAGACTGGTTTGGCCTGACAAGAAGGTGACAGTAACTCAAATAACTAAGCTTTACTACAGTGGTGTGCAGAAGAGCATCCCTTAACCTTGAAGTGGATGGGCTGCAGCGGCAGAAGACCATGCCAGGTTCCAATCATGCACCTAATAAAGTGGCCACTGACAGCATTTTTTTTGAAGTTATCACTGCAGATCTTGGAAATTGCACGCTTTAAACATTTTGCATCTTTTCTACAATAAATAAATGAGAATTTCTAACATTATGTACATCTGACCTTTTGGAAATGCTTTAGAATACAAGTTAAGAATTCAGCGAAAACAAAATCCATTCATTAACTGCTTCCAGCATCCACTGCCAATACATAGGGGATGAACCACCACCTTCTCTCCCTCGTATCACTGGTTGCTGTTGCCGACATCTTTGTTTCTTAAGAAGGCACATTATTGTTCACAGACTGAGAGAGCTCACCCCTTATGGGCAAACTGGCATATGTTGTGGGGAATGGGGGAACAGAGAAATGCTGGGTTGGAATAGAGTGATCAGTGATTAAAGCTATTAATGTGTGAGTAACGGGCCTGGGGAACAGGAGGTGAATAGAAACCACATCAGGTATCAAAAGGGAGGAATATACAGTAGGCAGGATCCAAGGGACAGAATTCCGGACAATCACTGGACCAGAAGTAGTAAAGAGACTTTACCCTGCAGAGTTACAAAATACACATGGACTAAGATGTTAACTGTCCTGTGCAATCACCAGTGGGATCATCAGTTGATCTGCCACCTGTCTTCAGGAGTTTCGGCCCACTTACGATCAAGACTCCCTCCAGGTGGTGGGCCAGCAGTGCTAAAGCACCCTCTCCGACTGGTGAGCTTAAAAACTTGGCATCTGCCTCTATCAGAGTTGTTGGTCACTTCCATCCAACAGATAGTCTACTCTTCAGGTGTCTATGCAACTACTGAAGGGTTTGCAAGATAGGTATACACTGTCTGACTATCTGCCCCTCTGAACATACTTGGTCCACACCCATGCTGATCCTTTCTCTGCTGCCTCAGCTACAGCCCTGCTGGTTGACTTGATCTCTCTTCTAGTGAAGCCAAGGTCATGCAGCCACTTCTGGAGAGTGAACGCAATAAACCCATGGCAGCCTACTTCGAATGGATAGCATGAGACCTTCCACCCTCTGTCTCTGCACTCTTGATCTTAACTCTGCATATTTGGTTAACTTACGCTCATGGGCTTCATCGATGTTGTCTTCCCAGGGGACTGTGAGTTCACCCATAACCGCTATTCTACTGCTGTCAGATTATATCTGGACGCAATGTTGTGAAAGCTATTTGCTACGGGAAACTGCCTTTCCCGTCCAGTTCAGCCTTGACACACCAATCATTGGCTGAAGAAAGTATGCTTGATCGTGAGCCTGCGCTGTACACCCTTGACTTGGAGCCCTCTTTCACAAATGATATGCGATGTTCTGTGCAGCATGGGGCATGAGATAAGTTGTGCTGCAGTACTCTCTGCTCAACCGCTTCTGTTACAACTTTGAGAGCGTTGTTATGTCTCCAAGTGTACATGCCACTGGAAAGATTGACTCTGCATGCACTCAAGATATGTTGAAGTGTTCCCTTCTCACCACAAGCAGCACACCTGTCTGTCTTATCTTCATACCAGGTGCTGAGGTTGGCAGGTGTTGGGAGCAGATCGTACGCTGCTCTGCATAAAAAAGAAATATGGAGCGGTTCCATTTGCCACAGAATATTCCAAGATAGATGTCGTTGTTCAACACTTTCCCACCAGGTCCAAGCCCCTTGTTTGGCTAGGCCAGCTGTTTTAGTTAACCTCTTCTCCTCTTCTACCTCTCGTATTTCCCATGTTACAAGCTCACGGCGCTCCTTACCTGTAGAAGATGACCACCACTTGTGGGTTGTCCACCCAAGTCCCTGGCGGCCCAGCTGGATAGCCCTAACCGTCTCCTTGTGCTTCAATCTGGACTCTGCCTCATCAACTGCTACACGGGCTGATCACTTCCTGCCTGATCTCACATCTGGCTGGGTGATCTTGATGACAGGGTCTTTTGAGTCTTGAAGCATCAAGGATGATCTTACCTTGGCTACCTTGACTTCCTCAACAAGGGATTGCACTGGGATGGTAAGCTTTGCCTGCCTACTGTGGATTGCAACATTGGTGAGGCTGCTCGGTACTCCAAGCCACTTCTTCACATACTTGTTGATCTTCCCTTCCATTGCCTCAACGTGGGACATTGCCACTTCGTAGACAGTTAGCGGCCACATTATCCGTGGCATCAGTCCGTACTGCAAGCACCACAACTTCAACTTGCCAGGCAAGCCACACTTGTCAACAGACATCAGACCTCTGCTGATCTGTTCTGCTGTCCCTTGAACCCTCTTGGTGTCTCTCAGCTCCTCTGTGTACCATCGCCCGAGGCTCTTAACTGGTTGGTCCTGAATGGATGGAATCTCCTCTCCACAAAGGGTGAAATGAAAGTCAACCAGCTTTCCTCTCCTGAGAACAAGGCTCCTTGACTTCTTGGTCTTGAACTTCATTCTTCCCCAATCCATTAGCTCCTCAAGTCTAGTTAGTACATTTTCCACTGCCTCCGTGCTGGGACCCAAAAGGGTAAGATCGTCCATGAACGCTTGTATTGGTGGTAACTCCTCTCCGCCATCAAGTGCGACACCTGGTCCCACTGATTCTACAGCCCTCACAATAACCTCCATGGCTAACACAAAAAGGATAGGTGAAATTGCACATCCCATTGGGGTTCCAACATCCAAGCTCTGCCACCTAGTTGTAAAATGCTGAGTGGAAAACCTCATCTGGAAATCGTTGTAGTAGTGCTTAACAAAGTTCCTCACCTTCGCAAAAAATCCATAGGAATTCCATCGCAAACTCAATCAGGACATGGGGAACAGAACCATATGCATTTGCCAGATCAAGCCAAACTACAGCCAGATTTCTTCTCAACCTTTTTGACTCCTGGATGGTATGCCATATCATACGAGAATGTTCAAGGCATCCTGGGAAGCCAGGTATTCCTGCCTTCTGCACAGATGTATTTACTAATCCATTTTCAATCACAAATGAAGATATTCTTTCTGCCAGAATGCCAAACATAATCTTCCCCTCTGCATTCAGGAGTGAAATTGGTCGGAACTGATTCAAAGTAGAAGAATTCTCTTCCTTTGGGATGTATACTCCTTCAGCCTCACTCCATGACAAAGGAACAACACCTTGGCTCCACACCACCTTTAACAATCTCCACAAGTATTTCCTCAGCTGTTCACACTTCTTGAACACCTTATACGGCACTCCATTAGGTCCTGGCAATGAGCCTGACCTTGCCTTTCTGATGAACCGTTCGACTTCTGCCAGTTTGGTTCTGACAGATCGAACTTCACTCCGGGCTTGCTAGGCTTCACAAGCCCTGAAATATCAAGCAAAGGAGCCTCCCGCTGTTCGTTAGAGTAAGTGCTTGCCAGATGATCCTCAAGTTCTCGTTGAGAGATGTTAAGCTGCCCGCTCTTACTTTGTTCAAACAGTTTCTTTGTGAACTCGTGAAGGTTCTCAAAGAACGACTTTCTTACCTTCTCTCTCTTCTTTCTCTTTTTACGTTGTGACTCTGCACGACGGAGTGATGCTAACTTTATTCGAAAATGCTCTCGGAGATCAGCAAGCCCTGGCTTGTCACCCTCACTTGCTACCTTCCACCTCTGTCTCAACGATCTAAGCTCTCTCCTCAACCTACTAATCTCCTTCTGGCGCCTGCTTGGTTGCTGTTTAGGCTTTGTTTTCTTCAACTCAACCAAACCAAACCTGTACTTTCCAACATCGTAAATCATATCACCCATCACTTCCAACTTTCTCTTTGATGTTCCCATGAGAGTGTTCTCCAACATCATACTGATATCCTCATCAAATACACGCCAAGCCTTCTCATCTGCCATTGCTGGCCACTTGATCTTCCTCTTCTTCTCTACCTCATCACCACCGCCATCATGCAAAGAATCTACCTGGGTACTGTGGTCTGAAACCTGACCTGGGTTATCTCTCGCCTGACCTGGAGTATGATGACGCTCTCCAGAGCGAATTGCTGTGGCTTGTGAATCAGTGGTTGAAAAGACCACATCATCTGTGCTTGGTGAAGAAATCTCATCTTCATCCACTGGGATGGAATAGCATTTCAACTTTGCTTGGTGGACTCGTACACCTTTAATGCTGGAAAACACTCTCCCACACCATCACACTGGACACTCAGAGCCTCTTATCCTAGCTCTTGGTCGTAGTCATTCCCTGTAATTAACTGTATCCGTCCGATTGGGTCCATCATTCTCCCTCCCTCTCGGAGGACCCCGAGGGTATGTTTCTCCATGTAAACTAGAAGCTTCAAGAGGTGGGTGCTCTTCTGAGCTGGTGCCCGGACTGCCAATCCTGACACCCCCCGGTGCCAGTCTTTCCTGGCTGTCCGCTGTCTCTCCACGCTGTCACGTGACTATTCCCGGTTGCCAACCAGACTATTCCTGGTAGTCACTGGTGTCCAGAACAAAAGAGTTACAAAATACACATGGACTAAGATGTTAACTGTCCTGTCCTGTGCTATCACCAGTGGGATCATCAAAGTAATTTCAAAGTTCAAAGTAAATTTTATTATCAAAGTACATATACGTCACCAGAAACAACCCTAAGATTCATTTTCTTGTGGGCATACTAAATAAATCTATAGTATAACAACCATACCAGAATCAAGAAAGACCACTCAACTAGGATGTTCAACCCAGAGGGCAGAAGACAACAAACCATGCAAATCAAAAGGAGAAATAACAGTAATAAATAAATAAGCAAGCAACAAATAATCAAGAACATGGATGAAGAGTCTTCAAAAGTGAGTCTATTGTTTGTTTGTGGTGTACATTTTAATTCCACATCCCATTCCCATTCTGAAATGTCTATCCACGGCCTCCTCTACTGTAAAGATGAAGCCACACTCAGGTTGGAGGAACAACACCTTATATTCCGTCTGGGTAGCCTCCAACCTGATGGCATGAACATCGACTTCTCTAACTTCCCCTGATGCCCCACCTCCCCCTCGTACCCCAGCTGTTACTTATTTTTATACACACATTCTTTCTCTCACTCTCCTTTTTCTCCCTCTGTCCCTCTGAATATACCCTTTGCCCATCCTCTGGGTTCCCACCCCCCTCCTTGTCTTTCTTCCCGGACCTCCTGCCCCATGATCCTCTCATATCCCCTTTGCCAATCACCTGTCCAGCTCTTGGCTCCATCCCTCCCCCTCCTGTCTTTTCCTATCATTTCAGATCTCCCCCTCCCCCTCCCATTTTCAAATCCCTTACTCACTCTTCCTTCAGTTAGTCCTGACGAAGGGTCTCGGCCTGAAACGTCGACTGCGCCTCTTCCTAGAGATGCTGCCCGGCCTGCTGCGTTCACCAGCAACTTTTACGTGTGTTGCTATTGTTTGTAGGATCATTTCAATGATGGGCAAGTGAATTTGAGTGAAGTTATCCCTGTTGGTTCATGAGCCTGATGGTTGAGAGGTAGTAATTGTTTCTGAATCTGGAGGTCTAAGTTCCAAGGCTCTTGAACCTTCTCCCTGATGCTGGCAGTGAGAAGACAGCATGTCTTGGCAGTGTGGGTCCTTGATGTTGGATGCTGCTTTCCCGCAAAAGCATTTCATGTAGATGTGCTCAATGGTTGGGAGGGCTTCACCCGTGATGGACTAGGCTGTATCCATTACTTATTGTAGAAATTTCTGTTCAAGGGCGTTGGTGTTTCCATACCAGGCTTCACGACACATCTACAGAAGTTTGTTAAAGTTTTAGGCGTCATGCCAAATCTCTGCAAACTCCTAAGGCAGCAGAGGCAATGCCGTGCTTTCTTCCGCATTGCACTTACATGCTGGGCCCAGGACAGGTCCGAAATAACAACACCTAAAAATTGACATTTGCTAACTCGCACCACCCTTGATGAGGACTGGCTCATGGACCTCTGGTTTCCTCCTGAAGTCTACAATCAGCACCTTAGTCTTGCTGACATTGAGTAAGAGATCGTTGTTATGACACCACTCAGCCAGATTTTGAATCTCCCTGATATGCTGAATTATCACCATCTATGATTTGGTCTGCAGCAGTGGTGTCATCAGCAAACTGGAATATGCCATTGGAGCCATGCTTAGCCACACTGTCGTAAGTGTAAAGCGAGTAGAGAGGGGGCCAAGCACATAGCCTTGTAGTGCATCTGTGCTGATGGAGATTGTGGAGAAGTTATTGCCAATCTAAACAGAGTGGTGTCTGCCAGTGAGAAGGTCCAGTAGCAGACTTACTTCTTTTACTTATTTCTTCATAAGGAATGGATACCACTGACAAAACCAGTATTGTTCGTTCATCCCTAATTGCCCTCGAGATAAGTCAACCTTCAGTGGAAGATTGTTTCTGTTGTTTCATGACGTAGAAAGGAGCGCATCTAGTGACTCTTAATGAAAGAATGAAGGGTAAACAAGAAGGAAAGTTTTGTGAGTGAGGGGGCATTAAACTATTTGATGAATAACTTGCATTTATATTGTAGTGTTCACATCTCTTTCATGATATTGCTTTACAGTTAAATTATGTCATTTTCATACTGTGGTCACTGCACTAAAGTAGATAACATCAACAAATTTGCACACAGTGAAAGCTTCCACAATTAACAATGTGGCAATAACAACCGGTAAATATTGGTCAGCATCAGCCCAGGGATTTCTCTCCTGCTTTCTTTCAACCTCAAATGCAGCTTTACTGATACGTCTGAAAAGTTTTCCCAATGCTGGCCAACATCAAGATTACCATCAGCTTCCTAACCGCAGAAGTGCTGCAAGTTGATGCCACAAATTGCTGGATTTAGGAGATTCGGTAGATGCTGGAAATTTTGAGCAACACACACAAAATTCCAGAGGAACTCAGTAAGTCAGGCAGCAATGATGGAGAGGAATAAACTACTGATGTTTTGGGCTGAGATTCTTCATTAGGACTGGAGGGAAGGCAGCAGAAGCCAGAATAAGGTGTGGAGGATGGGGAAGGTGAACAAGCGACCAGGTGATAAGTGAGACCAGATGAGGGTGAAAAAGGGGGCGTGAGAAAGTCTCTATAGGAATAATACTTCACTACAAAAAGCCTACACTGAGGGTGAATCACCATTGTCCCTCTGACACCCCCTCCCTCTCTCTCTCTTTTTCCATTCCCCATTGTGGTTACCCTTTCACCTCTTCTCTTCTCCTCACCTGCCTATCAACTCTCTTTGGTAACATATACAAAAGGCTGGAGAAATTCAGCAGGCCAGGCACCATCCAAGGGAAAAAGTCGACGTTGCAGGCCGAAATCCTTCATCAAATCAAATCAAGTTTAATTATCATTCAAACTATACATAGATACAGCTGAATGAGACAGCGTTCCCCTGGGGCCCATGTGCAAAACATTCAAAATAGCAATCAAACATTCAAAAATAGTGAGTAACATAATTCAAAATATTAAGCAATGAAGCTTATTCACTCAAAAAACATATATAGTCCAAGACCCTGAGCAACAATGTCCAGCAATCGATGGTACATTCTCCCAGTAGTGTACAGTTGCATGCAATCCAGCCTGTCATTCCACTGCTTGAACGAAGGAGGACACCATCAACGGACAAGACCAGGCTCCAGCCAAACGCAACCAAGTTGTGGTGCTTCCAGGTCTGCAGCAACAGGCAAACCCACGACTTGAGGCCTAGTTCTTGCTCCAATTGAGGCTACACAGCTCCTTTGTCGACTGCCCCTCCACCAGACATGGTAAACAGGCCTGTAGCAACTTACATTATTACAGTCCAACAGTCTCGCAATCGCAAGTAAAATGTCCAAAACAATCTCCCACGGTTATACCTAACCAACTTTTGTGCTTCTGAGTAGTGGGCAGCAATGTGGTCTGCAGACAGGTCAGCTCCTCAACATCCAGGCTGGCTCCTCTGACACACTGGTGGATTTCTTCGGTCCTAATGAAGGGTCTCAGCCCAAAAGATCAGCTGTTTATTTTTTTTCCTTAGATGCTGCCTGACCTGCTGAGTTCCTCCAGCATTTTGTGTGTGATGCTTGGATTTCCAGCATCTGCAGGTTTTCTCATGTTTGAACTCCCTTTGGTGCCTTGCTCCTTCCCTATTTCCAAGGGGTTCCCAAGCTGGGGCCTATGGCCCCCATGCTTAATGCTACTGGTCCATGGCATAAAAATGATTGGGAACCTCTGCTTTCTCTCATGGTCCACTCCTATCTTCTTCTGCCCCTTACCTATTCCACCTATCACCTCCCAGCCTCTTATTTCATCCCCCTTCGTCCACCACCTACCTTCCCCCTCAGCCGATGTAACCTATCACCAGCCATCTTGTACTCCTTCCCCTCCCACCTACTTATTCTGGTTTCTGCCTCGTCCTCGTCAGGCCGAATGAATGGGCTCATCATGAAAGGTTGACTGTTCATTCCTCACCGTAGATGCTAGCTGATTTGCTGAGTTCCTCCAGCACTTTGTGCGTGTTCTGCTGCAAATTCCTGCCATATCTCTCAGCATGCTTTTCACAGGTCTTGAGGGAAATCAGAGCAAAATACACATTAAAAAAGAAAGGCTTTTCCTTCAGCCCACTCGAGCAAAGGAGCAACGGGGATTTGCTTTCATTGCAGGCTTTCTGAAACTGCACAGAAATGATGCAGTTATTATTCCAATAAGCCCTACAATAACATCCTGCCAGAGGCATCTAACGTTAGCCCAAAGTGTTCCTGCCACCTCTTTCATGAAGAACATGCTTCCTATGGATGCTGTTCTTCATTAATCTGGACCTGTCCAACTTCCTTGGAAGACTCTCCCACACCCTCCCAACATTGTACCATCTTTGTAGAGTAGCCACGTTCATCTGCAGCTGCTTGTACTGTAGCACATTCCTTTAAGGGTTGGCTCAATGTTGCAGCCATTGGGTTAAATGCTGGTAGCTGTGTAAACTTGTAACAGATGAAGATTCCAGATGGTTTAATGTCATTTCCAGTACATTAGCGTAAAGGAGAATGTTACTGTGGATGCGATGCAGTGGATATAAATACATAAGATAGCTTATATACAGATTGATTGTTCGTTTATAAAGTAATGATGGTGGGGGATGTGGAGAGATGGGTTAGTGGGTGGACGTTCTGTCCTTAGCAAGGACCTCACTTTTGTCCCCCTCTGTCCACAACTCAGTAAGTTCTGTGCCCGCCATGACGCTGAACTCTTCTTCCGTCACCTACGTCTCCAAGCCTACTTCTTTGGCAAGGATTCCCCTCACCCTACTAATGACCCCTTCTCCCGACTTCAACCCTCCTCCTCCTCCTGGAAACCCTACCCGGGCCTCCTACCTGCACTCAATCTTTTCATCTCCAACTGTCACCGAGACATCAACTATCTCAACTTCACCACCCCTCTCTCTTGTTCTAACTTCACTCCCTCTGAACACACTGCCCTCCACTCTCTCCGCACTAATCCCAACCTCACCATCAAACCCGCAGACAAAGGTGGTGCCGTAGTAGTCTGGCGGACGGACCTCTACCTCACTGAGGCCAAAGGGCAGCTCTCTGACACCTCCTCTTACTTACCACTGGAACAGGACCCCACCAAAAAAGATCAAACCATTGTCTCCCGTACCATCACCGCCCTTATCAGCTCCGGAGACCTTCCATCCTCAGCCACAGAACCCATAATTCCCACACCCCGCACTGCTCGGTTTTACCTCCTCCCCAAGATCCACAAGCCTGACTGTCCCGGTAGACCCATAGTTTCTGCCTGCTCCTGCCCCACCGAACTTGTATCTGCCTACCTGGACTCCATTTTGTCACCCATAGTTCAGTCCCTCCCCACCTACATCCGGGATACATCTCATGCCCACCACCTCTTCAATAACTTCTAGTTCCCCGGTCCCGACTGCTTCATTTTCACTATGGATGTCCAATCCTTATACACTTCCATTCCCCATCAAGATGGCCTCAAAGCCCTCCGCTACTTTCTGGATAACAGACCTCACCGGTTCCCCACCACCACTACCCTCCTCCGGTTGGCGGAACTGGTACTCACACTTAATAACTTCTCTTTTGGCTCTTCACATTTTCTTTAGACCAAGGGTGTAGCTATGGGCACTCACATGGGCCCCAGCTATGCCTGCCTCTTCGTTGGTTATGTGGAACAGTCTATGCTCCAAACCTATACTAGTACTGCTCCCCAACTTTTCCTTCACTACATTGACAACTACATTGGTGCTGCTTCCTGCACCCATGCTGAGCTCGTCAATTTCATCGACTTTACTTCAAACTTCCACCCAGCCCTCAGCTTCACTTGGTCTATCTCGGACACTTCTCTCCCCTTTCTCAATCTCGTGATCTCCATCTCTGGAGACAGACTGTCCACTCACATCTTCTATAAGCCCACTGACTCTCATAACTAACTCGACTATACCTCTTCCCAAACTGCCACATGCAAAAATGCCATTCCCTATTCCCAGTTCCTCCGTCTCCGCCGCATCTACTCCCAGGATGAGGCTTTCCGTTCCAGGACATCTCAAATGTCCTCTTTCTTTAAGGATCGTGGTTTCCCTTCTGCCGTCATCAATGATGCCTTCACCCCCATCTCCTCCATTTCCCGCACTTCGGCCCTCACCCGATCCTCCCACCACCACAACAGGGACAGAGTTCCCTTGTCCTCACCTACCACCCCTCCGAATCCAGCACATTATCCTCCGCAACTTCCGCCACCTTCAACAGGACCCCACCACTAAGCACATCTTTCCCTCGCCATCCCTCTCCTCTTTCTGCAGGGATCGTTCCCTCCACGACTTTCTAGTCCACACGTCCCTTCCCAATGATCTCCCACCCGGCACTTATCCCTGTAAGCCTAAGTGCTACCTGTCCCTATACCTCCTCTCTTGCCATCATTCAGGGCCCCAAACAGTCCTTCCAGGTGAGGCAGCACTTCACTTATGAGTCTGTTGGGGTCATCTATTGCATCCGGTGCTTCTGGTGCGGCCTCCTCTACGTCGGTGAAACCCGACGCAGATTGGGGGAATGCTTCGTCGAGCACCTCCAGACAGGATCTACTGGTTGCCACCAATTTCAACTCTGCTTCACATTCCTATTCAGATATGTCCATACATGGCCTCCTCTACTGCCAAGATGAGGCTAAACTCATGTTGGAGGAGCAACACCTCATAAACCATCTGGGTAGTCTCCAGCCCCTTGGCACGAACATTGAATTCTCCAACTTCCGGTAATTCCCTCCCCCTCCCTTCTCCCATCTCAGTTTCACTCTGCCCCTCCCCCAGCTGCCTATCACCTCCTTCATGGTTCTGCCTCCTTCTACTACCCATTGTGCTTTCCCCTATTCCTTCTTCACCTTTCCTGCCTATCCCCTCCCTGCTTCCCCTCTCCCACCCCTTCATCTTTCCCCTTACTGGTTTTTCATCTGGAACCTACCAGCTTCCTCCTTCCCACCCTCCCCCCACCTTCTTTATAGGGCCTCTGCTCCTTCCCTCTACAGTCCTGACGAAGGGTTCCAGCCCGAAAGGTTGACTGATCGTTTCCATAGATGCTGCCCGACCTGCTGGGTTCCTCCAGCATGTTGTGAGTGTTGCTTTGACCCCAGCATCTGCAGAGTATTTTGTGTTATTGATCAGACTTATTGCTTGGGGAAAGTAACTGTTTTGAGTCTGGTGGTCCTGGTATGGATGCTGTGTGTCCTCCTCCCTGACGGGAGTGGGTCAGTCTACAAGCAGGTGGGTGGAAGTTTTATGATGTTACTGGCCCTTTTCCGGCACCTTTCTGTATACAACAGTTCCCTAGACTAAGGTGCACCAAGATCGCACTGAGCCATAAAATTATAAATATCTCAGAACACAGAGAACAATCCAGTCAATCTCATCCTCTTTGTCATTCCCTAGATCCTTCCATTTCCAAGTATCATTCAATTATAGGTTTGACTGATATTTTCTCCACCATCCTTATATCAGTAAGGTGCAAATCATATCTACTCTATGCATAAAACTGTTTTTTCCTCTCATGTTCTACTTGTATATTTTGCCTTTGAAATCATGTCACCTGCTCTTTCAACCATCTACTAATGAGAAGAGTTTTTGCCTATTTATCTTGTATCAGTCCATCATGAAAATATACACTTCTATCAAATTTCACCTCAACTTTCTTTGTTGTAAGGAGAACAAACCCAACATCTACAATCTAAACTTATACCAGAAATCCCTCCCTGGAACTTCCTAACAATTTTTTCTGTATTTTCTTTAGGTCCTTCATAATCTTCTAAGTGGTCAGCATAACTAGAAACAATACTCCGGTTGCAACATGACCAGTGTTCTATAAAGTTCAACATAACTTCTCAGCTTTTGTACTCCAGATTTCCATTCATGAATCCAAGGTCCTATGTATTTTAACTGCCTTCCTAACATGTCTTATCACTCTCAGGCATACAAAGTTACCTCTACCTCTGCACACATCATAGAAATGTGCCATTTAGCTTACATTGCCCTCTGCTGCTAAAACATATCACTTCTCAATTTTTGTTCTATTACATTTTACTTTTTATTAATCATTCCATTTACTTTCTAATTCATGTCACCTTGCCGCCTTTTTACTGCTTAACATACATCTAAACTTTAAAGCTATCTGCACATTTTGAAATTATACTCAGTGTGTCCAGACCATAAGACCATAAGACATAGGAGCAGAATTAGGCCATTCAGCCCATCAAGTCTGCTCCGCCATTCTATCATGACTGAGCCCGGATCCCACTCAACCCCAAACGGCATAAGTTATGAAAAATGAACAGATGCTCTAGAGTACATCTTTGGGAAGCCTCCAGTCCGAAACCATAAATCATGTTAAAAATTCAAAAACAATATGACTCAAACTGCTCTGTAATGACACAATTACGCTGTGAGATTGGCAGCCCAACTGCAAATTTCAGAAGCGTTTTCAACTGATGCATTTTTTTTACCCATTGTGTACTAGTGTATATGAAGGAAAGAGTGTCACTTGGGTGGGCCAGTGCTTGGACACACAATAAGGACATGGGAAGGGGTCTGGCAATTAGAGGATCACGTGTGGTGGCTCCATTGTGGATTTGTGGATCAGCACAATTGGAAAATCATGCAATCAGGCTGTCCCGAGAGGGCATTATGGGCCAGGAGATTGTATATTTGTGTATGTCTAATTTTTGGTGTGAAACTGACGGGCTGGGGGTGTTGGGGGAAGAGAATGGGTCACTGAGTTCAAAAATTATAAGTACGGGATTTAGCTTGGCAGGCAGTTCCCAGCTCAGCAGTTTACAATGAAAACAATTTGACGTTGGTCACTTCAGACTAAGCTCCCCTGAAATGCTTCCAAAGCCGATGTCCACCTGGCCCTGAAATCACCTCTTAAGTGGAAGTTTCAAGGTAAATTTCTAGAGTAATATGAAATGGTCTGGCAACAGTCTCTCTGAATGAAATGAATCCTTAATCATCAACAATGCTAGCTCAGTCCTACCTGATCAGCTTCCTAGGCCCCCATGCTGAGTGTGTAGAAATGATAAAGTAGCCTGATTGTCTAATGCTCATACTAAAAGCGCAAAATATGATTGGTTTCTGATTTCCTTTACCAACATTTTAATCTTCCAAATTACTTCATGAGTTTGGCAACAAAATTAAATGTTAACAAATTTTGGAAAAATGGAAATATAAATGGACATAATTTCTTGATCTATGCACCTTCCCAAAATATTCTGTCCAAATAAGCAAAATGAGCTTGTGATTTTGACAAAGCTGGATGCTACGAGAAGGGGACTGCACAGATTTCCTACGCTTGCAGCAAAACAATAGCATAGTGGTTAGCGTGGGACATTCCAGAGTTTGGAGTTCAATTCTGACGCGGTTCTGTAAGTAGTCTCTGTACATCCTCCCCATGGAATGTGTGGGTTTTCACCAAGTCCTCTGGTTTCCTCCCACATGTAGGTTAAAAGCTGATTTTAAATTGTCCCCTGATTAGCTTAGGGTTAACTGGGTTTGTTGGGAGCTGCTGAGGTGGCGTGGCTCAAAGGGTTGGAGGGGCCCACTCTGCACTGTATCGCTAAGTAAATAAACAGAACTTCCTTAAATAGTTAAATTAGAACAGCATCCCATATTCTTTTGTAAGATATTAGCTACATGTATATTTAAAAATTTAAGAATAAATAATTTAATCATCTATTTCCATTTGTCAATCTTTATAAAGTTTTTGTTAATTCTTACGGAATATGTTATAGGCTTTGGGGTTTGCAGTTCTGTATTGCAAGTTCTCACTGTTCCTTTCTTCCACTTTATTCCACCCTGCTGCTCACCTATGACTAATTCTTTATTGTAATTTTACAACACTAAAATGCTCTAAAATGTTTGTGCTCTAAAATGCTTCCTTTTTTTAGAAAAAGACTGATATCATAACTTCAATGGGTGCTTAATAGATTTTATCCCACTTCCTACAGCAGGGATTCAGAGATTTTAGATGATTAAATCTTAGAACTTATCTCTGCAATATGGAAGTGTCAGGGAATTAGGCGAAAAGCAGAGAATACAGAAAGCCCTATTGGGAAGCAGGGTTTGTTTTACTGTCAGCTTGATACCTGATATACCTGTGCCTCTTTTGCATCACCTGAATGCTGTTGCTCAGAATGGTAGTTGCTCTCCCCTCCAGCCACCTGAATAAAAGACGTTAACCTGCCAGTGTTAATCTACACACAGGAAGTTATATCACTTTCAGAATAAGAAAACATGTAGGTTCACCAAACAAGATACTCCAGCTGGCTCCTTTCAAACACAGGAAAGATGTAAATCTGGATCGAAATGTGATATCTCAAAGTGTACCATTCATTCACACTAATCCACATAACATTGTGCAATCAGGAGGAAATGAAGGCAAAGGGTAAACTTTGACACATTTTCTAGGCCATTATACATTGAAAATGTAAACATAGGTTTTGAAATGCCATGTGTGTTAATCCCTTTTCTTGCAATATTCATGTAAATCAGAACACTCAATTAAAAAATATACAGCTGCCTGTTCTGTGTATTACCGCTTACAGTAACAGCAAATACAACAAAAACATGTAGGTCTGACTACACTTACATTCATTTTCTTATGTACCTCAGTATATTTTCATCAGACATTTTATATCCAGCATGACATGGGAAGGTGACAGTAGCTATTAGCAATGGTTTATTGAGCAATACTGTTTTGAAACAAGAACATGCAAGTTTGCAATGAGACTTATCTGGAAACTGTAGTCTTGTTGGGGATGAGGACAAGATTAAACACTTCATTGCACTGCATGTACACATGGTCCATGCCTATTATGCTATTTGGCTAATGACTCAGTTCAGGACCAAACTTCCTTTTTAAGATTGCACTTTCTAAAGAGTCAAGTACAAATAAACTAAAGGATTGACAACATTCAGCCACACTATAGAAATTTTTACAGTAGATGTCAAAATTAGCAACATATAACTAAAAACTGTTCTTTGGACCTTACTAAAAAAATGTTGCAAAACCAAAGCAATTATTTTCATTGTGCTAAAACAGCCCTCCAAAAGTAATGGTACTACTACGTGTGCAATTATTAGAAAAGGCCCATCTCTAAAGCCAAATATTAACTCAAATTATGAACATACATACGCACCTGAAAATGGAAAAGTGGAATTTGGCAATAACAGTAATAACTCAATGTGCAGTGTTGAAACTTAGAATGCATTCATACACAAAACCATAATTATGTTTAATAAATAACACACTGAATATACAGTATACTGTATATATTTCCATACTTATGAAGGTAGAACTGCAAGAGCAGAATCCCTTTCGGAAGGAAGATTCTGTAATTCAATCAACAACTGATTTTTTTTTCTATTTTAGGCATTTTATTAACACATTTTTGAGATTGCTATGCAGGACATTTAATAACCGTGTAGTTGGTACAGGTGTCCCCCGCTTTTTGAACGTTCGCTTTACGAAACCTCCCTGTTATGAAAGACCTACATTAGTTACCTGTTTTCGCTAACAGAAGGTGTTTTCACTGTTACAAAAAAAGGCAGCACGCACCCCGAGCAGCCGCTCTGCCCCGGATTCGGAACGGCATTCTAGCCGGCATTGCTTAAACATGTACCTGCGAGCATCTGTTTGCAAGATGAGTTCTAAGGTATAGAAAAAGCTTAAAAGAGCTCGTAAGGGTGTTACACTTAGCGTAAAAATTAAGCATTTCGATCGTGGTGAACAAAGCAAGGACAAAGTGAGTTTGGCTTGTGGAAGTTGATGAAGATGATGTTGAAGAGATTTTGGCATCCCATGACCAAGAACAGATAGATGAAGAGCTGATGCAACCGGGAGAGGAAAGTATAACAAGCGAAACCGAATGCAGTAGCAAACGGACCGAAAGTGAAGTCGTCCAGGAACTGAACGTGAAGCAACTGCGTGAGATTTTCACTGTAGTGAAAAAGTACGGCTTTAATTTTGAAAGGGCACGTCGTTTTAGGGTATATTTGCAAGATGGTTTGAGTCCTTACAAAGAACTCTATGATCTAAAAATGCGCGAGGCTAAGCAGTCAAGCATACTGTCGTTTTTCAAGCCTTCCACATTGGCCACAGCAGATGACGAACCTCGACCTTCAACATTGAGGCAGGCAGACATAGAAGATGACTTGCCTGGCCTCATGGAAACAGACGACAACCCAGTGTCCCACCAGCCCAACCCCCGGGCCACGGACAGATACCAATTCGCGGAGAATGCAGCGGTAGCCGGGACACACCCAGCGCATCTTTAAGGAAAAAAGCCGAAATAAACAAGCTAATTAATTAGGTGCCACCCGGCACGTAAATGTCGGCCCAGATCAGAGGCGACGCAATCGGCAATCGGCTCTGACCTGGGCCGACATTTACATGCCGGTTGGCACCTAATTAATTAGCTTGTTTATTTCAGCCTTTTTCTTAAAGATGTGCTGGGTGCGTCCCGGCTACCGCTGTACCCCTGCATGCTTCGCAGATCGGTATTGGTTCGCTGCCCAGAGGGTGGAGGCCATTGCACCACCCCAACCTCCGACAACTCAGCCTAACACACCATCATCAGTGTGCCCGGCACTGTCTTCCCGATGCCCGTAAGTGATACCACACTGTACATACATTATTTCTATTTTATATCAGCTGTGTAGTTTACGTGTTATTTGGTATGATTTGGCAGCTTCATAGCTTAAAGGTTACTGGAGAGAGTGTTTCTGCCAACAGCGCTTGTGTGAGATTTTTTGCCGAGAGCGCTTGCGTGAGATTTTCGCTACGGAGAACAGTGCAGGCAATGATTGTAGATAAGTATTTCTACTTTATATAGGTTGTGTATTTATCACATCATTCCTGCTTTTACTATATATTACTGTTATTTTAGGTTTTATGTGTTATTTGGTATGATTTGGTAGGTTATTTTTGGGTCTGCAAACACTCACAAATTTTTCCCATACAAATTAATGGTAATTGCTTCTTCGCTTTACAACATTCCGGCTTACGAACAGTTTCATAGGAACGCTCTACCTTCGGATGGCGGGGGAAACCTGTATTGCAACTTAAGTGTGCCTACTAAATACTGTAAACTAGATACTGCTTTGGGATAATGGCATTCCTTAAAGTCTGGCTACAGCAGAAAACTTCAAGGTTTCTTTTTGACTACAGAGTTGGACTACAGCCTTTTGCAAAACATTTGGGGGAAACAGCTAGATTCTGACTTTGTTGGGGAGATATTGAGTGACGGGTTTGAACTGTCAAAACGTACATGTCTAGAATTTGATCCCTAACAGAAGAACTGAACTGTAGAACAATGGCAGTGCACTGTACTCTGACTCTGAAACTCATATTGTCAAACTAGCTGCAAACATCTTCTAGCACAAGCAAAGTTACATTTTTATTATGTGTTTAGGTCAGAATCCTCATATAAACTGCTTTGACTGGTATTTATCCCACCATTGTTTCACCCACAGTGATAACATTTGCCTGTGTTAAACATTTTATAAAACTGCAAGTTTTGTTGATGTCCTAATTCCATGCTCTGACCTGCCCATCCCTGTTAAAAATCTATCCAATTCTGGTAAGGAGCTCAGGTCTCCTCTTACAATCATTTGTCTTAAAACATAGGGTGTGTCTGAGGAATTGCCGTAGGGAGCTTTGATGCATTAATGTTTAATATATGTAAGTACGTTCAGTATTGTGATTTGTCAAAATGCTGCCAAATTTCTCTCTGACAATGATTATTTCCAAAGTGCAAGGGAAGTATTTCTCAGTATAAGACCATAAGGCATAGGAGCAGAATTAGGCCATTCAGCCCATCAAATTTGTTCCGCCATTCCATCATGGCTGATCCCTGACCCACTCAACCCGATACACCTGTCTTCTCGCCATATCCCTTAATGCCCTGAATAATCAGGAAACGATCAGCTTCCACCTTAAACATACCCACAGACTTTGCTTCCACTGCAGTCTGTAACAGAGCATTCCACAGATTCACCACTCTCCAGCTAAAACAAAACTTCCTCCCCAACTCTGTTCTAAAAGGTTGCCCCTCAATCCTGAGACTGTGCCCTCTAGTTCTGTTACCCCATCACAGGAAACATCCTCTCCACGTCCGCCCCACCCGGTCCTCTCAACATCTGGTAGGCCTCAACGAGATCCCCAAACGTTCCTCTGAATGCTAGTGAGTACAGGCCCAAAGCCGCCAAACGTTCCTCATATGTTAACTCCTTCATTCCTGGAATCATCCTTGTGAACCTCCTCTGGACTCTCTAGTGACAACAAATCCCCTCTGAAATATGGGGCCCAAAACTGTTGAAAACCCTCTGTGTGGCCTGACCAGTGTCCCACAAAGGCTCAGCATCACCTCCCTGCTTCCACATTCTACTCCCCCCAAAATATATGCCAACGTTGTATTTGCCTTCTCCACCACAGACTCTACCTGTAAATTAACCTACCCTCCACCTAACTGCATATCACTCGCAAACTTTGCCACAAAGCCATCAATTCCATTATTCTAATCAATGACAAACAATGTCAAAAGTAGTTGTCCTATTACTGACCCCTGAGGATTAGATTAGATTAGATTATCACTAGTCACTGGCAGCCAACAGAAAAGGCCCCTTTTATTCCCACACACTGACTCCTGCCTGTCAGTAGTATGTTGTAGCTTCTACTCTTAAATGAGTAGGATCTTGCTACTGCTGAATCCAGCCAATTCCTCAAAATTGCAGAAATATCATAACACTTAGTCCTGCTGAAAACTGTCAAGATTTTTCTGTTTTCTCAGAGAACATTACCATTACTGCACAGTACAGGACCTTTAGTCCACAATGTTGAGCTGTCTCTTTAACCTACTCTAAGATAAATCTAACCCTTTTCTCCCACAGTCCATTTCTCTTTCATCCATGTGCTTTAAGAGTCCTTAAAATGTCCCTAATGTACCTGCCTCTACCACCATCCCTGGCAACACATTACACAACCACCACACTTTGACCTACCCCTTATACTTCCCTCCAAACAAGGCTCTGATGAAAGTTCATTAACCTTTTTTCTTCAAACTGCTGAATAATTTCACTATTTTCTACTAACTGCTGGGCTAAATTCATGGAAATTCAAGGTGGTGTCATGGCAGTAGCTGTACAGTTTACTGCACTGTCTGTTGATGAATTCTTCCTAATATGTCAACCTAACCATTAATTCTAGTTCTGTCTGAGAACTTGTGTTATGGAGTTCAAGGAGCTTTGTCCACATGGCCTGTCAGCAGCCTTTTATTAATCTGTCCGGTTATTCTCTTTGGATCTGAAAGTTTTTGTTTGACTACTTTTAGTATCAAAAATGTTATGCTAAACAAGTTCCATCAATATCTTTTAGATTGTCCTCTTTGAACACTAAAGGCCCTGGTCTTTGAAGAGCATGTGAGCATTGTTAGCTTTTGCACAGTTTTGGTTGCTTGTATGAGACTTCAGCAGTCTGTCGACTAGGTGGATGCAACAGTTACCATCTTATCGAAAATCTCTACAGCTTTTGTTGTATACACTTTGAATTCTTGCTCAGGAATCATTTAATGGGAATTTATATTCTCGTTCAGGAAATTAAATTTATTTGGAAGTAACGTTAATGTTTCATCTGTTGCTGGAGTGGGATGTTTCTTTGATGCCCAATTGCCACCTTGGGGCACATAACACTGGCTGTACTTATGTCAGACTAATATCCTAAGAAACTAAAAGAACAGTCCATACACTGGATTAGTGCTCAGTGTTTTTCTAACACCCTTGAAAGGTAATGTCAAAAGCAGAGCCAGCATCTCATCTTTCATCAAGTGTTCTAACTTTGCCAACTTGCGTGAAGATGATGAGATAAACCTGTGTGCATTTAAACGCACGAGTCATTAAGCCCTTTCAGCCCATTGCATCCATGCCACCTAGAAAGCTCCCATTTGTTTTATATCCAGTTACCAGCACCTGGTTCATATCCAGTACTCATATGGATATTCTCTTCACTGTTTTCACTTTCCATTCACCCTCTGCACGACAAGTTCTTCCTCTCTAAATCTCCCATTCTTCATCCTACCCCACGTCTTCTAGTTATAGTGTGGAAAAAAAGTTGTGTTTTGTCTTCCCTATTTATGTCCATCATAGTTTTGTAATGGACAGAGTTCTGAAAATATACTTTAATGTGTATTTTTAGACTTCCTATATTCCTATCCATATTACATTGTCTTATCAGAACCTAATACCGATTGAGTTACACACATCAAAGTTGATGGTGAACACAGCAGGCCAAGCAGCATCTGTAGGAAGAGGTGCAGTCGACGTTTCAGGCCGAGACCCTTCGTCAGGACTAACTGAAGGAAGAGTGAGTAAGGGATTTGAAAGTTGGAGGGGGAGGGGGAGATCCAAAATGATAGGAGAAGACAGGATGGGGAGGGATGGAGCCAAGAGCTGGACAGGTGATTGGCAAAAGGGGATACGAGAGGATCATGGGACAGGAGGTCCGGGAAGAAAGACAAGGGGGGGGGGAACCCAGAGGATGGGCAAGAGGTATATTCAGAGGGACGGAGGGAGAAAAAGGAGAGTGAGAGAAAGAATGTGTGCATAAAAATGAGTAACAGATGGGGTACGAGGGGGAGGTGGGGTATTAGCGGAAGTTAGAGAAATCGATGTTCATGCCATCAGGTTGGATGCTACCCAGACGGAATGTAAGGTGTTGTTCCTCCAACCTGAGTGTGGCTTCATCTTTACAGTAGAGGAGGCCGTGGATAGACATGTCAGAATGGGAATGGGATGTGGAATTAAAATGTGTGGCCACTGGGAGATCCTGCTTTCTCTGGCGGACAGAGCGTAGATGTTCAGCAAAGCAGTCTCCCAGTCTGCGTCGGGTCTCGCCAATATATAAAAGGCCACATCGGGAGCACCGGACGCAGTATATCACCCCAGTCGACTCACAGGTGAAGTGTTGCCTCACCTGGAAGGACTGTTTGGGGCCCTGAATGGTGGTAAGGGAGGAAGTGTAAGGGCATGTGCAGCACTTGTTCCGCTTACACGGATAAGTGCCAGGAGGGAGGTCAGTGGGGAGGGATGGGGCGGACGAATGGACAAGGGAGTTGTGTAGGGAGCGATCCCTGCGGAATGCAGAGAGGGTGGGGAGGGAAAGATGTGCTTAGTGGTGGAATCCTGTTGGAGGTGGCGGAAGTTACGGAGAATAATATGTTGGACCCGGAGGCTGGTGGGGTGGTAGGTGAGGACCAGGGGAACCCTATTCCTAGTGGGGTGGCGAGAGGATGGAGTGAGAGCAGATGTACGTGAAATGGGGGAGATGCGTTTAAGAGCAGAGTTGATAGTGGAGGAAGGGAAGCCCCTTTCTTTAAAAAAGGAAGACATCTCCCTCGTCCTAGAATGAAAAGCCTCATCCTGAGAGCAGATGCGGCGGAGACGTAGGAATTGCGAGAAGGGGATGGCATTTTTGCAAGAGACAGGGTGAGAAGAGGAATAGTCCAGATAGCTGTGAGAGTCAGTAGGCTTATAGTAGACATTAGTGGATAAGCTGTCTTCAGAGACAGAGACAGAAAGATCTAGAAAGGGGAGGGAGGTGTCGGAAATGGACCAGGTAAACTTGAGGACAGGGTGAAAGTTGGAGGCAAAGTTAATAAAGTCAACGAGTTCTGCATGCGTGCAGGAAGCAGCGCCAATGCAGTCGTCGATGAGGCGAAGGAAAAGTGGGGGACAGATACCAGAATAGGCACCGAAAATAGATTGTTCCAGAAACCCAACAAAAAGGCAGGCATAGCTAGGACCCATACGGGTGCCCATAGCTACACCTTTAGTTTGGAGGAAGTGGGAGGAGCCAAAGGAGAAATTATTAAGAGTAAGGACTAATTCCGCTAGACGGAGCAGAGTGGTGGTAGAGGGGAACTGATTAAGTCTGGAATCCAAAAAGAAGCGTAGAGCTTTGAGACCTTCCTGATGGGGGATGGAAGTATATAAGGACTGGACATCCATGGTGAAAGTAAAGCGGTGGGGGCCAGGGAACTTAAAATCATCGAAAAGTTTAAGAGCGTGAGAAGTGTCACGAACATAGGTCGGAAGGGATTGAACAAGGGGTGATAAAACAGTGTCGAGGTATGCAGAAATGAGTTCGGTGGGGCAGGAGCAAGCTGAGACAATAGGTCGGCCAGGACAGGCAGGTTTGTGGAGTATTGAGTTAATTAGTATAATTTGTGATCTAATGCCATAATCATATTTTAGAAAATCTAACAACTCTTTCCCCTTCTCTAACTTCCCATTTGTTCATTCCACAAAAATAAAATGGTTCCACTTTTATAACTCCCAAAGTGTACTACAACCAATGGACTGTACTGAAGTACAGCTGCCTTTCTTTCTGAGGCAATACACATCAATTAGCCTTGCATATGAGCCATGAGTGGTTTCCTGGAGAGTCACCAGAATTCATAGTGCTGTAACCTAATATGAATTAATACATTCAAGAAATGAGGACAGACAATTAAATAGATGTTTTTATACATCATCTTTGCTGACAGAATAAAGAAACCCACCACTTCCTCAACAGATGCTCAAATGACCATCTCTATGACTTTAAAGCTGGAGTACTAAAACCCTTGGACCTTCCGAGCCACTGGCAAGTAAAAGTAGGAGACTGAATCTCTTGTAGTTATTTCTAAAGCACTCCATGCTGCTGAGTTTAACCATACTGATTTTCTGTTGCTGGGTCTACCCATATACCCTTTTCTTTTTGAACTAAAGTGGTATTCAGTCCTCATTCAGTTCTCCAATTCTTATTCACCAAACTCATACCTACAGTTCCTTGGAAGATTATAGCCAATACGTTCACAATTTCTGTTCCTCCATCCCTTGATGCACCTCATGTAGAATGGATGATCTATCCAATATATCCACAGCTGAACTTGCTATTACTATACATCAAATTTTAGCCTATCCAGAACTGTACCCCAACCAGGCCCTACCTTTATAAATGGATATTTGATCAACCACAACTCTCTTCCTAAACTTACTTACTACTAACATGTTTCACCATCATCATCATCATCAGGTGCCATGCCCAGTTTGAGCTTTGACTGCCATGGCCCACACACTCCTGTTTCGGGTCAGGTGGATCAATTTATTGGTATTCATTTCCAGTTCTAACATGTCTACAGAAGATTTTTGGATTCCTTGTTTGCTATCAGACTTTTCTTATATTCTGTATTTGGCCTCTTACTAACTTCTTCTCCCTCGTGGCATTTTATAATTAGCCTAGCTCTCATTTGTGTTATCAACATGATATCTGGCATATGCCCTTTACTCCTTTACCTTCTGCAACAGTTTTTGATCATCCATACAGCTACTTACAAGTGACGATCCTTTTTTATTTCCTTATGGGAATGTTTCAAAGTTATACCTGTACCATTTTGTCAAAGTCTCAGTTATAGCTTTGTTTGTCAATCTCGGATTTGAATTTACCTTGGCCAGATCTGTTCCCATATCCCTGAAATTGGCCCTTGACTGCTTTAAAAGAATGGTTCAAATCCATTTTCTTGGCTGTCCTAAAACAAATTATACTTTTGTTTTATATATCAATTTCCAATACTATGGACTATTTCATTGACTCATCTCCTGCGTAATCACTCCAGGGCAGAGGATCACGGAAGAAATTTATTGCTTTGGAGCTCACACTGTTAAATATAAGAGGCCCTCCACAGAGTTTCGGTATTGATAACCACAATCAACTGACAATGGAGTGTGGATGGAGCATTGGAGTAGTGGTCAGTGATGGGTGGAAAAGAAAGAAACACAGGAGGTGGTGGTGAACACAGAGATTGGATTTTTGGGAACAGAGCATCTAAGGAGTGGGGGATGCTTTGGGAGCAATGATTTAGCAATTAAATCTGGAACTGCCCCCAATTCAATGGAAAAGGCAGCTGCAGGGTTAGGGGCTCTGCCAGTTGCTCACAACAGGATGTGCGCAATGATTACAGAGGAGGACAAAGTTTTTTGAGGGAGCACTTCAATATTTATTATTGGGATATGAATGTACTGATATTTGCCCTTCAAGGATCAACCACATTAGTGGATCCAGAAGAAAATGCAGACCTGATCAGGTAAGGTGACAGATCTCCTTTCTCAACAATAGCGAATCTGATTAGCTTTTGTGATAATGCAGTAAGTTCATGATCATGCACTGCTGGCACTAACTTATTTTTATTTCGACACTTTTATTCCACAGAGAATGCTGCAAAAGAGACTAAAATTAGTCAAGTGAGTAGCTCCCATCTTTCATTCATTATCAAGTTTTCTATAGCCTTTGGAAACCCATACTGCATATAAAAGTTTAAATCAGGCTTCCAACACAACTTGTGAAAGCCTGATTTAAATTTCTAAATGCAGCATAGTTTTTACTAACCTTCCTCCATCAATATTGTGGATTAATTCAATGGATTACTTTGATGGCTAAAGCACTATATTGGGGAAGGGAACGTCCGATGTCTCTAAAATCATCTCCGTTTCAGATAGTTGTCTAAGCTACCACCATGCATTTCTTATCTTTTCAGGATAAAGACTGGATTTGCCAATTCTTTACGTTTTCTAAAAAAAATGGTGATCACAAAAGAAACACCTGGAAAAACATGGATGTCGGCTCTTTCTCTTTTTGTCCTGCTGACCAATTAGCTTCTTTGAGAGTCAATGCACCTCAGCCACAGGAATGCCAAACAATTCTTTTCAGGTACCTCAGACTCCTTGTCTCACTTTTCACATGCCAGGAAGTTCCATTCACAAGATCTCTGCATGCACATGTCTTCAACAAAACAATGTGGTGCACAAAGAACATATTTTTTCCCAACGTGCAAAGCAAAATCTGTTATAATTAATGCTAAAAGAGAATTTTCAATAAATCAAAATGCAGGAATTAAATGCTTCAATGATGAAGGAACTTGCATGAATTTTAATATAATATAAAATGCAATCTTTAAGTAACAGAAACCACTATTAAATATTAGAAAAAGATAATAAGAAAGTTCCAAATAAATGAAAGAATATACATCTAAAAATTAAGGGGGAAATATTACAACATATGTACCTTTATTTAGAAAGGTGTATATTTTCTAAACAAAGATGGCAATCCTAAAGACCAAAAGTATTAGAAAGTAATTCTCTGTTAAAGCTGTACAAACGTAACATTTTGACAAAAATTCTTTTAAATTACAACTTACTTTTCAATTCAGGGGTACTTTCAATATCCATTTACAAGATGCAGCTATTGCTGACTATGTTAGAAACCACTGCCTATCCTTATTTGCCCTCCAGCAGATAATGATGTCCTCTTAAACAGCTGGAGCACACAGCATGGTTTGTTAAGCAGCTCTGGGATTTAGACTTGTTGAAGATGAAAGAGGAATAATATATTCCCAATTTGAGAAGTCTCTACAGCAAATGGCTTACTCATGCATCTACTCATATCTTTTGGTGGTAAAGTGCAAGGATATGGGAAATATAGCAGAGCAAAGCACAACAGAATGCTGCAATTTGTAGATCGTCCCCAATGCAGATACTGTGTAGTGGTAGCAGTTGGAATCAATGTTATTCAAATGGACTGCTTTGTCCTGGATGGCAACGAACTTCAAGTACTCTTGGAGTTTCACTCATCCAGGCAAGTAGAGAAGATTCCATCATACTCCTAACTTGTGCTTTGTAGGTGGGTTTGATGACTGAAGAGGTAAATCACTTTTCATCAGAGAAGCAAGTTACTGACCTACTCTTGTAGACAAAAACACATGCTTGTTGCAGTTGAGGTTCTGATCATTGGTGGCTACTAGAATGCAATGAGAAACTGGACAGTACTGGAGGACATGGCCATGCCAATTCTCATTAGAGACAGGCACTGCCTAGCAATTGTATAGTGAGAATATCATAATCATTTAACAGCCATGTTTTAAAAAATTTTAGATACACAAGTTAAGGATAATTTGTGGACCCAACCATGATGCCCAATACTGCAACATCTGTAGCTGTGCAGGCAAAATATGTTGCAGCAACAGAAAACAGCCACAGTAGAGGTCAGTTTTCTCTCCGCACAAACTGGCACTGGTGTCATTACAATTGTACATTTTAGAAATAAAATCGTTTGCAAAGTATCACATCACTTTAGGATTTTGTCCTCCACAAGACTACTACAAAAAATGGTTTACATCAACAATGCTGAGGTTAAGAGCTTCAAGTACCTAGGAGTAAACATCAGCAATAATAATGCCTTGCTGTGACTTTGCACCTCATTGTCTACCTGCACTGCACTTTATCACTTTAACACTGTTATTGTTTTCCTTGTTACTTCCTCAATACACTGCTGTAATCAATGTATCTGTACGATTAACATGCGAGACAAGTTTTTCCTATACTTCAGTACGTGTGACAATAATAAACCAATTTAATGTGGCCTAGGTCACACTTCATACATCCTTCACTGAGGAACTGCAAATTTTAAGTATTCATTCGTAAGACATCCCAATTCTTCACATCTTGGATGATGAGTAACTGATGAAGCTATATTGCTGCACTGTAGTCAAGAAGAATCAATCTTATCAGTAGAGTTCAACTCTTTTGTCTGTTTTTGTAATGAGGCCAGGAGGTCAAAAGCCCTGGTGAACCCAAAACATCCATGGGTCAGCGGGTTATCGGTGAGCAAGTGGGGTTTCATTGCACTCCCAATAATGCTTTCCATCATTTTACTTTTGACTGATGGGGCAGTAATTAGTCAGACTGCATCTACCCTTTTGTTTGTAAATTGGAGTCAGAGGTTTTCTCTGCAAGCTATTACTTTCTGTACTGCAGGCAAATGGTAGAGAACATGTAGGATCCTTAACAGAAGGTACTACCAGGGTATTAAACTATTGAGGACGTGATGGTTAACTTCATACTCTGCTTACAATACATCTACTGATGTGTGAAGGTTCAACAATAACTGATCCACTTCTTCCTCGTTATCCTGGAGTTCTCAAGCCAATTGCAGATGTTACTGGTACTCTGACAAAAGGTGAAAATGTAGGGCACAGGTAAGCAAATTACCAAATTTTGTTTTCCTGGCCCTTATGATTTACAGTATCTATCTATCTATTAAATATAATAAAAGAACAACTAGAAATTAAGACATACTAAATTTTGATCTTCAAGGGAACTAATTCGGTTTATGGAATTTGATCTTGCATTGACAAAAATATTAAGCATACTATCCTTAGGCAGATAATCTGACCTATATCTTCATTTGTTCCAGAGTTTGGCACTAACTCGCTTGTTACTTGTAATTTTGAAACATCACTTTAATATCTGCCCTCCGAATGGACACTGAATCCATCAATACATTTTTATTTCTGTTTTTGTACTACTTATTTAGCTTAACTGTTTGAAATACATACACTTATCTACTTATATATACTTAATGCAATTCAGATTTTTAAATATATTATCATGTACTGCAAAGTACTGCTGCCACAAGTTAACAAATTTCACGACATCTGCCAGAGATATTAAACCACATTCTGATTGATACAGCAAATCTTCAAAATAAATTATCGAATAATTCCCTTAAGAGAGAATGCTTCTGCCTGACTTTGTTTAACATGGGGAGGCTGACGCATGGGTAGCTATCACCCTTGACAGATCAGGATCAGGGTCCAGTGGCATGGAGTGTAAGAAGACTTGGTCACTTCACTGCTGCAGCCGTCCTTCACCTTCACTGCCATTGTGATATGTCATCATCTTCTACCAGCTCCACCGCTGAGGTCTTGGTCAGCAACAGACAGAGAGACTGAACAACCACTAACCACAACCACCACTTACTCTTGCCCTCACTGCACCAGAATATGTAGATCCTGGATCGGCCTCTACAGCCACTGAGGGCTCCTCAGGAGAACATCATACTCGATTAGAGTGCTCGCATTAACATCCAATATAGCATGACAGCTGATTCAATGGACGAGGAATTAACAGGATCACCTTGCAGCTTTCATGCAGAGAAAAATGAAATATCCCTATTCCATTAATTAGGTGGAGTTATTATCATTTTCTTATCCAGTGAAACCTGCATCAGCAAATTATCCTAGGTTTTAGAGACCAGAGTCTCTGTGAACATTAATAATAATACTTCCTTTCAAACTAAGAAGTGTGCAGTGATAGATAAAATGTCACTACTATTCTGAGATAAATGAACCTCAGATACAATCTTTGGCATGAATTTCAGATATGGTCTTATGACTATCCAATCCACCTGTCAAACTACAAAAGGTGGGTCTATCATTATAGCATGAAACTTTCAAACATCGTTAGCTCATTTAAGTAGAGCTGAGTCTAAAGTTAAGTTTACTCAGGTTAGAGATTTAAAAAGAGTGATCATGTAAAGCAAAACAGAGCAACTTTCCTCAAGTGATTTAATTTTCCAGGCTGTGACAAAGTTCAAAATTCACCAATCAGTTTTCATGGCAAAATAATAGCAATGAATTTCTAAAATCAGTGATAAATATATATTCTTGATTCATAATAAGAGTTGTTGATATTTTGAATTACAAGGCAAGAGACTCAAAATATTTTATATGTAATAACACATTTAAGTGGGATATGTTTCCAATTTTCAACATTTTAAATCAAAAACATGGAAGATTAACTGGTTCTTTTAGGAATCACACAAAGATTATAGGATATCCTTGCCGAGAAATTCATCCTTGGTTATTGGCACTAAACAATGGCCATATCAGCATGTGATGACTGTGGTTTACTACAGGACTTGGGGCTGAAAAGCATTTGTGGATAAAGCCATAATGGGATTTAAGCATGACGTTCAGGTTCCTAACTTTGGGAAACCAGGTGGCGGGAAGCTAGTGGAGCTCAGAAAGAACACGAATGATGGTTGATACCAATCCAATCCTCATAGAGGGATCAGAAGTGGAGACAGTGAGCAGCTTCAAGTTCCTGGGTGTCAAGATCTCTGAGGATCTAACCTGGTCCCAACATATCAGTGCAGTTATAAAGAAGGCAAGACAGCAGCTATACTTTATTAGCAGTTTGAAGAGATTTAGCATGTTAACAAATACACTCAAAAACTTCTATACTTGTACTGTGGAGAGCATTCTGACAGGCTGCATCACTGTCTGGTATGGAAGGGTACTGCACAGGACCGAAAGAAGCTGCAGAAGATTGTCAATCTAGTCAGCTCCATTTTGGGTACTAGCCTACAAAGTACCCAGGACGTCTTGAGGGAGCGGTGTCTCAGAAAGGCAGCATCCATTATTAAGGACCTCTAGCACCCAGGGCATGCCCTTTTCTCATTGTTACCATCAGGTAGGAGGTACAGAAGCCTGAAAGCACACACTCAATGATTCAGGAACAGCTTCTTCCCCTCTGCCATCCGATTCCTAAATGGACATTGAATGTTTGGACACTACCTCACTTTAAAAAAAAAATACAGTATTTCTGTTTTTAAAAAATGTATTCAATATACGTAATTGATTTGCTTGTTTATTTTTTATTTATTTTTCTCTGTTGGATTAAGTATCACATTGAACTGCTGCTGCTAAGTTAACAAATTTCACGTCACATGCCGGTGATAATAAATCTGATTCTGATATGGAGGGAGTGTTGACAGTTCATAGATGAGCACAGAACAGTGTGAAAGGCATTTGAATGATAATGTTTGGAGACGACTATGGTATGAATCAGCATTTTGCCAGCAAATGAATTCAGGGAGAGAAAAAGCTGCTGCTATCATGGAGGTGGGAGCAGGCGGTTTGAAACAGATGTGTACTTGCATGCAGTGTAGGTTGATCCTGGACAATAGCTGGTGTGGAGAAAGAAGTCCAGACTGGGGTATGAAAATTGAGGCAGTCGTCAAAGTTTCAGGCTCCCTGACATTAAACCAGAAAAAAAATATGGCTCATCCAAGACTGCAGGTTGAATCAGAAAAGCTTTCTAATGTGACAGAGACACTGGAACTGTTGAAATAGATGGTGAGCTAAGTGGAACTGAACGATCAGCTTGGAAGCTCCCTCTACATCTTCAGATGATATTGCTTTGGGGCAACAAGTTAATAAGATTTCTGGAGTTTTCTGATCAACTTTCATAAAAAAAACAATAGGTAAGAGAGATAGTACAGTGCCTCATTTACTAACATGCTTCAATAAAAAATGAGTGTGGGCACATGGCCAAGTGGTTAAGGCATTGGACTAGCAACCTGAAGGCCATGAGTTCGAGCCCCAGCCAAGGCAACCTGTTGAGCAAGGCACTTAATCACACATTGCTCTGCGATGACACTGGTGCCAAGCTGTATGGGTCCTAATGCCCTTCCCTTGGACAACATTGGTGTCGTGGAGAGGGGAGACTTGCAGCATGGGCAACTGCTGGTCTTCCATACAACCTTGCCCAGGCCTGCGCTCTGGAGAGTGAAGACTTTCCAGGCACAGATCCATGGTCTCGCAAGACTAATGGATGCCTTCCTTTCCTCAATGAAAAATAGACCATGAACAAACATGTGTTGACAGAAAAAAACAACTTTGAATGGGTATTTCGATAGTAAGGTAAAGTTCACGGACAAATTCCCACTGTGTAGAAGCCCATTTTTTCATTGGCATCTCATTTTTGACAGTGAGTTTTACTTTAGCCACCACTTTCTATTAAGAATGCTCTTCTTCTGTGGAGTGCTTCTTTTACAGCATTGGTCTTTCAGTCCCCTGCTCATCTACTAAAAATGCTTCAATCCATAACAAGTAGGTTCCCATCTGTTCTGGTTAACACCTGCAATATGACTTTAAGACTTTAATGCTATTTTAGTTTAAAACAGATGAGGACTAGCAAAGTCTACAGAAAAACCTCAACTATTTGGAGTCATAAATATTTGCTTCCTTACTTTACTTGACCATTGTTGAACTTGTTTAATATAAGATAGAGAATTTGATTAGCAGAATTTTAGACTTACTTCTCTCTCAAGGGCTGCAGGACAATGAACAGAACCACTGTCACAGCCATTTCCTTTTGCAATAGCAGTATAGTACAATTTTGGCAATAATAACTTCCAAGATCTTTTTCCCACGTGTGCATATATGACTAAGATTTAATTAACAACATAAAGCAAGACATTTCAAGAAATTGTTTCAACATGAATATGACTGTATAAATGAGCAACTTTTGCCCTTGGTTTCATTTTCCACCAGATGAACTATGACCAAAAGTCTGTTTTTCAAGTGGCTGAATTGGCTGGTTACATGCAGCCTCCAGCAACAAGCAGGCACAAAGAAAACAAATGCATTTTGATTTAACTGAGGCAGGAGATAATCGAAACCACCAGCTTTAAATCAGTCTACTAAACTATATATTAGAATAAGTGCACTTTATGGCCTATCCAATTATTCCTATACTTAAAGGAAGAATGGCTTACAGCTAAATGAACAATGACGCAGTGTGATTCTTTAATCTAGATTTTTTTCAAGTATGTTGGAAGAAGGAATTATGGAATTTATCTTTTATTCTTAAAATTCACATTAAGATTTCTGGAGTTTTAATCTTATGGCCATTATTTTGTGAATAATTCTTTACTGTGGCCCAGATCTTGCAAATAAAACTGATGAATTTACCTTCATGACTGAGCAGAGGTTCAAGAAAGAAGGTGGAAGTTGCAAAAATTTGCTCAGCTGGTCATTGATCCTACAGGGAAGCACAATCTTCCAGATATCTCAATATTAAGAGATGGAATCCGATGCACTTCAACTCTGGCAGGGTTTGCAGGCCATTATTTCCTACAAGGTGAAACCCAACATCAAGAATAGCTGTGGTGCTTAACTCCCCAGATGTGCTCAACACCTTTTAGGCACGATTTGAAAGGGAGAATAAAAGTACACCTCTGTGAACCCCTGCAGCACCCGGTGAGCCTGAGATCTCTGTCTCCAAGGCTGATATCAGAACACCCTTTGAGAGGGTGAACCCTCACAAGGTGTCAGGTCCTGATGGTGTACCTGTCAGGGCACTGAAAACCTGTGCCAACCAACTGGCAGGAGTGTTCAAGGACATCTTCAAGCTCCCACTGCTGCAGTCAAAGGTTCCCATCTACTTCAAAAGGGCGACAATCATTCCAGTGCCCAAGAAAAGCAGAGTGAGCTGCTTTAATGACTATCACCCAGTTGCACTTACGTCTACTGTGATGAAGTACTTTGAGAGTTTGGTCATGGCTAGAAACAATTCCTGCCTAAACAAGGATCTGGAGCCTCTGCAATGCATCTATCGCCACAATAGGTTACAGTGGATGCAATCTCATTGGCTTTGCACTTGGCCTTGGCAATAGCAATACCTGTGTCAGGCTGCTGTAGTTGATTACAGCTCGGTGTTAACACAAACGTAACATCAGTACTAATCAACAAGCTCCAAACCCTGGGCCTCCATCCCTCCCTTTGCAACTGGATCCTCGACTTCCTCATTGGGAGCCCATACTCAGTGCAGATCAGAGGTAATGTCCTTGCTGACATTCAAGCACCTCAAGGATGTGCGCTTGGAACACTGCTCGATTGTCTCTACACCCACAGCTCAAATGCTATCTATAAATTTATTGTGATTATGATAATGAGGACACACAGTCCCCTTTTATTGTCATTTAGTAATGCATGCATTAAGAAATGATAAAATGCTTTTCCAGAATGATATCACGAAAACACATGACAAACCGACTTAAAAACTAACAAAAACCTCATAATTATAACATATAGTTACAACAGTGCAAAGCAATACCGTAATTTGATAAGAACAGACCATGGCACAGTAAAAGTCTCAAAGTCTCTCGAAAGTCCCATCATCTCACGCAGACGGTAAACCTCCAGCACCGCCAACTTGCCGGTGCAGCATCCTGGAAGCATCCGACCACAGCCTGACTCCGAGTCCATCCGAAAACTCCGAGCCTCCGACCCATCTCTTCGACACCGAGCACTGAACACCATCTCTGCCGAGCGCTTAGACCCCAGCCCTGGCAACAGGCGATACGCAAAGCCGAGGATTTGGGGCCTTCCCCTCCAGAGATTCTCGATTGCACAGTAGAAGCGGCAGCGAAGCAGGCATTACAGAAGTTACTCCAGGTATTTCTGTGCGCTTCTCACGGCTCTCTCCATCAAATCCAGATTGTGCACAGCCCCCTAGTTACACATATGATATTCATTCAGAATGGCCGCGCGTGCTGTGTCGCGCTGCCATTGCTATTGACATATCCATTGCCGGCAGAATTTCAGATGGTGACGAGGAGGTGTTTAGGAGTGAAATAGATCAGCTGGCTAAGTAGTGTCACAACAACAACCCTACACTCAACATCAGTAAGACAAAGGAATTGATTGTAGACTTCAGGAGGGGAAGTCGAGAAAATACACACTAGTCCTCATGGAGTGATCAGCAGTGGAAAGGGTGAGCAGTTCCAGATTTGTGAGCATCAACATCTTTGCAGATTTATCCTCAGTCCAAAATATTGATACAATTACAAAGAAGGGATGGCAGCAGCTATATTTCATCAGGAGACTGTGGAGACCTGGTATGACATCGAAGACTCCTGCAAATTTCTGAAGGAATACCATGGAGAGTATTCTAGCTGGTTGCTTCACTGTTGGGTTTGGAGGGGGCAACTGCACAGGATCAGAAAAAGCTGCAGAAAGTTGCAAACCCAGCCAGCTCCATCATGGGCACCAGCCTCTCCAGCATTGAGGACATCTTCAAAAGACAATGCCTCAAAGACGCGGCATCCATCATTTAGAACCCCCATCACACAGGACGTGCCTTTTATTCATCGTTATCTTCGAGGAAGAGCTACAGGAGCCTGAGGGGACACAGTCAATGTTTTAGGAACAGCTTCCTTCCTCTGCCATCAGATTTCTGAATGGATAATGAACTTATGTAAGTTGCCACAATATTTTCTTTTTCTGCTCTTTTTTTCCTCTTTTTGCACTACTTAACTTAATTTTTAAAAATATATTTCTTATTGTAACATATAGTTTTTTTACTATTACGTGTTGCAATGTACTGCCGCCGCAAAACAACAAATTTCAAGACGTGCTATATGGCAGTGATATTAAACCTGATTCTGATTCAGTGTGTCCATTTGAACTATAAAAAATTAAAACACAACTTTTGATTATTTCTTAAAGTTGTGTTTTAATTTTATATAGTTCAATGATTTAAGTATTCTTAAATCATATTTAAATTTTAATAACTCACACAAAAAACATCTTGACAACTAGTAAGTCTGGAGACTTAACCAGCTCTCAAAGTTTATTCTGAGAATGTTGCCTCAGCAAGGCTCTGTGCAGTGCAGGACATCACCAATCAATTGGCAGACAGTTTTCTAGTAGAATACTCTGCCCACAAACCTTTCAGAGGCACTGTCAAACAACACAGAAAAAGGCCCTCACTCATAAGTAACCACTCTCTCTCTCTCTCGTACTTGACCTTTCTACCCTGGGAAAATGACCAATTATCCTATCTACCCCCCTCATAATTGCACAAATTTCCTCAGGTCGCCTTTCAGCCTGCAAATGCCAAATGCAGTTTGTTTTTCTGAGTAAAAGTGAGCTTTGAGGCTGGGGATTGTCAAGCTAATCAGAAGGTAAAATGTATTTTATTATTATATTCTTTAATCTCTTCTATTGGTTGTTCTTTTCATGATAATATTGTATGTTTTTGGTTAAGCATGACCACTGCAAGTTTAGAAAAAAAATAAAGAATGTAAATTATTTCGTGTATGCCACAATAAACTTAATTATGGAAGTAAAATATGTTCATACCACAGATGTTGTGAAATGGCTGCTCAGTATGATACTACCGCAACACTGCAATGTTACATTAGTTTGATGATTCAAGGTCAAGATAAAATAACCTCCAACCTGATATTATGAACATTAATTTTTCGAATTTCTGGTAATGCCCCCCCCTTCACCATTCCCAATCCCCTTTTCCCTCTCTCACTTTATCTCCTCTGGTGCTCCTTCCCCTTTGTCTTTCTCCAATGGCCTTCTGTCCTCTTCTATCAGATTGCCCCTTCTCCAGCCCTGTATCTCTCTGACCAATCAACTTCCCAGCTCTTTACATCACCCCTCCCCCTTCAGGTTTCACCTCTCATCTTGTATTTCTCTCTCTCCTTGCCCCACCTTTTAAATCTACTCCTCAGCTTCTTTCTCCAGTCCTGCCGAAGGATCTCGGCCCAAAATATCGCCTGCACTCTTTTTCATAGATGCTGCCTGGCCTGCTGAGTTCCTCCAATATTTTGTGTGTTATGTTTGGACTTCCAGCATCTGCAGATTTTCTCTTGTTTAAAATACAGATGATGCATTATCATAACGTAGTGCCCTTTCGTGTCCATGTAAAATAAGTACAGAATTGACTTATAATAAGCTTACTCGTGAAACAAGATCATCCAAATCCTATATTATAGACTGTGAGACTCTCTTGTAAAAGGTTACTCGACACAGTGCATCTGACAGTTCCTTTTTTTCCTGAGTAACCCCAAAATGGGAAGGAAAGATGCACTAGGGCTTTCAGGCGCCTACAGAAGTGTACAAAAGAGAGCCTCAGAGGTATAATCAGTATTTTGATTTCATTTTCAATCTCTTTGCTATCTGTCATCATGTTTCATGCAGATGTGCAATAAAATATATAAAAGCTGCAGGTGAAATTCAGTATTTATATTAAAAAAATGCAATCAAAACTAATGGTGCACTTTCCTATGCTCCCCTTACTGGTCAACCCACCAACATCTTAGCTGTGCATAACATATGGTAAATAATACAATATTAATCAAACCATTTTGGAACTAGATTATCAATTACCGACTAAGAATGCTTGAGGTACTCTAATTCAATAATTTATGAAACAGATGGAGGGGTGGGGTTGGAAGAGGAAAAATTAGTTGTTTCCTTAAATTTTCAGGGCAGATTTGTCCCAAAGGGGGAAAAATATTGCCAGCCAAGTGTCAATTTGCTCATCTTTCTCAAGGGAAATTATGGATAGCCTCTAAATGTTGGGCTAACCAGTAATGCCCACTTGCTCTACAGTATAAGCAAACAAAAAAGTGGAGTCACAAATGAATTTCATGGGAAACAGAACTCCCAGTCCCATCAATAAACAAACTACCTGAACCATGGGGACAATAAAAAAGTGACTGAAAGGCTGTAGGAAGATATCAATGGTTTGATCTCAGTGTAAAAGCATGTCAAATGGAATTCAGTCAGAAAAAGCATTCCGTGAGTCCTTTTAAAACAAGGGAATATCCAATAAACTAGCACATAGAAGAATAAAGGAATAATTCAGGGAACTGTAAACCTGCATTTTGCAATACATAATCCTAAGACCCTGAAGCACTGGTGCTTAAGGAGGCATTGCCTGGTACTTGCCTTAATTTGGTAAGGTGTTGAATGTAGGAGCAGGGAGGCCACGCTAGAAAGAGGTGACTGAAAGGGGATGTGGTTGAATGTCATTAAATGAAGAGGCAGAAAGTTCAGAGGGAGGGGGGCAGAGAAGGGGAGAACATTTTAAGGGGTGAGAAAGGAAGGAGAACCTTAAGGAGGCAATTATGGGGGTTAACAAGGGTAAAAGATTAGGGTAGGGAAGGTGAAGGAAAGGGAACTGGTGTGAACAAGATTTCCTCAACACCAACAGATGCCCAAGAAGAACGGGGTCTAACACCACAGGGGTGCACAGCTATTCTGTATCATTCTGGTAACAAGGTCCATGAAAAATTTATTACCACATGAGTGAATTCAGAGAACACTACCAAGAAGAGTAAGTTACAAGGAGATACTTGTCCATAGCTATGTTCCTTGGAGCTAGGACTAAGGGGAGATTAACTGAGGTAAATAAAATTACGACAGATGTGTTGGTGCAAACAGGATTGCCCTGGTTCACGCAGAACAAAGGTCAAAAGCTAGGGAATCAGAGAATAAAAGCTTCCCAATCCTTTAACTTCCCACTAATTTTCCACTGTATTATATGCCCTTTCTTTTCCTTTTATGCTGTCTTTGACTTCCTTCTCAGCCATAGAATATATTTCTTCTTTCTGATGTATCTATCCTGTGCTTTCCAAATTGCTCCCAGAAACTGTTCTGCAATCCTGCGTTATCCCTGCTCATGTCCCTTTCCAATCAAGTTTGGTCAGCTCCTCACTTGTGCCTCTATAATTCCCTTTACTCCACTGTAAAACTGACACATCTGATTTTAGCCTTTCTCAAACTGCAGAGTGAATTTTATCATATAACTAAGTCTTGACAAAACAAAAAACGTACCTATAGCAGATATTATTTAAAACAGACATGCAATTTTAACATCATTCTCTTTTATAGCAGGTGCTAAAATGATAACCTTGTCCTAATGGCCTATATTACAATGGACTAGATCTTTATCATGCATGGTTGCTAATGTAAACATATGAGAATTATCAGAACACTACATCAACTCTGCATTACCTACAAACAAATCAAATTCCATAAAGCGTGACGGTGCTTTTGCAAAGCCAGAAGGAGATTCACAGGCTGTGAACCAAAAGTGCACTACTGCAGTAAGATTAAATCATTTTATTATTCTGAATAGTGCCAGATAATGGAAGCCTTTCCCGAGTTAGCTGCAGGGATCTTACCAGAGTTTATCTGATCTGCATACTAAAAAATTGCACTTTTTATGATGAAAATCCTTTAAAATTCAAAAGTAGGGCTTCGAGTTGTGAAAAAACTTGCACAGCCAACATGCCAAACACAATAACTCATTACTAGTATTATCAAGCAATTAAAATTTTGCAATTACCTCTTCATTTTAAACAAATGTGATTTCAATTGTGATGTTAATTAACAAAAGTATAACAAAGGACTGCCCAGGCTGCATGACATGGTATTCAGACCTGGAGGATATTTTCTGGAACTGTGTTGGTTCATTCATGTAGGTGCTCCTTTCATTCATGTGACTCTTAAGTTGCTCTGTCAAGACAGTGGAAAGGTGACGAGTGTGGGAAGGTGCCTTGTCTGAAAATGTGGACTGTGTGGTGAGAAAATGCTTCCCATTCCTGAGCAATGTGTGGACAGCAAGTGATCATTGAGTTGGGGTTATCTGAGATTCTCTCTCTAGTTTGTTGTTATCTGTCATGTCTATGACGTGGGTGATCATGGCCTTTCCATGACCATGATCGTTCTACAGAAGTGGTTTGCCATTGCCTCCTTTTGGGCAGTGTCTTTACAAGATGAGTGGTCCCAGCCATTATCAATACTCTTCAGAGACTGTCTGCCTGGCGCTGGTGGTTGCATAACCAGGACTTGTGATATGCACCGGTTATTCATATGACCATCCACCACCTGCTCCCATGGCTTCATGTGACCCTGATCGGGGGATGGGGGGGCTAAGAAGGTGTTACACCTTGCCCAAGGGTGACCTGCAGGTTAGCAGAGGGAAGAAGTGCCTTACACCTCGCCATCCAAGTAAAATATAAAATCAACACTTACTGCCCTCCATTCCATCCACAAGATAATTGATTGCAAATTCTTCATTGTCTTGTCTTCTTCCCTTAAACTGGTCTCTTCATTTCTACATTTCTGACCATTTTAAAGCCTGTTCAGAAACCATTTACTTACCAAAATTTTGGTTAAATACTTTTCCTAAACGGATTCACAATGTCTCATTGTCTGTGTCTTTACCATCTTTTGCAGTTTTTTTAAAAAGAAAAAATCTATTCTTCATTAAGGTGCTACATAAACACATGTTGATATTGCCTAGAGAATCAGTGAGTACAGTGATAGTAGATCAAAGGACACAGATGGTTGTCCTTTGACTTATTTAGCCCTCGATATAAATGTTGAAGTAGCATTACCTAGGAAAGCTGGACTGTTTCATCTGAACATCCTTGGAGCAAGTATTTCAACAGTGTTCCTCCTACATAAATGCACACAAGCAAGGCACTATGATTTCCCCACTATTGGGTATAAAGTATGATGCAGCTGTGAAACTAATCTTGTGCCATTTGATCAACACATATAAAAGTTGCTGGTGAACGCAGCAGGCCAGGCAGCACGAAGGGTCTCGGCCTGAAACGTCGACTGCACCTCTTCCTAGAGATGCTGCCTGGCCTGCTGCATTCACCAGCAACTTTTATATGTGTTGCTTGAATTTCCAGCATCTGCAGAATTCCTGTTGTTTGTGCCATTTGATGTTGGGGTCCAAGAATTCACTTGGTGAATTTAAGGTAGTTGGAAGTTAGAGGCAAAGTTGATGAAGTTGACAAGCTCAGGATGGGTGCATGAAGCAGTACTCATGCAGTCGTCAATGTCGTGCAGAAAAAGTTGAAGAACGTTACCAAGGAAGGCTAATAACATGGATTATTCCACCGGAACCAACAAAAAGTCTGGGGGAAGTGGGGAGAACCAAAGGAGAAATTGTTGAGGGTGATGACCAGTTCTGCCAGTTGGTACGGGGTGGTGGCAAAGGGGAACTTGGGTCTTTTATTGACGAAGAAACAAAGACCTTAAGGCTTCTTTGATGGGGGATAGAAGTGTATAGGGCCTGGAGATCCATAGTGAAAATGTGGTGGTCAGCGCCAGGAATTGAAAGTTGTTGAGGAAATTGAGAACATGTGAAATATTGCAGACGTAAGTGGGAAGAGACTGAACCAAGGGGGATAAAATGGAGTTGAGGTATGTAGACACATGTTCAGTGGGGTAGGAGCAGGCGGAGACACTGGGCCTACCCGGATAGTCATGTTTATGGATCTTGGGCAGGAGGCAAAGGTGACCAATGTGTAAGACGACTGTAAGTTTGTTGGCAGTGGATGGGACAGTCAGTCTGATGGTTTGGAGTGGATCCTTTTCAAGGGGTAGTAAGAGGAGGTGTTAGCAAAATGTTTGTTTAAGCAGAAAATAACTGTAAGCTGGAACTTACTGTCTGTGTGAATGATGGAAACAAGATTGAGTGCCTTTACGTAGGATCTGAGAGGGGTCAATTTCCTGGACTATGGTGAAAAAAATGAGGCACGGCTCTGATTAAAGCCGCAAAGAAAAGGATGGGCTACACAGCCTCAGTTCTGTGATTGAATGCTATGAGCAAAAGTAATGAAATTTTAAAAATTGCTGTTCACTCATCATCAATCACAACCACAAACCTAAATGTTCATAGGTTACATATTCATTACCAATTTTTCTAATTATTTTGTTCTACTATCAATCATAATATTAAACACCTAAGGAAAAGCTATATTGCTGGAAGCATTCAGCAGGTCAGGAAGCATACCAAGGAAAAAGGAAGAGTTAGCCTTTGAGGTCAATGATTTTTCATCAGAACGGCAAAAGTGAGTAAACAAGCATGTTTTAAGGTGCAGAGCGGGAGAGTGTCTGTGGGATGCTGCAGACTACAGTTGTTAAGGTAACCACGGCTTTCAATACCAGAACTGGAGACTGATAAGAAACAATGGAAGCAAGTTGAAATTGAAATATCCAGCAACATCCAGAAGTATCTGTGAAAAAAATAGTCCGTGACTCAAAATAGCAAAATACAATATCAAGTCCTGAGGAGTACAATGTGCCCAAATGGAAGATGAAGCCATGTTCCTAAGGCTTAGTGGGCATTAGTGGAATAGTGTAAGAAGTCATAGAGTTCAGAATGGGAATGTGACCGAAAAGTATAAAATGACAGGCAACTGGAAGTTTAGGGTCTCCTTGGTGGAATGAACAGAGCGAGAATTTCTCTGAAGTGGTTAAAAAAATGCAAGTTTAGATTCTCCAGTCTAGAGGAGACTACATAATAAGCATTAAATTAGTAGTAATAGAAACGAATTGCTGTTCCACCTGCAATGACTCACTGGGGGCCTGGATGGGAACAGGTTAAAGGGCAGGTTATTTCATTTCTGTGGTCATCTGGGAAAGTTCTGGAAGGAGAGAAGAGGAGATGAGTATTGGCGGAATCCCATTAAAGTTAGTGAAAATTGTAGAGGATAACCTACTGATGTGAAGGCTGGTGGATGCAAAGTGACAAGGGAAACTCTATCCTTGCTCTGGTTGTGAAAAATGAAGCAACAACAGAAGTACAGGAAATACTGAAGTAGCTGAGGGCCTTGTAAATTTTGATGGAAAACAAAACATGTTTAAGGAAAAAGAATGACATTTCAAAGGCAATGGGGTGCCCCTTCCCTCTCAACTTTCTGAAGGCTTATTAATTCTTCCAACCCACCAATCATTTCCTCTCTCCCAGCACTTTTCAATGAAACACCTGCCTTTTTATCTCTTCTCTTCCCTTCCACCTATTTAGAAAATCAAACAGTAATTCACTTGCATTTTTTTCTAGGATATTGCTTATGATATGAATAAACTATGATGAAAGAGAACCTGGTAGAATGAAATAGATTACATACTTGACATATATGTTGTCAAGATAGTTGTGTAAGTCTGTGGGCTTATAATGCATATAGATATGAATCTATTCCAAGATGGAAATAAAGATATCAAGAAAGGCAAGGGAACATCAGAGATGGAACTCATAAAAATGAGGTGAAACTTGGCAGTAAAGAAAATGAAACGTTCAAGTTCTGTACAAAAGCAAATGCTGCCAAAACAATTTATGTTTTTATATATAATGTATATATTTAAATATACATAAATATTCTGATCACTGGGCAACAGTGATCCCTGTCCAACAATATCTGACAGAAGTATATAAATATAATATTGTGAGAGGCATAGGTAAGCTAGACAGTCAAAATCCTTTTACCCATGATAGAGATATTAGAAACAAGCAACCAAAGGTTTAAGGTGAGTAGAAAGAATCATAAAGGGGATCCAGAGATTTTGTTTAAAACAGAGAATAGTTGGAATCCAAAATATGCTGCCAGAGAATGAGGTACAATTACTACTGTATGTTTAAGGGGCATTTAGACAGACACTTAAATAGGCAAGGCATAGAAGGGTATGGTCCTAATGCAGGCAAATAGAATTATTTGGATTGGATAAAAGGTCAGCATGCAGCTCGTAAGCCAAAGGGTTTCTGTGCTGTAGGACTCTATGATATCCTTCTGAGACTAAGACTACCAATTGCAGGAACCTAAAGTCACTTCAAAAGTACCAATAATGCTAATGCTGGAAAATCCTAGGATAGTGGTCTCTCGCAAGTCAACATCTCAGCATTAACAAGCTAATTACGACTAGTCACCTCCATTTGGCAGGTCACATCATTTATCTGCTCAACACCCAATTCCTGAAACAGATACATTATACTGAGCTCTCACAGGAAGCAATTACCTGGTGGAGACAGCAAAGTTTCAGGGACCTTTTCAAGGCTTCCACTGACTCCTGGAAATTCCTGGCCATAGAACTTAAACCTCCAAGAGGACCACAATCTTGTTGGGTTTAGACACATGCATGCCTCAATGACCTGGAGATCTATGCTGGCTGGAGTGAGCACCTTATGCTTTGGCTCTTGGTAGGGTCACCTGTGTCAAACAGGTTAAAGGGTAGAGGCCAGATTAAGAGTGGTCTACCAATCCTCCACATTCAGGGTTCAGCTCAGGGCTAACAACTCTGACTGGTAAAACAAAATTGTTACGGAAACACCAATGAAGAATCCTTCTGCACCTGCGCACAACGGTATTCCCGAGCCTCCACCAGCAACTTGTATGACTGACAATAGTGAAAATCGAGCTACTGACATGATGAAGGAAGCTCTGAATACCGCCAGAGATGGGGGAATCTTCATTGCTGCCCTAAATGCCAGCAGTGTAGGGGGCCATAGATTGGTATAAACTCAATGTAGAGAAGCACACACAAAATGCTGAAGGACCTCAACAAATCAGACAGCATCTATGAATGGGAATTAATAGTCAATGTTTTGGGTTGAGCCCTTTCATCAGGATTAGAAAGGAAGGAGGGCAGAAGTAAGAACAAGAAAGTGGGGGGGGGGGGGCGTGAGGAAGATGTACAAGCTAACAAGGGATAGGTGAGACCAGGTGAGGGAAAACGTGGGTGGGTGGAGGAAGGGAGATGCAGTAACCCGGAAGGAGACAGAAAAGGTAAAGGGCTAAAGTAAAAGGAATCTATTAGGAGATGACAGAAGGAGGAAGGAAAGCAGAGGGAGATGACAGGCAGGTGAGGAGAAGAGACAAGGGCTGAGAGAAGAACCAGAATCAGGAATAGAAAAAGAGAAAAGGAGGGAGAGAGAAGAAATTATTGGAAGTTGGAGAAATCGACGTTCATGCCATCAGATTGGACGCTACCCAGTAGAATGAGGAACTCATAACGGGTCTCAGCGCAAAAAGTCGACTTTATATTTCCCTCCATGGATACTGCCTGACTTGCTGAGTTCCTCCAGCATTTTGTATGTGTTGCTCAAGATTTACAGCATCTGCAGAACCTTTTGTGTTCCAAGTAGAGAAGCCCATTCGTGATTGTATTGAAAACCATGAATATGTGCATGGAAAGCACACAGAAATCCTGTATAAACAGAAATTGGAGCACATGTCCTTACGAATTATTGACAACCTACCCTATCAGACATTTTTTTGCCTCTTCAGGGGTAGAGTCTATGGCTCCCACATAGGGTTCACCAGTCACTTCTGAAAAGGAAACAAATTATCCTGAATTCCAAGAACAACCTAAGCGGTTAGTACTGTTCATATTTTGATCCAATTATGCCTGGTTGAGAAAATGAAGTTTGAAAATGACCTTGACCACTGTAAAAAATACATTTTGCAAAATTTTGGCACTGGATAGATTTTAACCGTAATAGCTGTGCCATTGTGTGCATGTAAGTCATAGAAAGCCCATCTTTCTTTCCCATATTGGATTGCGTGAAAATAAACACAGAGTCAGATAGGTTTTGTGTTTTTGGCTTCTTGTTAGGAGTATAAAGCCACATATTTTCAAGCTCTGTAACAAACTATCCCTGCTTACTTACTAATTCCTTCAATTTGTGATAGTAAGTCACAGTTCACACTAATTCTCAACCACAACATCAAATAGATAAGACTTAAATATAGCAGACCTATGTATGAGTCTTACTCCACATTCTTTTGGATTCTCTAATAGGAACTCATTCACAGAAAAAAAACAGAGACCTTTTAGCTAATCATTGTTGTTTAATCATACTGCTGTCTTTAGATTTGCTGCTTGGACTGGTGCTCTCATTAAACAAACCTAATGTTTTAACTATTTCCAACCTGTGGTTTGATATGCCAAGGTAAATTTCCTCCAGCACTACCAATACTCATGAACTTATTTATTTCTACATGACTTTTTCACCTCTAAATGGTGTGTCTGCAATTTTCTTGATGAACCACTCAATGTAAATGCAGTTTGTCCCTTTCAGGAGGCAAACAAGGATAGAGTGGCTGCATTAATAATTTGTAGCAAGAATGGCACACTGACATCTGGCAAAGATTTTATACCAAATGTTATTTATGTCCTCCTTAAGGCTTTGACTTTTATTAGTATTACTGGTTCTTAACAGTTCTGGATTTTTTTTCTTCAAGTGTAAACTTAAATATAAGACCAGTAGTGGAAAGGATGAGCTGCTACAAATTTCTGGGTATCAACATCTTGGAAAATCCATCCTGGATCCAACACATTGATGCAATCATGAAGGACCTTAAGAGTTGTGACTCTTGGCATGCAGCTCTGATGGGGATTATCAGATATTCTCGTTTAGGGCTATGACAGCTGAAATCCACAGTCACAGCCATAAGTACTTCAGTAGACAACCTCATTTTGAGATGTTTAAAAATTCTATCAATCCTCAAAATTGATGGACCCAGAACAGCTAACTCAGGTCATGAGTGTAGTTCCTCTTTAAGAAAACGGAAGAGGGAAAGGCGTGCTGGACCACCGGTATGATTACAACATTCAAGCCGTAGAACTCCACTCCTGACTATCCTGTTGACAAATGTACACTCTCTGGAAAATAAAACTGAAGACCTCAGAGCAAGATTGCAGTACCAGAAGGACATGAGGGACTGCTCTGTACTTAGCTTTACAGAAATATGGCTCACTACCACCATTTCGGACACAGCATTGCAGTCTGCTACCTTCGCCATTCTCTGTAAAGACAGATCAGTTGAGCCACTTAAAGATAGAGGAAGAGTAGTATGCTCCATGATTGACTCATTATGGTGCACAGGTCCTGCTCACCTGGTGTGGAACATCCAGTGGTAAAATGTCGTCCATTTTATCTGCTGAGGGAGTTTTCTGTCATCATCTTGGTGACGATGAACATTCCATCTTAATCCAACATTAGGCAGGCGCTGAAGGAGCTGAGCACCATTATCAGCAGCCACGAAACAGCACACCCTAATGCCATCTCTATTATTGCAGGGGATTTCAACCAGGCCAGCTTGAAAGTCTCTGAACAACTACCACCAACAAATCACTTGTGGAACCAGAGAAGCCAACGCACCTGACCATTGTTATACCATAATCAAGAATGCTTACCGTGCCAGCACAGACCCACAATTTTGAATGTCTGATCACCTGGGTGAACTTCTACTCACAGCATATAGACTAAAGACTGCAGCACCAGTGGTGAGGACTAATAAAGTATGGTCAAGGGAGGCGGAGGAGTGCTTACAGGACTGCTTTGAGTCGGTGGACTAGACAATATTCAGGGATTCATCTTCAAATCTGAATGAATATGCTACAGTTGTCACCAAATTCATCAAGAGCTGTGTGGCCTTTGAGAACACATTGGACATATCCAACCCAAAAGCCAGGAATGAATCAGAAGATTCATTGTCTGCTGAGGGTATGGCATTCAAGATCAGTGATACAGAACTATAAAAGAATTACAGGTATTACTTATTGAAGGCTATTTTAAGAGTGAACAGAAAAACTATTTTGATTGAAGTTAGAAATGAAATTGGATGCACGTCAGCACTGGCAGTGTTTCCAGGCCATTACTTTCTACAAGGCGAAGCCAACATCATGAATGGCTGTGATACCTCACTCCCAGATGAGCTAAAAGACTTTTATGCATGCTACGAAATGGAAAATAAATCTACACCTGTGCGAATCCCATCCAGTGACCCTGTGACCTCTCCTTCAGAGGCCAATGTCAGAACATCTTTCATGAGGGTGAACCCTCAGAAGGCATTAGGTCCTAATAGTGTATATGAAAACCTGAGCTAATCAACTGGTGGGAGTGTTCAAGAACATCTTCACTCTCTCACTGCTGCAGTTGGAGGTTCCGATCTGCTTCATAAGGGTGACAATCATACCAGTGCCTAAGAAGAGCAAGGCAAGCTACGATGACGATTTCCCAATTGCGCTCACATCTCTTCTGTAATTAAGTGCTTTGAGAGGTTAGGCCTCTCAACTCCTCCCTAACCAAGGACCTGGACCCACTGCAATTTGCCCATCACTGCAATAGGTGTACAATGGATGCAATCTCACTGGCTCTCCACTTGGCCTTGGATCATCTGGACAGTAGCAATAACGATGTCAGGCAGCTGTTTACTGGTTAATGCTCAGCATTCAACACCATTATACCCTCAGTATTAATCAACAAGCTTCAAAACCTGGGCATCTGTACTTCCTTCTGCAAATGGATTCTTGACATCGGAAGACCACAATCAGTGCAGATTAGAAATAGCTGACAAACAACACTAGCACACCTCAAGAATGTGTGCTTAGCTCACTACTCTACTCTCTCTGCACCCATGATTCTGTGGCAAGGCACTGCTCAAACACGATCTATAAATTTGCCGATGACAGAACCAGTTGAGTGGTTTTGAAACAACAACCTTGCACTCAACATCGATAAGACTGAGGAATTGACTGCCGACTTCGGGAAGGGGAAGTTGAGGAAACACAAACCAGTCCTCATCAAGGGACAGCAGAGGAAAGGGTGAGCAGTTTCAAGTTCCTGGGTGTCAACATCTCTGAAGATCTATCCTGGGACCAACATACTGATACAATTACGAAGAAGGCATGACAGTAGCTATATTTCATTCGGAGTTTGAGGAGAATTGGTATATCAACAAAGACAAATTTCTACATATATACCATGGAAAGCATTCCAACTGGATGTATCACTGTCTAGTATGGAGTATGCACAGGATTGTAAGAGGCTGCAGCAAGTTGCAAACTCGTCAAACTCCATCATGGGCACCATAGTCTGCAGCATTGAGAACATCTTCAAAATCCAATGCGTCAAAAAGGCGGCAACTGTCATAAAGGGCCCTCATCACCGAGGACATGCCCTCTTCTCATTGCTACCATCAAGGAGGTGGTACAGGAGCCTGAATACACACACGTTTTAGGAACAGCTTCTGAATGGACAATGAATCCATGTACACTACCACCATACTTTTTTTCTTTTTATTATAATACTAATTTATATATATAAAATTGCAATTTATTGCTACTTATTGCTTTTTTATTATGTATTGCAATGTACCACTGCTACAAAAGAACATATTTCACAACATATGCCAGTGATATTAAACCTGATTGTGAGTGCACGCTAGGCGATCTACTTTATTAGAAGTTTGTAGAGATTTAGACTCTTGTAAATTTCTTTAGATGTACAGTGGAGAGCATTCTGAGTGGTTGTATCAAAGTCTGGTATGAAACCTCCAAAGCACAGGATCACAAAAGGCTGCATAGGCATAAACAGCTCCGTTACAGACACAACCTTGCTCATCATCAAGATATCTTCAAGAGGATAAGGGCCCTTATGATCCAGGGCATACCCTCATCTCATCTCAATAATACCATCATGGAGGTGGTACAGGGGCCTGACAGCTCACAACAGCTTCTTCCCCTCGACCATCAGATTTCTGAATAACCCATGAACACTACCTTGTTTTTCAACCCTCTTCCTCTTCATGGACACCCCGCTCTGGTCTTCTGCCTGCTCTGGATCTCTTTATTGCTAACTGCCAACGGGACATCAACCGTCTCGACTTCACCACACCTTGCTCCAATTCCAACCTCATTCCTTCCGAACGCTCTGCTCTCCACTCCCTCCGCACTAATCCTAACCTTACTATTAAACCCGACAATAAGGAGGGGTTCTGTTGTAGTCTGGCACACTAACCTCTACCTTGCCAAGGCACAGCGGATACCTCCTCTTATTTACCCCTCGATCGTGACCCCACTAAGGAGCACCAGGCCATTGTCTCCCACAGCATCACCGACTTTATCCGCTCAGGGGATCTCCCATCCACTACTGCCAATGTTATAGTTCCCACACCTCGCACTTCCCGTTTCTACCTCCTACCCAAGATCCACAAACCTGCCTGTCCTGGTAGACCTATTGTCTCAACTTGCTCCTGCCCCACCGAACTCGTTTCTGCATACCTCGACACGGTTTTATCCCCCCTTGTTCAATCCCTTCCTACCTATGTTCATGACACTTCTCACGCTCTTAAACTTTTCGATGATCTTAACTTCCCTGGCCCCCACCGCTTTATTTTCACCATGGATGTCCAGTCCCTATATACTTCCATCCCCCATCAGGAAGGTGTCAAAGCTCTCTGCTACTTTTTGGATTCCAAACATAATCAGTTCCCCTCTACCACCACTCTGCTCCGTCTAGCGGAATTAGGCCTTACTCTTAATAATTTCTCCTTTGGCTCCTCCCACTTCCTCCAAACTAAAGGTGTAGCTATGGGCACCCGTATGGGTCCTAGCTATGCCTGCCTTTTTGTTGGCTTTGTGGAACAATCTATGTTCCGTACCTATTCTGGTATCTGCCCCCACTCTTCCTTCGCTATATCGACGACTGCATTGGCGCTGCTTCCTGCACGCATGCTGAGCTCGTTGACTTTATTAACTTTGCCTCCAACTTTCACCCTGCCCTCAAGTTTACCTGGTCCATTTCCGACACCTCCCTCCCCTTTCTAGGTCTTTCTGTCTCTATCTCTGGAGACAGCTTATCTACTGATGTCTACTATAAGCCTACTGACTCTCACAGCTATCTGGACTATTCCTCTTCTCACCCTGTCTCTTGCAAAAATGCCAGCCTCTTCTCACAATTCCTGCGTCTCTGCCGCATCTGCTCTCAGGATGAGGCTTTTCGTTCCAGGACAAGGGAGATTTCCTCCTTTTTTAAAGAAAGAGGCTTCCCTTCCTCCACCATTAACTCTGCTCTCAAACGCATCTCCTCCATTTCAAGCACATCTGCTCTCACTCCATCCTCCCGCCACCCCACTAGGAAAAGGGTTCCCCTGGTCCTCACCTACCACCCCACCAGCCTCCCGGTCCAACATATTATTCTCTGTAACTTCCGCCACCTCCAACGGGATCCCACAACTAAGCACATCTTTCCCTCCCCACCCTCTGCTTTCCGCAGGGATCGTTCCCTACGCGACTCCCTTGTCCATTCGTCCCCCCCATCCCTCCCTACTGATCTCCCTCCTGGCACTTATCCTTGTAAGCAGAACAAGTGCTACATATGCCCTTACACTTCCTCCCTTACCACCATTCAGGGCCCCAGACAGTCCTTCCAGGTGAGGCGACACTTCACCTGTGAGTCGGCTGGGGTGATATACTGCGTCCGGTGCTCCTGATGTGGCCTTCTATATATTGGCGAGACCCGACGCAGACTGGGAGATCGTTTTGCTGAACACCTACGCTCTGTCCGCCAGAGAAAGCAGGATCTCCCAGTGGCCACACATTTTAATTCCACATCCCATTCCCATTCTGACATGTCTATCCACGGCCTCCTCTACTGTCAAGATGAAGCCACACTCAGGTTGGAGGAACAACACCTTATATTCTGCTTGGGTAGCCTCCAACCTGATGGCATGAACATTGACTTCTCTAACTTCCGCTAATGCCCCACCTCCCCCTCGTACCTCATCCGTTATTTATATACACACATTCTTTCTCTCACTCTCTCTTTTTTCTCCCTCTGTCCCTCTGACTATACCCCTTGCCCATCTTCTGGGCTTCCCTCCCCCTTTTCCTTCTCCCTGGGCCTCATGTCCCATGATCCTCTCATACCCCTTTTGCCAATTACCTGTCCAGCTCTTGGCTCCATCCCTCCCCCTCCTGTCTTCTACTATCATTTTGGATCTCCCCCTCCCCCTCCCACTTTAAAATCTCTTACTAGCTCTTTCTTCAGTGAGTCCTGACGAAGGGTCTCGGCCTGAAGCATCGACTGTATCTCTTCCTAGAGATGCTGCCTGGCCTGCTGCGTTCACGAGCGACTTTGATGTGTGTTGCTTGAATTTCCAGCATCTGCAGAATTCCTCGTGTTTGCGTTTTTAAAAACACTACCTTGTTATTTCTTTTATTTTGCACTATCTATTTATTTTGTAATTTATAGTAGTTTTATGCCTTTGCAGTGCACTAAGCTGCCACAAATCAACAAAATTCACTTCATATATGGCAGTGGTAATAAACCTGATTCTTATTCTCAGATGGTACAAACTGGAGGGCTAAAATCACACGTGCACATAACCTGGTCAGAATGGCAATGAAGACTTGGAATTTCTTCCCCTTCACTGGCTCATGATGGGGTTGGGTTGATTAGAGGTCAAGGTAGATTGGATGGCTGTTGTACATCTGGCCAGTTTTCTCTGTTTAGTTCCCAACCAAGTTACATTATCTCTTTAAACTCAGTAGGAATGCTCTTCCTCTCACCATACCTGAGATCAATCATCAGTGCAAACTAGGTTGGGAATTACGGGCATGCATTTATTTCAATCTTTCATTGCAACACTATTGATTCTTTGGGTAGAAGTCTTCTTTGGTAGATGTTGAAAGGGAAAATAGAACTACAGCTATGAGGATACTTGCAGCATCTGGTGACGTGATCTTCCTCGGAGGCTGGCATCAGAACGTCTTTCAACAGGGTCAACCCTCACGAGGCGACAGGCCATGATGGGGTACCTGGTAGGGCTCTGAAAATCTGTGCCAACCAACTAGGGGGGTGTGTTCAAAGATATTTTCAATCTCTCATTGCTATAGTCAGAAATTTCCACCTGCTTCAAAAGGCAACAATCATACCAGTGCCCTAGAAGAGCAATGTGAACTGCTGTATGATCATCGTCCAGTAGCATACACATCTACAATGATGAAATGCTTTGAGATGGTGGTCATAGCTAGAACCAACTCCTACCTAAACAAGGACATGGACCCACTGCAATTTGCCTGTTGTCACAACAGATCTAAAGTGGATGTTATCTCATTGGCTCTTCACCCGGCCTTGGATCACTTCAACAATACTAATACTTATGTCAGACTGCTGTTTATTGACTATAGCCCAGCATTAAACACAATCATTCCTCCAATTCTGATCTAAAAAACTATAAAACCTGGGCCATCTATAAATTTGCTGACGACACAACTATTGTTGGCGGAAGTTCAGATGGTGATGAGAAAGCATACAGGAAGAAGCAAGGTGGATCCACCGGTTGAGTGGTATCACAGCAGCAACCTTGCACTCAATGTCGGACCAAAGAATTGATTGTGGACTTCAGAAAGGGTAAGATGAGGGAACACACACCAGTCCTCATCAAGGGATCAGACATGGAAAGAGTGAGCAATTTCAAATTCCTGGGGCTCAATATCTCGGAGGATCTATCTCGGGCCCAACATCTCAATGTAGCTACAAAGAAGGCACAATAGTGGCTATATTTCATTAGGAGTTTGAGGAGATTTGGTATGTCACCAAAGACACTTACAATTTTCTACAGATGTATCATGGAGGGCAACACTGTCTGGTATGGGGAGGGGTCCACCACACAGGATTGAAATAAGCTGCAGAAAGTTGTGAACACAGTCAGCTCCATCATGAGTACTAGCCTCCTCAGCATCAACGACATCTTCAAGTAACAGGGCCTGCCTCAACAGGCCAGCATCCATCATTAAGGACCCCCATCACTCAGAACATGCGCTCCTCTCATTGCTATCATCAGGGAAGAGGTAAGGCACCTGAAGGCACACGCTCAACGATTCAGGAACAGGTTCTTCCCCTCTGCCATCAGATTTATGACTCGACATTGAACTCAGGAACACCACCTCACTACTTGTTTTTCCCTTTTTGCATATTTATTTAACTTTTTAAACATATATTTCTTACTATAATTTACAGCTTCTCTTATATATTGCAACATATTGCAGCTGCATAACAACAAATTTCCTGACATATGCCAGTGATATTAAACCTGATTCTGCTTCAATGTACAGATTTATTTGTATTGACTAGTACTCAATTCTCTATCCATTAAAATACAAGTGCCAAAACATCATAATTCAATTCACCCTGCCTTTGTTTTTTTAAAAAAAAAGCATATGAAGATTCATTTAATGAAATTTTTTTTCAGGATTTAATTCCTTTTATAATCTGACTGAACTGTAATTAACACCAAATATAGAACTCTGCAGCTGCCAAAAGTCTGAACATACATCTTAATATACAGAAAATACTAAACAGGTCAGATATCTGTATGGAATGATGACTGTTAAACAATAAATTCTTTCTCATTGGAGTGCTGAGTGATTTTAAAACAATTTTACTTCATAGTGACTACATTCCCAGCATTATCACCATGGCAATAATCAAATTAAATTCGTTGCTATATTTTTGATTTTTCTTCCACTGATACATTTTTCTATAAAGACACTGAAGGTGCATAAAGTGCTGAACTGATGCATAATGAAGAACATTATGTCTTAAATAGAGATTAAGGCCATTCAACACTCTGCTAGATTTTTCAACTCCATTTCAAAAATATTTAGATTCCAGATTTTCAACTTCAAAAGATGTCCATTCAGAGCCAACGAATGCAAGATCTTCAAGATATTTTAGAAAATAATACCAGTACTCTAAGCAACATCACTGACGATCTACGCAGACTTTAGCTCCACTTCTTTCTATAAAATTGTATGTTCTCAAAATAGATGGGCCATTTCCATTTCTAATGTACTTAAAATATTCCTGATTGTACATTCTAGTATCAATTGTTTGGCGACAATAAAGTATAAAGCATGTATATCCAAACCTGCATGGACACGAGAATCAGGAGTGGCGCCTTTGGATAAGTTTTTTTCTCCCTACTCTTATGCTGATAAGGCTAATTTCCCTAAGGTCAGTCAACACACCCTGTATGGGATTCTCTTCGTTTGTACGATCCACCTACTTGTAATAACTAGTAAGGTATCTTAAGAATTCGTTACAAAATGAAGATGAAATTAGGTCAGGGAGGGGAGACCAATTAGTAAGAAAAGAATCAGACAAAAGGAGCAAGAACAACAAGGTCAACTTTTGTCTCTGTTTAAAGGCAAAGATTTTGAAATAAAACAACAAAGAATAAAGTGTGACGTCAGCGCTGAAATAACACAGTGTACATAACCGCCTTGGAACAAAAACACTTGCAACTTAGTAAAGAATCCTATGTCAGCATGCTGATGAAGGATCCAGCCAGAAACTTGAACTTTTCTTTCTGATGCTAAGTGTCCTGCTGTTCATATATGATGACTGAGTATTGATCCTATCTTTGAAGCTGAAGACTACAACCAAGAAACAAATCTTTCTTTTTTCAGCCATGGCTATCAGGTTTGCCAAAGCAGGGGCATTGTTCAGTTCATTTCATGCAGATAAATTCACCAAGACATATTCTTCTTGATATAATACATAATACTGCATCCCACAAGATGCAAAAGGACAAAATTTTTCAAAGGGGGTGGCTTTGTAGTGTGGCAGACCGATCACTACCTTGCCGAGGCCAGGCAATAACTGACAGACACCTCCTCTTACAAACCCCTTGAAAAAGACTCCACTCTGAACCATGAGGCCACTATTGCCCACACCATCACTAACTATATCAATTCTGGAGAACGCCCGTCCACTGCCGCCAAATTCATAGCTCCCTTATCCAACATCTAAAAGCATTACTGTCTGGGTAGGCCCATTGCCTCTGCCTGTTCCCGCCCCAGTGAACTCATGTTTGCATACCTCAACTCTACTCTATTCCCCAATGCTCAGTCCCTTCCCACCTACATCTGCAACACTTCACATGCCCTCGGCCTCCTCAACTTTCAATTCCCTGGCTCTGATCACCTCATTTTCACCATACACTACTATCCCCCATTAAGAAGGCCTTAAAACTCTTGCTTGTTACTGAATTACAGGCATGAGCAGTTCCCCTCCTCCATCTGGCGGAACTGGTCCTCACCCTCAACAATTTCTCTTTCAGCTCTACCCACTTCTTCCATATTCAAGGTGTAGCCATGGGGCCCAGCTATGTCTGCCTTTTTGTTGGCTATATCCTTGAAGCAGTCCATATTCCAAGACTTCCCTGGTAATGCTCCCCAACTCTTTCTACGCTACACTGACGACTGCATTGGTGTTGCTTAGTGCACCCATGCTAAGCTCAACAATTTTGCCAACTTTGCCTTCAATTTCTACCCCGTCCTAAGTTCACTTGGTCTACTTTTGACACCTCTCTCCCCTTTTTTGATCTCTCTGGAGAGAAACTGTCTACTGATATCTTTGATGAACCTACAGCTATCTTGACTATACCTCTTCCCATCCTGTTTTCTGTAAAAATGCTATTTCCTTTTCTCAATTCCTTTGTCTCCTCTACATCTCTTCCTAGAATGAGACCTTCCTTTCCAGGACATCAGAAATGTCCTCCTTCTTCATAGAACAGAGTTTCCCTTCCTCCACCACTGATACTGCCCTTACCCATATCACATCCATTTCATGGACATCCACGCTCACCCCATCTTCCCATCACCTTAACAGGGATGGAGTTCCTCTTGTCGTTTCCTGCCACCCCATTGGCCTCCGCACCCAATACATTATTCTCCACAACTTCTGCCATCTTCAATGGGACCCAACCACCAAACACATTATTACCTCCCCCAAACTCTCCACTTTCCTCAGGGACCTGTCTCTCCATGATTCCCTTGTCCATTTGTTCCACCCTACTAATCTCCATCCTGGCACATATTCCTCCAAGTGACAGAAATATTACGTCTGCTCATCCACCTCCTCTCTCACTTCTATTCAGGACCTCAAGTCGTCCTTCCAGGCAACACTTCACCCACAAACCTCTTGGGGTTATCTACTGTGTCCAGTACTCCCAATGTGGCCTCCACTACTTTGGTGAGACATGACATAAATTGGGAGACCGTTTTGTCAAGCACCTCCGCTTCAACTGCGGAAAGTAGAATTTCCCAGTGGCCAACCACTTTAATTCCTATCCCAATTCCCATTCGACATGCTGGTCCGCAGTCCTCCATTCTGCTACAATGAGGCCACTCTGAAGGTGGAGAAGCAACACCTCATATTCCATCTAGGAAGCCTCCAACCTGATGGCATGAATATCAATTTCTCCTTGTGGTAAATTTTTCCCCCTTTCCCCCTCCCACTTCCCTCTTCTTCTATTCCCCACTCTGGCCTCTTACCACTTCTCCTCACTTGCCTATCACACCCCTCTGGTGCCTCTTCTCTTTCCCATGGTCCACTCTCCTCTCCTATCAGATTCCTTTTTCTCCAGCACCTTGCCTTTTCCACCTAGCACCTCCCAGCTTCTTACTTTAATCTCCACCCACCTGGCTTTACCAATCATCTTTTAGCTTGTTCCCCTTCCGCTCCACTGCCTTTTTTTTTCTGGCATCTCCCTCCATCCTTTCCAGTCCTGATGAAGGGTCTTGCCTCAAAATGTTTGTTTATTCATTTCCACAGATCCTGCCTGGCCTGCTGGGTTCCTCTAGCATTTTGTGTTTGTTGCTCTGGATTTCCAGCATTTGCAGAATTTCTTGTGTTTAATATTTTTCACAGGTGCTTTTTACTTTTTTTGGCTTCAATTCTTTACCCCATTCTATTCAATGAAATACAGCTGAAAAGGTATTTACCAGGTATCTTTACCATGCCAAGTTAGAAGCCTATCAACAGATTTAATTACTCACTTATTGCTTACCTAATTTCAAATTGGAATAATTAGGAAATCATCTGTAGCTGGCAACCTGGCTGTGTTATCTCTTCCCTAATACACATACTCAGATTGTAACATCTTATCAACATCTTGCCAGTAAAATGGACTGATTATAATGGAGATACTCCTGGTCAGTTTGGGTCAGTTATCTTTTGGATATAGCTGCTCAGTCATTTTTGTTTCTTGCTGAGCTTATTTTGGCTACATCATTATTTACGTGGCACAGATATAGTTTACTTACGAGATTAAGTTGCCTTGTTTTTAACTGAGGTGCCCAAAAACTTAAGAATCTAGTTTATTTGTTTTAATACTTGGTCAATATAAGACTAACAAAAAAACTTTTGAAAGTACAGGGAATGGTTTGAAGTTTCAGGATTTGAATAAGGAATCCTATTTTAAGCCCCTTTCTTCATTCAACATCCTCGAGACCATTTTCCACATTTAGGAATTCAGATCAATTATGTAACCCCAGGTAAATTGCTGCTAAAATTCTATCTGTCCCCTCAGCAGCTCTGTTCCTCTAGAAACAGACTTTTCTTTTATAATTTCGTATAGTACACCTTGTTGCTTAAAAGCAGTAATATACTTTTGGTTCCATACCTCCCCTGTTGCACAATGAACTTGCTAACAGATTGCAGAACAGCTCTAAATTACAGTAAATCCTAATTGTTGAACATCAAATCCAGTCAAGATTTTGTTGCAGGTTTTGTATATTAATTAGAACATGACTGCATGTACCTGATTAGTTGTTTTATTTGGAATAATGTGGGAAATGCCTATAATTCCTTAAGAAAGCATTTTCATTTGTATTACATGTAGCTAACAGGAATTTTATACAATTGTGAATGTTAGCCTTTGTCAATAGACAGTATAAATCATGCTGAAATGACTGATAATGACTTGTTATGATTTTTTAAAAAACTTATTATAGGAATAATTGTTTTAGGTCTTAAATATGACAACCTTTGTTCCAATCCTTCCATATGCTAAGTCTCATTAGCTTTGCCTCCTTAATTTGTTGCAAAGGAACCAGAGGGTTGATTGGTGGCACATGGTTTTTCCAAAAGAACATTCAGAACATAGCGTCGCAATAACCTAACAAGTTTAGCAAGTGTAACAACCTAGGTACATTTAAGCTGCATAAAATTAATGCATAATATATTTTCATTAATACAGGTTGAGCAGTCCTTATCCGAAATGCTTGGGGTAGGAAGTTTTTTGGATTTGAGATTATTTTGTAATATTTACATCTATATAATGGCGATGGGACCCAAGTCTAAATACAAAATCCATTTACATTACATACACTGCTTGTATGCAGATGGTGTGAAGTTCAGAGTGAACAGTCTGCAGTTGAAGCACAGTATGACATGATGGAGCTGGGTCCTCCACAGACCGTTGGAGTCAAATGACCGCCGCCAACTGCGTCTATAACCGGGTTCCAGTCATCATTGGCTTCATTCTGCCATCGATTTCAAACAGCCACTGTTTCACAGCAACTACGATGGGGGGCATAGTTTTCTATATTTTTAATAATTTTGTGCATGAAACAATTACCTTTAATTTTCTGTTCATCACGATAGATCGTTGCTTGTTTCATGATCAGTGTACTGTTAAGCAGCATATGTTCACTCTGACACTGATGAATCTATTATTTCAATACATGATTGAGATCTTCATTTTTCACTTGTTGCAGTGTTTTTCTATTTTTCATTAACTTCTGTTCATTACATATGGTAAGTCACTTCTCAGAGCTGTCTGTGCTGTGGAGAGACCTGTGCATCCCCAGGGAAACTTCCCAGCACCCTGCCAAATTTTCCATTTGTAATGTCACATCAGCATTCAAGAAAGGTTCAGATTTCAGATTTTGGAATTTCGAATAAGGGGTATTCAACCTGTACTTGCTTAACATTCAAGGATTTCTCTGCCAATTATCAGAGCTGAAGGTGAGCCCAGATAGCAGGAGAGAACAAGTTAATTGATTATATGTGGTTCAAAGTTATGCATGTATCTAAGCACTTATCAGATCTTGTTACAGACTGACAACTTCATTTTTATCTAATGGATTTTGCAAACTCACAACCTTACCTGATCACAAATTTTTAGCTCTTTTACTGGTAAAGCTGACTTCAGGAAATAGGGTTTTCTCCTTTGTTGCAATTGCCTTCAACAAAACTTAATTCCCTTTAAAACCATAGCAGCAAAAATTCACTTTCCTATATAAGAAATTACTAACTTTGCAGACTTAGAATGTAGGAACTTCACTCTCTTATTCTTCTTAATTTCCATATCTGTGCCTCCTTTTATCTGCATTCTGCACTATTTCTGAGAATGTCCAATTACAAATACTCATTACTGGGACCCCAAAAATGTGGAATTTAATTTTTTCAGTCCCATTCTATCCTGAAAATTTTTCAGTGTGAGGACCCCAAGCGTTGCATTGTCTACTCATTACTATATAGTTTACCTCTTCTATAAATTACAAAATGAACCTTTGGCCTTTATCTCGGGTTTACAAGGTAATAATGCCCAGAAATTATCTACTGTGACACTAGTATATATATGTTTAAACAATTTATCTGAAATCTCCATTTCAGATGAGGTTTTGAACTATTTATCTTAAACAGGTTAGTAGTTCTCCAAAAGAAACTTCAGAGAGTTGTATTAAGTGTAATTTTAGGGCTAATGTCTTAAATTACAAGAAGACATTTCCAAGTTCAGTGATAACCAAACATACTTTTTCTTGTTATAATTTATAAAGGCCTGACAAACTGAAATAGTGAAGTGTACTCTAGCAACAGAAAATGAACAGGAACAGTGAGCAATAGAATGTGTAAATTCAGTTTAGATTTCCTTTACTTCAGTAAATGCACAATTTCAGCATTTTTGGTTTACTTTTGTCCAGTAAAACAATAAGAGTGCAGCTTTTAAGTTTCTAAAATGGTAATGTTAACGTAAGATTGAATTATGACTTACCTTGTGAAAAGTGCTGGCAATGTTGAAAAAAACAAAGCAATTCAAATGTGCTACCTGCGATTTTGCACTAAAGAAATTTTACTTATGGGTTCAGCGTCATTGGAAATATACAAACTCTATATTCTTGTCTTTTGCTTGGCTTGATAAAATAGATCTGGCATTTGTCTTCCCTGACTTTTTACTGTAATGTTATTGGTTTCTGTCTGTTGGGCTAAACTGTTTCCACAGTTGTCCCAGGGGCCATGAAGGTTTAATAAACTGTTTGGAAGAAATGTGACATGTGTATAACTTGACTCCATGTTTATAGCTAAAGTAGAGCCAACATATGCTAATTGAAGTGGCACTGCAGGAAGATGTTTATGTATTAATTAAGCCACTTCCCGCACCAACTGTTTCTAAGGAAGTAAGGAATGCAATGGCAAAAAGCCATTCAGACATATGAACGTCATAGTCTGCCAATGTTTTCATAAAGTAAATGTATTTGAAAATTTTGCACTTTATTTATTTCTGAGTTCCAAAATTAGCCTTTTGCAACCTAGTTTTCTGTCTAAGTTTTTGAAATATAAGGTGAAGTATTTGTGAAGGGAATTATTCAGAAAGGTTAAAGGTGTTAGAAGCAAGGCCATTTGTATATGACCTCTTTCTGAAAAGTAGCTATGGTACACATTGTATCAATGTTTGGGCAAAGACACAACTTAAGTGTAAAAAGAGATGCAGTGCAGGAAAACTACACCAGTGTGGTGAAACACTGCAGAAGACTCAGTTTTCATTCATCAGTCCACAACATGAGCATGTTCCCACTAGGCCTCCTCTAGCTCCAACATCAGAACTTCTATTTTCTTCTCCCTCGTGGTTAAGTACTGAGTGTTGTGAAACCCCATTGTTAGCACTAACTTCTTTAACTGCTTCTTTTAACATGAATTGCCTTGAAAGTTCTGCAGTTTTTAAATCAAAGACTGAAAGGCTAAAATAGCCCAATATATCAAATACAAATGTTGAAGAGAAAAAAAAAAGCAGCTAATTTCCAATCTTTCCCACATTCTACTTAGGCAGTCCCCCAATATCAAAGATCCTGTGGGTTCTGAAGTGAATGATGAGGCCACTTTGGAACTGTAAACTCTTCCACAGAAGGGGCAGAAGTTACCTGACAGAGCAGGTAGCTGTGCAGTTTGTGAGGTGGCATACTCCTTTCACTATTTATGTAGGACGCCTGCGTGCTTCTGATGCATAGACTTTAGGTTCTCAACACCGTCCTAAAGGTTCTTTCATCATTTTGACCAGAAATACTTGAGAGTCAGTGAAAGTGATGCATTTTCCCAAGGAGACATTTAAAACCTTTACTCTGTCCTCCCGGAAATATCTGCGTTTGCCAAAGCGTTTTGGAAGTCAGGCGTGCGATGAGGCCAGCACAATGGAGCTGTCTGGGTGTAACTAGTTTCAATGCCTGGGATGATGAACTGGGAAAAGACACTGACACTGGTTTTGCTTGATACAATATGAATTGTCAAATTCCCAGTATGTTTTCTCCTAAAATCAGAGTTATCACGATAAAAATTACATTTCTGCCAGCATAACATAATAGTAATATCAAATTGTGTGACATATTTGTATAACAGTCAATTCAATTATTACAAATATCTGCAAATCCAAAATACAGCAATTCCTACCAGTGAGACTCATATAAGGAACCCAAGAGAGAGGAATCCTGGCAAATAGTACTACAGCATTCACACAGGAACCTCTTAAAAGACTCAAGGATGGGCAGAAATAGTAACACTGGAAAAATTCCAAAGGGAAGAATGCTTCAAGGACTTGCGTCAATCGAAAATGAGTCATGCACATCCATCCATTCTGCTCTAAAACCAGATGCAATAAGTTTTACATCACAAATAAACATCCAATTAAAGAATAGTTTTGATATTTTTCACTTCAAGTTTTGACAGAGTGCTTCAGTTCTGTCTTCACTATTTTTCAGGGAAAGAAAGGATGGTGAGTCTTTTCCTCTTTTATGTCAGGGGCAGCTTCATAGCTAGTCTGCCTTCCATAATAATATGATTATCATGAACTATTAAAATCCATAATACCTCACAAGGTAAACGGAGAATCAACTATGGAACAGCTAGAATAAAGTCTTAGCTTGAAGGCAATTTCAACTTTTGTGCATAGTTTGTATTTCACATCAAAATTAAAGAATTTCAATACGTTATCATTGTTTTATTTTCACTTCGATATATAGATGTCATATTCTACTTTAAAAATGAATGCCAATGATATCATTAGATTTATCAGCTTAAGGATTATAACCCCTATATTGTGGCACTGTCGACTTAACAGGAGTCAAAGATAAATAACCACAGGATTACCACCACAAATCTAATAATGTGATTTTGTGCTCTAAAATCTTGCTCATTGTGCAAGTAATAAAAATCGTCTAAGTATACTGTCCATGACCTAACTGAGGCAAAACACCAATGAAGTCATGGTCTGTATACAGATTACAGAGGAGAAAGTGTTTGCTGTCTTGAGACAAATCATGGTGGATAAATCCTCAGGGCCTGACAAGGTGTTTCCTCGGACATTGTGGGAGGCTAGAACAGAAATTGCAGGGTCCTTAGCAGAGGTATTTAAAATATCCTTAGCCACAGATGAGGAGCCAGAGGATTGGAGGAAAGCTAATGTTGTTCCGTTGTTCATAGAAACATAGAAAATAGGTGCAGGAGTAGGCCATTCGGCCCTTCAAGCCTGCACCGCCATTCAGTATGATCATGGCTGATCATCCAACTCTGAACCCTGTACCTGTCTTCTCTCCATACCCCCTGATCCCTTTAGCCACAGGAGGCTCAAGAATAAGCTGGGAAATTATAGGAGAGATTGACTTAAGTAGTGGGTAAATTGTTGGAAGGCATTCTAAGGGACCAGATATGTAAGCATTTGGATAGCCAGGGGCTGGTTATGGATAGTCAACAAGGCTCCTTGCACGGTAGGTCATGTCTAACCAGCTTTACAGAGATTTTTGAGGAGGTCGCCAGGAAAACTGATGAAGTAAAGGCAGTGAACATTGTTAACATGAACTTTAACTTGGCCTTTGACAATATCTTCAAGGGAGGTTGGAATGCAGTAGAACAGAGGGGTCAGGGAATACAGATCCATAATACTTTGAAAGTGGTGCACAAGTAGATAAGATGATAAAGAGAGCTTTTGGCACATAAATCATAGTCTGAAGTTGTATAAGAGGTTGGTGGGGTCTAACTTGGAGTATTATGAGCAGTTCTCATCAGCTACAGTGGTGCTATCAAGTTTGGGAACACTAAGTTTTCTCTATTTCTGCATAAATATGACCTAAATATGATCAGATCTTCATGTAAGCCCTAAAACTAGATAAAGAGAACCCAATTAAATAAAGGAGGAGGGAACGTTGACTCAGACCATGAGAGGCCTGCGTTGGGCATTTTCATGCCTTACAAGGCGCAAGTTGAAAGTCTGTGTGGGGCGCCACTCCTCGCACAGACACTAGAGCAATGTGTGGTTAAATGCCTTGCTCAAGGACACAAACACTCTGCCACAGCTGAGGCTCGAACTAGCGACCCTAAGATCACTAGGCGAACGCTTTAACCACTTGGCCACATGCCCAACACAACACATAAACATTATACTTGTTCATTCATTTATTGAGAAAAATGATCCAATATTACATGTATTTGTTGGAAAAAGTACGTGAACCTTTGGGGGTAATGCCTTCTAGAAAAGCTATTTGGAGTCAGGTGTTCCATTCAATGAGATGAGATTGAAGGTGTGGGTTGTAGAGGTGCGCTGCACGATAAAAATGACACACAAAGTTAGGTTACTGACAGAGTCTGCTCTTCTCAAGAAAGAACAGTTTATGACAAACATGCCTCAATCAAAACAATTTTCAGAGGACCTTAGAAGATTTGTAGAGATGCATGAAGCTGTTAAAGGTTACAAAAGCATTTCTACAGACTTGAGTGTTCATCAGTCCACAGTAAGAGAAATTTTCTACAAATGGAGGAAACTCAGAGCTGTTGCTACTCTTCCTAGGAGTGGTCATCTTGCAAAGATCACACCAAGAGTACAACGTGCAATGCTGAATGAGGTGAAAAATAACCCAAGGGTAACAGCAGAAGACTTGCAGAAATCTCTAGAACTTGCTAAAGTCTCTGTTCATGTGTCCACTGTATGAAAAAAATTCTGAACAAGAATGATGTTCATGGAAGGACACCACAGAGCAAATGACTGCCCTCCAAAACAAAAACATTGCTGCACGTCTCAAGTTTGAAAAGGACCACCTGGATGTTCTATAATGCTTCTGGGATAATGTTCTGTGGGCAGACAGAACAAAAGTTGAACTTTTTGGCAAAAATACACATCGCTATGTTTGGAGAGAAAACATCACACTGCACATCAACACCAAAACCTCATCCCAACTCTGAAGCGTGGTGGAAGGAGCATCATGGTTTGGGGCTGCTTTGCTACTTCAGGGGCTGGAGAGCTTGCATTAATTGAGGGAACAATGAATTCAAAACTATATCAAGACATTTTACAGGAGAATGTCAGGGTCAGTCCGTGGATCTTAACATTAAGTTGGATAATGCAACAAAACAATGATCCAAAAGACAAGAGCGAATCATCAACAGATTGGTTTCAAAAGGAGAAAATTCATGTTTTGGAATGGCCGAGTCAAAGTCCTGACTTTAACCCTATAAAAATGTTGTGGAAGGACCTGAAGCAAGCAGTTCATGCAAGGAAGCCCACCAGCATCCCAGAGTTGAGGCAGTTTTGTAAAGAACAATGGCCTAGATTTCTTCCAAGCTGAAGCGCAGGACTGTTCAACAATTACCAGAAACGTTTGATTGAAGTTATTGCTGTACAAGGGGGTCACACCAGTTACTGAAAGCAAAGGTTCACATACTTTTTCCAACAAATACAGGTGTCCCCCGCTTTTCGAACATTCGCTTTACGAAACCTGTTACGAAAGACCTACATTAGTACCCTATTTTCGCTTTCAGAACGTGTTTTCACTATTATGAAAAAAAAATTCAGAGCGCGATAAAAGGCGGCGTGTCCCGAGCAGCCGCTCTCCCCCAGATTCTCGCCGGCATTGCTTAAACATGAGCCTGTGAGCAGCCATTTGCAAGATGAGTTCTATGGTATCGGAAAAGCCTGAAAGAGCTCGTAAGGGTGTTATATTTATGGTAAAACTAGACATAATTAAGCATTTTGATCATGGTGAACAAAGTACGGAAAACGTGAGTTTGGCTTGTGGAAGTTGACGAAGATGATGTTGAAGAGGTTTTGGCATCCCGTCACCAAGAACTGACAGATGGAAGAGCTGATGCAATTGGAAGAAAAAAGGATAACAATCGAAACCGAATGAGTAATGATAAAGTAGGACTTTAATTTTGAAAGGGTACGTCGGTTTAGGGGATATTTGCAGGATGGTTTGAGTTCTTATTAAAGAACTGTGTGATAGAAAAATACGCGAGGCTCAGCAGTCAAGCAAGCCTTCCACATCAGCCACAGCAGACGACGAACCTCGACCTTCGACATCGAGGCAGGCAGTCATAGGAGAAGATGAGCTGCCTGCTCTAATGGAAACAGGCGACGAGATGACACCCCAGTGTCCCACCACCCCAACCCCCAGGCCATGGAGAGGTATCAATTCGCGGAGAATGCAAAGGTAGCTGGGAGGCAGGCAGCACATCTTTAAGAAAAAAGCCGAAATAAACATGCTAGTTAATTAGGTGCCGCCGACACGTAATTGTCGGCCCAGATCAGAGACGACGCAATCAGAAATCGGCACTGATCTGGGCCGACAATTATGGGCAGCACCTAATTAATTAGCATGTTTGTTTCGGCTTTTTTCTTAAAGATGTGCTGTGTACCTCCAGGCTACTGCTGGACCCCTGCGTTCTTCGTGGCAATGTATCGCTCAGCGGCCTGGAGGGTGGGGGGCCACTGCACCACCCAAACTCCGACGACTCAGTCTAACAAACCATCATCAGTGTGCTCGGCGCTGAACCAATTATGGTAAGTGATACTACACTGTACATACATTATTTCTACTTTATATAGGCTGTGTATTTTTACGTGTTATTTGGTATGATTTGGCAGTTTCATAGCTTAAAGGTTACTGGAGAGCGTTTGCGCCGTGTTTTTGCCAACAGCGCTTGCATGAGATTTTCTGATGACGGCGCTTGCGTGAGATTTTCGCTCCGGAGAACAGTTCAGTAATGATTGTGGAAAAGTATTTCTACTTTATATAGGCTGTGTATTTATCATATCATTCCTGCTTTTACTATATGTTACTGTTATTTTAGGTTTTATGTGTTATTTGGCATGATTTGGTAGGTTATTTTTGGGTCTGCGAACGCTCACAAAATTTTCCCATATAAATAAATGGTAATTGCTTCTTCGCTTTACGACAATTCGGCTTACGAACCGTTTCATAGGAACGCTCTATCTTCAGATGGCGGGGGAAACCTGTACGTGTTATATTGGATCATTTTTCTCAATAAATAAATGAACACTATTAATTTTTTGTGCTATTTATTTAATTGGGTTCTCTTTATCTAGTTTCAGGACTTATGTGAAGATTTGATCATATTTTAAGTCATATTCTCTTATGAAAACATTTTCATATTTTCTTATGATTAATTCATAATCGGTCCCTGGCCCAGGCAGTTGTCCCCACAAGCTTCAAGATTGCCACCATTGTGCCAGTGCCGAAGCATTCCACTGCCACGGGCCTGAATGACTTCCGTCCAGTTGCACTCACCCCCATCATTGCAAAGTGCTTTGAGAGACTGGTTCTATCACATCTGAAATCCTGTCTGCCCTCTGCCCTGGACCCCCATCAATTTGCCTATCGCACCAACAGGTCAACAGAGGATGTCATCTCCACAGCACTTCACTCTGCCCTGACCCACTTGGACAGCCCCAACTCTTAAGTCAGAATGCTGTTCATTGACTTTAGTTTGGCATTCAATACTGTGATCCCCTCCAAGCTGATCACCAAACTTCGCCAGCTTGATATCAGCTCATCCCTCTGCAATTGGACCCTGGACTTTCTGACTAACAGATTCCAATCAGTTAAGTTAGACATCCTGCCTCCTCCACTCTCACCTTGAACACCGGCGTGCCTCAAGGCTGTGTGCTGAGCCCTCTTCTGTACTCTCTTTTCACCTATGACTGTGTTCCTGTACATGGTTCTAACTCCATAATCAAGTTCGCAAACGACACCACGGTGATTGGTCTGATCAGAGGGGATGACAAGACGGCCTACTGGGATGAGGTTCAACACCTGGCTACGTGGTGTGTCGACAACAATCTGGCCCTTAACACCCAGAAGACCAAGGAGATCATTGTGGACTTCAGGCATGCCAGGAGTCACACTCACATCCCCATCTACATCAACGGAACTGTAGTGGAGCGTGTATCAAGCTTCAACTTCCTTGGTGTCCACATTTCCGAGGATCTCACCTGGTCCCTGAGCTCCTCCATCCTGATCAAAAAGATGCAACAGCGCCTTTATTTCCTGTGGAGCATCAAGAAAGCTCACCTCTGCCCAGGATACTGACGGACTTTTACAGCTATACCACTGAGACCATACTCAATGGTATGCTCAATGGTTTAAGAGACTACTAGACAGGTATATGGAGGAATTTAAGGTGGGGGGTTATATGGGAGGCAGGGTTTGAGGGTTGGCACAACATTGTGGGCCGAAGAGCCTGTAATGTGCTGTACTATTCTAAAAAAAATACTCATTAACTGCATCTCAGTGTGGTATGACAATTGTCCCGTATCAGACCGCAAAGCACTCCAGCGTGTGGTGAAAACTGCTCAGCCGATTATCGGCACCCAATTGCCCACCATTGAGAACATCTACCATAAATGCAGCCTGGGCAGGGCAAAAAGCATTATCAGGGATGCATCTCACCCTAACCATGGACTTTTTACTCTCCTCCCATCCGGTAGGCGCTACAGGAGCCTCCGCTCCTGCACCAGCAAGCACAGGAAGAGCTTCTTCCGAGGCTGTGACACTGCTGAGCCTCACATCACAGCACTAAGCAGTATTGCATCCGTACTGTACTGTCTCAGTACTTTTTTATTTGTGTGCTGTAGCACTTTTTTTATTCATAGTTATTTTGTAAACAACACTATTCTTTGCATTTCTGGTCAGATGATAAATGCATTTCATTGGCTTTGTATCTGTACTCGACACAATGACAATAAAGTTGAATCTATCTATCCATCTATCATATTTTTGCAGAAATAAAGAAAATTCTACAGGGTTCACAAACTTACTAGCACCACTGTACATTCAGGTAGGATATCAATAATCTTGAAAGAGAACAGAAAAATTTTCAAGGATGTTGCCAGCATCTGAGGAGCTGAGTTATACAGAAAGGTTCAATAGGTTAGGACTTTATTTTCTGAAGCATAGAAGAATGAGGGAAGATCTGATAGAGATATATAAATATATGAGTGGTATTATACATAGAAACATAGAAATCTGCAGCACATTACAGGCTCTTCACTCACAATGTTGGGCCGACTATGTAACCTAAGAGATCTCTTACTAGCTCTTCTCTCAGTCAGTCTTGACGAAGGGTCTCGGCCCGAAACGTCGACTGTACCTCTTCCTAGAGATGCAGCCTGGCCTGCTGCGTTCACCAGCAACTTTGATGTGTGTCGCTTGAATTTCCAGCATCTGCAGAATTCCTCATGTTAATGTTTAGGGTAACAGGTTGGACCTTTTCTTGGTGGAGGTGGACAATGCATGGATGTTACTTGCTAGTTTTGAGGCTCGAATGTTACTTGTCACTTTTCAATTGATCAGAGTTCAGAATTGTCATGTTCCAGTAAGGAGTAAGAACAAGGATGCAAAGGTAAGGGAACCTCAGATTATCACAAAGATTCTAAATTGGCTTAGGAGGAAAAAGGAAGCGTATATAAAGCTAAGGAAGGCAAAATCAGACTGAGTTCCCGTAGAATATAAAGTTAGCAGGAAAGTGCCCAAGCCGACAATTAGGAAGGCCAATAGGGGCCATGAAATGCCATTGGTGAGCAGGATCAAAGAGAATCCCAAAGGCATTTTATATTTATATTAAAAGAGGATAACTAAGGAGACTAAGGAAAACTAAGAGTTTAATCAAATATAAAGAAGGGAATTTGTACTTGGAGCAAATGGTAGATAGACTAAATGAGTACTTTGTGATGGTATTTACCAAGAAGCAGTTGGAGGATAGTCCAGGCAGAGTAATGCATGCTAATATATTGTGATACTTTGAGATAAGGAGGTGGTAGTGCTGGGTCTTAGTTAAAGCATCAAGGTGGACAACTCTTCAGGACCTGATAGCAGATATCCCAGAATATTGAAAGAAGCAAGTGAGGTGATTGCTGGGGCTTTGACAAAGATCCTTGTGTCTTCACTGGTAACAGGTGAGATCCCAGAGGGTTAGAGAGTAGCAAATGTTGCACCTTTGTTCAAGAAAGAAAAGAGGTATAATCCAGGTAATTATAGGCCAGTGATCCTTATGTCAGTGGTAGGGAAGCTACCGGAGAGGATACCTGAGTGATAGGTTTTATGCAAATTCAGAAAGGCATGGTCTGCTTGAGGACAGTCACATTCATTTTGTGCAGGGCAGGTCATGCCTTCAAAGTTCAAAGTAAATTTATTATCAAATAGTGTCAGTTGTGTGTGTTGTGTTCAAAAAGCAGTGATTTTTATCACCAGATAGTTGGTCAGAAATAAGCAGTAAGAAAATTCAGAACAGTTTTGCTCATTGCATTCAGGCTTGGAGATGCCAGAAACAGCCGGGAGTGAAAATGAAATGATTACACAACTTCAACAAGTTAGGAACTACAAAGAATTTGAAGGTGTCGGCAAAAATTTTGAACGCTATAGTAAAAATGATTTGGAAGACCTAATTGTCGAAAGTATTGTATGAAGGCAATCCACTATCTGCACTAGGTGTCCGCACTGATTTTGTTCATTTACAATCAATCTAAAGTACATGGCAGCGTACACTGGATGAATTCCTCCATCAATTACTATTAGGAATAAATACAGTATTGGTAGTGTTCTAATTTGTTCAGTATTTCATTTAAATAATTTGTTGCTTAGTTAAATGGTAATTTATCTTTTTTATACCTTTTTATCTATTTCCATGAAACTTCAGCTAACTGGGGCAATTAACTAGAATGTACTGAATATCAATACTTGGATGAAAATGTAGATGGGTGGACTTGCAAGTTTACAATGACACCAAGATTGGTGGAGTTGTGGAAGTGTAAAGAGCTATCAAAGAATACAGCAGAACATAGATCTGTTACAGATATTGGCAGAGAAGTGGCAGATGGAGTTTAATCTAGGCAAGTGTGAGGATTTGCACATTGGGAGGTTAAGTCTACAGTTAATGGTAGGCCACTTAATAGCACTGAGGTGCAGAAATCTTGTGATTCATGTCCATGGGACTGTAAGTGGATAAAGTGATAAAGAAGGCATATGACATGCTTGCCTTCATAGGTAGGGGCGTTGAGTAAGTCATGCTGGAGCTATATAAAAATTTAATTAGAGCACACAGAGTATTTTGTACAGTTCTGGTCACCTCATTATAGGAAGGACGTGGAGACTGGGTTGAGACTGAAGAAGAGGCCTATCAGGATGCAGCCTAGATTAAACAGTGCAAGCTGTAAAGACAGGTTGGCCAAATTTGCGTTTTTCTCCTTAAAGTGTCAGAGGCCAAGGGGAAACCTAACTGGGATTTTTAAAATCATGAGAGGCATTGGGAGTCAGGTCTTTTTCCCCAGAGTAGAAATGTCAAACACAGTAGACATGTTTTTAAGGTTGGCTAGGCAGTTTAAAGGACACATGAGGGGTAATTAGTTATGCAGAGAGCGGCAAGTCTCGGGAATAGGTTGCCAAGGTATTAGTGAATGTAGGTAGTTTAGTGGAGTTTCAAAGGCTCTTAGAGAGACCCATAATTATGAAGGGAATGAGGGATGTGGACATTTAGTAGAAATTGGCATCTAGATCAGCACATCATGGGCCAAATGGCCTAACCTATGCTATACTGTTCTATGTTTCACGTTCTCAACACGTATGAATGTTCCCCAAGAACAGTTTCATTGGCTCAAGAGTGGAATGATTTACCTATCAATTTCCACAGCAAGAGCTGTCTTCTATTATACTTTCACATGGTCATATGACCTATGCAAGCAAATTAATCCATAGAACCCACCATTCAACCAGTATATTAATATATTAATCCTCTTAATAAAATGCATTTAGTTCAGTTATCAACATGAAGATATGTCAATAATAGTAACCAAAAAAGATAAAAGGCATAATTCCAAATCGGGCTAATTGGTATTGAGATACAGCAAGATGACTGTCAAGAACAAGGCCATGATTATATTTGAATTAAGTAATCAATCCTTTCAAGATGTGTAGTAATGCTGTTACAGCTGTCTCACATATTCTGAACTGCTAGCAATTATTAAAACTTTGAAAACACTGCTCACTCAATTTAAGTTAAATTACATAGAAAGTGGTGGGCCTTTTTTTCAAATATTCTAGCCTCAGTCTGGTCTAAGCAAGGCACACAAAATGCTGAAGGAACTTAACAGGCCAGGCAGCATCTAAGGAAAAGAATACAGTTGGCATTTCGGACTGAGACCCTTCAGCAGCACTGGAGAAAAAAAAATAGTCCAGTCTAGTCTACTGGATTCAATCAGCTTTGTCCATTGAATACCTTACTTTGAAAGCACCTCTTTTCAATACAGAAATAATGACATTGTGGAGTTCATTCAACTGGACAACAGGAGGGAAGGATTGGTAGCATATGTTAGACTACAAATTAACAAACAGCTACATCATGCAATAGCGTTTTCCAATTAATCTTATCACCGACTTTCTGAACATTACCCTGCAGGCTGCTATAAGACCATACATAGGAGCCAGCAGTGAAAAGAGATAATAACAACAGGAAGAAAGCAAATGAACTTAGCCTGAGATACTGGCACCCCAAGTGGAGTCTGCATGTTGAAAAGTCGTTCCTGTTCTTTAAAAACAGATGCAGAAATATTCGTCTCTCCATGGGTTCATTAATAGAAATTGAGTGGACACTCAGCTGTACACAATGTTTCATTTTGAGTCAGGTATGTAGTGCCCCAATCATTCCCATGGCCACCAGTTGCCAATAACATTGCGAATGGAAGCATACCAAAAAACGTTGGAAATACTCAGTAAGCCTGAGAGAACAACAGCAAGTGCTGAGAGACAGAGTTAATATTTCCAGTTAAGGCTAATTCTTCAGAACTGAAGAGTACCATTTTATAAGAGTCATAGAGAGGGAGTGCAGAAACAGGCCCTTCTGCCTATCAAGTCTGGTTAACCATCAACCACTCAATTTTACATTGATCCCTTTTTATATCTTCTTCACATTCTCTTCAACTCCCCCTATCCCTCCAATTCTGCTACACATGTACATGAGGGGAAATACACAGTGACTACTTAACCTGCCAACTATGTTTGAAATGTGGGAGGAAACTTGAGCACCCAAATGAAACCTACAGTGTTCGCTCCCTGGAAGACAAGCTGGATTGCCTTCGTCTGCAGCTGACCCAGCGCAAGATGAGGAACTGCTGTGCACTTGTTCATGCAGAATTATGGCTCCAGGACAATATCCGATGCGCCATCACCATCAGGGTTATGTTGCTCAGGGCCTTGTCTTAACATTATTTTGTGACTGTATGTGCTATCATAACTATATATGCAGTAATTAGTGTTTGTCACCTTGGTCCCAGAGGAACAGCATTTGGTTTAGCCATATACGTGCGTATGGTTGAATGACAGTTAAACTTGAACCTGAATTTGAATGACAAAGATAGTAGGCACATGGGAACACCACCAGCTTCAGACACATACCATTCTGATTTGGAAATATATCACTGGTCTTCAATTGTCACATGGTCTAAGATTGAATTGAACTGGGATCTAAAGCTCTATGGGAAGGAAATAGCAATTTTCCACATTTATTCTTGAATGACCTGGCTCTAATTTTAAGATTGAGTATCGCCAAAAGACAAAAAATTTACATATTAACATGATCAAAATCTTTTAGCATTTAATAACCTCAAATATACTTAAAGAAACTTAAGACAACATAACTCTGTGATTTACCTATGTAACTCTTATATCAAAGATTCATACAAGATACAAAGTACATTTATTATCGAAGAATGTATATATTATACATCCCTGAGATTTGTCTGCTTTGCCGCAAAGCAAGAAACCCAAAAGAACTCAATAAAAACAAATAAAGACCACCACCCAACGCACAAACGATAGAAGTGAGCAACAGCATTCCGAACCAAATTGAGTCCTTAGATCGGAATCCCCAGAGCAGCCCGAAGTAGGACCATGCTCTCAGTTCAACATATTAGCATGGCAGATGACCACGAAGCTCGCAGACATGAAGCACAGCAAACCTCTCCACCAAACCACCATTTCCTAGTATCCATATCTAGTTCCCATTTTATTTCTCCATCCTTCTTAATTTTTGTTTGTTCCCTCGCTTATTTCTCAGTCTTCTTTCTCATTATTCTCCAAGATATTCAAGCCCCTTTAATTTTCAATATCTCTCTTTACACCATAGAGTCACAGAACACGACAGAACACAAACAGGCCTTTTAGCCCATCTACTCTGTGCCAAGCTATTAATCTGGCTAGTTCCATTGGCCTGCATCTGGACCACAGCCTTCCATTCCCTTCCTATCCATGTACCTATCCAAACATCTCTTAAATGACGAAATCCACCCACACCTACCACTTGCACTTGTTCAGTACTCTCACCAGCCTCCGAGTGAAGAACATCCCCCTCATATTCCCCTAAAACATTCCATTTTCACCTTTAACCCATGATATCTGGTTGTAGTCTCACCAAACCTCAGTGGAAAAAGCCTGTTAGCATTTTTCCTATCTCTAACTCTGATAATTTTGTATACTTTTATCAAATCTTCCCTCAATCTTCAGTGTTCTAGGGAATAATGTCCTAGCCTATTCAAACCTTTCCCTATAACTTAGGTCAAGTCCTGGCAACATCTTTGTAAATTTTCTCTGCACTCTTTCAACCTTGTTTACATCTTTCTCGTATGTAGGTAACCAAAACTGCACACAATCTCCAAATTAGGCCTCACCAACACCTTATACAATTTCAACATAATATCACAACTCCTGTACTCAATATATTGATTTATGATGGCTAATATGCCAAAAGATTTCTTTACGACTCTACCTACCTGTGACACCACTTGTAAGAAATTATGGATCTGTATTTTCAGGTCCTTCTATTCTACCACGCTCCTCACTGATCTACTGCGCACTGTGTAAGACAAATGCTGGTTGGTCCTCCTAAAGTGCAACACCTCACACTTGTCTGCATTAAATTCCACCTGTCACTTATCAGCCCAATTTTCCTGCTGGAAGCTTTGATAGTCTTCCTCACTGTTCACTGCACCCCCAATCTTGGTGTCAACTGTCAATTTGCTAATCCAGTTCATTACATTATCACCTGCATAATTAATATACATGACAAACAACAATAGACCCAGCACCAATCCCTGCTGCACACCACTAATCACAGGTCTCCAGTCAGACAGACAACCATCTACCATCGTTCTCTGGCTTCTCCCGCGAAGCCAATGCTAATCCAATTTGCAAGGTTATCTTAGATGCCAAGCGACTGAACCTTCATGATCAATCTGCCATGCGGCACCTTGTCAAAGGTCTTGCTAAAGTCCATGCAGACAACATCCACCGCCTTACCTTCATCAACTTTCGTAATAACTTCCTCAAAAAAACTCTATGAGATTGGTTAGATACAACTTACTACAAACAAAGCCATATTGACTATCTTTAATCAGTCCCTGTCTATCCAAATACTGATATATCAAGTCCCTTAGAATACCTTCCAATAACTTTCCGACTACGGACATCAAGCTCACTAAACTACGATTTCCTGACTTATTCTTAAAGGCTTTCTTAAACAATGGATCAACATGAGCTACCCTCCAATCGTTTGGCACCTCACTCGTGGCTAAGGATTTTTTAAATATCTCTGCTAGGCCCATTGCAATTTCTGCACTAGACTCCCACAGAATCTGAGGAAATACCCTATTAGGCCCTGGGGATTTATCCACCCTAATTTGCTTCAAGACAGCAAACATTTCCTCTTCTGTCATCTGCATAGGGACCATAACCTCACTGCTGCATATCCTCACATCTACAGACTCTGTGTCTGTCTCCCGAGTAAATCCCGAGTAATATCCATTTAAGATCTCTCCATCTCTTTTAGATCCATGCATAGGTTACCATTCTGATCTTTCAGAGGACCAATTTTGTTCCTTGCTATACTTTTGCTCTTAATATACCTGCAGAAGTCCTTAGGATTCTCCTTCACTTTGTCTGCTACAGCATCTTCATGCCTTCTTTTAGCCCTCCTGATTTCCTTCTTAAATGTTATTTGCCATTTCTCATACTCCTCAAGTACCTCGTTTGTTCCTGCCTGCCATATCTGCTGTGCACCTCCTTCTTTTTCTTAACAAGAATATCTCTTGAAAACCAAGGTTACCTAAACATGTTATCTTTGCCTTGTATTGACAGGAACAAACAAACTCTGTACTCTCAAGATTTCACTTTTGAAGGCCTCCCACTTACCAAGTATATCTTTGCCAAAAAACAACCTGTCCCAATCCACACTTGCCAAATCCTTTCTGATACCATCAAAATTGGCCTTTCTCCAAGTTAGAAACTCAGCCTGGGAATCAAACCTTCCTTTTCTATACTTTCCTTGAGACTAATGGCATTATGATCATCCGATGCAAGGTGTTCCCTTACACAAATTTCTGTCATCTGCTTTGTCTCATTCCCTAATAGGAGATATAGTATCGCACTCTCTTTAGTTGGGAACTCTATATACTGATTAAGGAAACTTTCCTGAACACGTTTGATGAACTCTTTCCCATTCAGTGCTTTTACAGTATGGGAATCCCAGTCATCATGTGGAAAGTTTATGTCAGCTACTATCACTACCTTATGTTTCTTGCAATAGCCTGCGACCTCTACAAATTTTTCCTCTAAATCCCACAGACTGTGAGGTGTTCTATAATATAATCCCATTAACATGGTCATGCCTTTCTTATTCCTCAGTTTTACCCGTAAAGCTTAATTAGACCTACTCTCCAGTCTGTACTGACTGAGTACTACCTTGACATTTTCCCTGACTAGTAATGCCACCTCTCCCACTTTAATCATTCCCACTCTATCACGTCTAGAACGATGAAACCCCGAAACATTGAGTTGCCAATCCTGCCTTCCTGCAACTATGTCTCACTAATGGCTACAATGTCATAATTGCACATGTTGATCCATGCCTAAGCTCAATACTCCTTGCACTGAAATATACACAGCTCAGAACATTATTCCCACCGTGCTCGACCTTTTGATTCCTGACTTTGTATGTAGGTTTAACAACATCTTTCTCCACAACCACTCCAATACCTGTTCTAGTACTCTGATCCTGATCTCCTTGAAACTGTAGTTTAAACGCCATCCCCCACCCCCACCCCTGTGCAGCTAGCAAACTTTCCGTTGAGTATTAGTTTCCCTTCACTTTAGGTATAAACAGTCCCTTCTGTACAAGTCCCACCTTCATTAGAAGAGAGCCCGATGATCCAGAAATCTGAAGCACTCCTGTCTGCACCATCTCCTTAGCCATGTCTTAAACTGTACGATATTCCTATTTCTGGCCTCACTAGCATATGCCATGTGTAGCAATCCTGAGATCACAGCCCTGGAGGTCTTGTCCTTTAACCTAGCGTCTAACTCCCTGACCTCACTATGCAGGACCTTATCACCCCTCATCCCCATACTATTGGTACTGACATGGACCACGACCTCTGGCTGCTCACCCTCTCACTTAAGAATACCATGAACTTGATATGAGATGTTCCTGACCCTGAAACCCAGGAAGCAATATTGTTACACAGAACCTCCTTTCTGTTCCCCTAACCAATGAATCTCCTGTCACTAAGCCTAAGCTCAATACTCCTTGCACTGAAATATACGCAGCTCAGAACATTATTCCCACCACGCTCAATCTTTTGAGTCTTGACTTTGTACGTAGGCTGAACAACATCTTTCTCCACAACCACTCCAATACCTGTTCTGGCACTCTGATTCCAATCCCCTTGAAACTGTAGTTTAAACGCCACCCCCCATCCCTGTGCAGCTAGCAAACTTTCCGCTAGGGTATTAGTTCTCCTTCATTTCAGGTATAAACAGTCCCTTCTGTATAAGTCCCACCTTCATTGGAAGACTCAATGTCAGAGACCTCTGCTAGGTCATTCCCCCCCACCCAACCCAAAAGAATCCAAAGCGGTATACCTATAGTTGAGGAGAACAGCTACAAGAGTACTCTGAACTGCCTGCCTATCTTTTTTCCTCCTCCTGATGGTCACCCAGTTACCTGTGTCTTGCGCCTGGGTATAACAACCTCCCTCTATGTCCTGTGTATCAACCGCTCAGCTTCCCAAATAATCTGGAGTTCATCTAGTTCCAGCTCTAACTCCTTAACATGGTCTGTTAGAAGCTGCAGCTGGATGCACTCTTTGCAGGTGTAGCTGTCAGGGACACAGCCTTCCCACATCCCACAAGAGAAGTATTTTACTATCCTCACTGGCAACGCCCCCACCCTGCTCTAAATATGCAATAAGAAATAAAGAATAAATAATGAAAAAAAATCTACGTACCTATGGCCTGTGTCTCTCCTCGCTGAAACATCAATGACTCAAAGCCGCAACTCTGCACTCTAACACTGTCCCACTCACACAATGACTACTCTGCTTAAATCCATCTTCTTTTTATTGGACCTTGCCATGTGCCTAATTATGTGCAATCCAATGTCTCTTTGGGACCTGTGGTGCGTAAAATGTGCTGACTGCCCCCGCTCACTTCTTTTAAACTCTCTCTCCCTCTACACAATCCAAGATCTACTCAGGAACTCTTTTGCATTCTATGCAATCCAATGTTTCCACTGGAACTGTGGTGTCCGAAATGTCACCAACTTCTGCAGCAGGTTTTGGGTGTGGGATGAAGCACATGGACTGTTTGTTCCAATCCCATCAGAGAGGACCACCAGCCTCAAAAACAGTTACTTTCCCCAAGCAGTAAGGCTGATCAACACCTCCACTCACTAACTCCACCACAGGAAATTTTATTATTTCCTGTCAGTCACTTTATGTACAACCTAGCAGCACTTTATGGTGATACAATCAACTTACTTATATAAGCTAAATTAATATTTATTGTATTTTTTCTTCTTGTTTTCTTTATAGTTTGTGTATTTTTTTGTGCTGCATCGGACCTGGAGTAACAATAATTTCATTCTCTTTTACACCTACTTACATGATTTCTTGATTCTTGAATCTTGAAATGTGAAAAAGAGCGAGATCCTGGACCGCTTGGGTCTGTGCTCATGACAGGAATCAGCAATATTGACAGACTTCCTCTAAAGGGACTGATCTGAAGTCACCATGTTAGGGGCCAATGACTTGTCACGCAAGTTTTGCCAGTGCAATATCACATGATTTGTCTTCTTCTAGATATCAGATTGATTAATTAACTTGTCAGATTAAGGTTATATCGTAGGTTTACATTGTGTTATCAGATTCAAGATGAAAGCTACAGTAAAAATCAGTAATATGATATTCTAAAGTCCTATTACACATGATTTGACCATGATTTACATTATGGATAAAATTAGATTTTTACTGGTCTGCCAATAGCAGAAGTGATGACCATGAATTATAAATTAAACTTAAAAAAACCTACAAATAATGTAAATCTGAAATAAATACAGAAAATGGTGGAAAAACTCAACTGGTCAGGCAGCATCTCAGCAAAGAGGAACACACACTTTTAGGTCTGATGAAAGGCTGGTGGACCCAAAACACTGATGACAGTATCTCTATTCACAGATGTTGCTTACAGAGTTTTTGTAGCATTTTCTGTTTTTAGATTAATTATGACATAGAATATTAATATTAAAAGTTAACATGTTTATTTTTATACCTTTCTTTTCAATCCTAACAAAAGTATTTACCTGTTTATTTTCAAGTATTTTTAAATTATAATATGTTTGTAATTACATTGGAAAAGAAACTTTAATTTAGAAATGTTATCAATATCCTAAATTACTTAATTTTCCCACTATACAACAGTGATATATTCATTATCTGCAAAAAAGAGGTAAGCTAAGGTTGTCTAAACCAGGGGTCCCCAACCTTTTTTGCACTGCAGACCGGTTTATTATTGACAATATTCTTGCGGACCGGCCAACCGGCGGTGGGTAGGGCAAGAGTGGCAGTCAAATACATTGTGTTTACCCTGAAAAGACTACAATGACCACGAAGCCTTGCGCGGGCACCAGTGCGCATGCGTGCCTTGCGCATGCGTATGGGTATCGGTTTTTTTCTACAAATTGTTTTTGGCGATTCTGTTCGGGGGAGGGTGGGGGGAGTGTTAAACACGACCGGAATATAGGTGATAAGTGGCTAATACACTCAATTTCGTTTCTAAAAGGGTTTATCTAACGAATTTAATATTAAACACACAGCGCATATTTTCCTTGCATGAATATAGCGATAAGTCAATTATCAGGGGAAGACAGGGGAGCTTGAAGTAAGTGTTGAACAAACTTCCAGTAGAAGTGGTAGAGGCAGGTTCGGTATTATCATTTAAAGAAAGATTGGATAGGTATATGGACAGGAAAGGACTGGAGGGTTATGGGCTGAGTGCACGTCGGTGGGACTAGGCGACAGTAGTGTTCGGCACGGACTAGAAGTGCCAAGATGGCCTGTTTCCGTGCTGTAATTGTTATATGGTTATATAAGTAAGTCAATAGCATCATAACATTTTAAGTAACGTTTGGATATTACACAGCACATATTTTCCCCGTATGAACATATAAAATCATTGCAACACACCAATATCGCTGAATCAGTGGGAGCCCTGGGCTTGTTTCCCTGCAACAAGACAGTCCCATCGAGGGGTGATGGGAGACAGCGATACTCGAAGGGGGTTCCTTATGTCCAGTCTATTCCGCAATTTAGTTTTCGTTTCATTCATTGCAGAGATATATTGGAAATGGAAGCAACGTTTTCAGTGCTTTCGTGGCTATCTCAGGATATTCAGCCTTGACTTTGATCCAGAATGCCGGCAGAGATGTTATGCCAAACATACTTTTCAGCCCGCCGTCATTTGCAAGCTCAAGGAGTTGATCTCCTTCCCGCACTGGCATGGATGACGCGCGGGGAATGACCTCGCGTAAGTTCAAGCTCAACAGTGCGTGACAGAGAATGAAGAAAGGTGCAGCTGACTATCGCCAAATCATATTGTTTCCTCGCAGCCCAGTAGCACATGCCCTGCGGCCCGGTACCAGTCCGCGGCCTGGTGGTTGGGGACCGCTGGTCTAAACTGCTATGCAAATACACATTTTTCTTTCTAACTTCCTTTCCATAACATATGTAGGGTAGGCCGTATCTCGGGTAATGATGAGTTTGAGTACAGAGAGGAAATTAAGAACCTGGGGGCATGGTGCGAAGACAATAACCTATCCCTCAACGTCAGCAAGATGAAGGAATTGGTTGTTGACTTCAGAAGGAGTAGCAGACTGCATGACCCAATTTACATCGGTGGTGAACAAGTGGAACAGGTCAAAAGCTTTAAGTTCCTCGGGGTCAATATCACAAATGACCTGACTTGGTCCAACCAAGCAGCGTCCACTGCCAAGAAGGCCCACCAGCGCCTTTACATCCTGAGAAAGCAAAAGCAATTTGGCTTGTCCCCTAAAACCCTCACTAATTTTTATAGATGCACCGTAGAAACCGTAGGGTGCATCACAACCCGGTATGGAAGTTGTCCTGTTCATGACCAGAAGAAGCTGCAGGAGATCGTGAGTACAGCCCAGCACATCACACAAATAAATCTTCCATCCTTGGAAACAACAGGAATACTGCAGATGCTGGAAATTCAAGCAACACACATCAAAGTTGCTGGTGAACGCAGCAGGCCAGGCAGCATCTCTAGGAAGAGGTACAGTCGACGTTTCAGGCCGAGACCCTTTGTCAGGACTAACTGAAGGAAGAGTTAGTAAGAGATTGGAAAGTGGGAGGGGGAGAGGGAGATCCAAAATGATAGGAGAAGACAGAAGGGGGAGGGATGGAGCCAAGAGCTGGACAGGTGATTGGCAAAAGCGATATGAGAGGATCATGGGACAGGAGGTCCGGGGAGAAAGACAAGGGCGGGGGGGAACCAGAGGATGGGCAAGGGGTATAGTGAGCGGGACAGAGGGAGAAAAAGGAGAGTGAGAGAAAGAATGTGTGTATAAAAATAAATAACGGATGGGGTACGAGGGGGAGGTGGGGCATTAGTGCAAGTTAGAGAAGTCAATGTTCATGCCATCAGGTTGGAGGCTACCCAGATGGAATATAAGGTGTTGTTCCTCCAACCTGAGTGTGGCTTCATCTTTACAGTAGAGGAGGCCGTGGATAGACATGTCAGAATGGGAATGTAATGTGGAATTAAAATGTGTGGCCACTGGGAGATCCTGCTTTCTCTGGCGGACAGAGCGTAGGCGTTCAGCAAAGCGGTCTCCCAGTCTGCGTCGGGTCTCGCCAATATATAGAAGTCCACATTGGGAGTACCGGACGCAGTATATCACCCCAGCCGACTCACAGGTGCAGTGTTGCCTCACCTGGAAGGACTGTCTGGGGCCCTGAATGGTGGTAAGGAAGGAAGTGTAAGGGCATGTGTAGCACTTGTTCCGCTTACAAGGATAAGTGCCAGGAGGGAGATCAGTGGGGAGGGATGGGGGGGACGAATGGATAAGGGAGTCGCGTAGGGAGCGATCCCTGCAGAAAGCGGGGGGGGGGGGAGGGAAAGATGTGCTTAGTGGTGGGATCCCGTTGGAGGTGGCAGAAGTTACGGAGAATAATATGTTGGACCCAGAGGCTGGTGGGGTGGTAGGTGAGGACCAGGGGAACCCTATTCCTAGTGGGGTGGCGAGAGGATGGAGTGAGAGCAGATGTACGTGAAATGGGGGAGATGCGTTTGAGAGCAGAGTTGATAGCGGAGGAAGGGAAGCCCCTTTCTTTAAAAAAGGAGGACACCTCCCTCGTCCTGGAATGAAAAGCCTCATCCTGAGAGCAGATGCAGCGGAGACGGGAGGAATTGCGAGAAGGGGATGGCATTTTTGGAAGAGACAGGGTGAGAAGAGGAATAGTCCAGATAGCTGTGAGAGTCAGTAGGCTTATAGTAGACATCAGTGGATAAGCTGTCTCCAGAGACAGAGACAGAAAGATCTAGAAAGGGGAGGGCCATGTCAGAAATGGACCAGGTAAACTTGAGGGCAGGGTGAAAGTTGGAGGCAAAGTTAATAAAGTCAACGAGCTCAGCATGCGTGCAGGAAGCAGCGCCAATGCAGTTGTCGATGTAGCGAAGGAAAAGTGGGGGACAGATACCAGAATAGGCACGGAACATAGATTATTCCACAAAGCCAACAAAAAGGCAGGCATAGCTAGGACCCATATGGGTGCCCGTAGCTACACCTTTAGTTTGGAGGAAGTGGGAGGAGCCAAAGGAGAAATTATTAAGAGTAAGGACTAATTCCGCTAGACGGAGCAGAGTGGTGGTAGAGGGGAACTGATTAGGTCTGGATTAGGCCACACATTTTAATTCCACATCCCATTCCCATTCTGACATGTCTATCCACGGCCTCCTCTACTGTAAAGATGAAGCCACACTCAGGTTGGAGGAACAACACCTTATATTCTGTCTGGGTAGCCTCCAACCTGATGGCATGAACATTGACTTCTCTAACTTGCGCTAATGCCCCACCTCCCCCTCGTACCCCATCCGTTATTTATTTTTATACACACATTCTTTCTCTCACTCTCCTTTTTCTCCCTCTGTCCCTCTGACTATACCCCTTGCCCATCCTCTGGTTCCCCCCACCCTTGTCTTTCTCCCCGGACCTCCTGTCCCATGATCCTCTCATATCCCCTTTGCCAATCACCTGTCCAGCTCTTGGCTCCATCCCTCCCCCTCCTGTCTTCTCCTATCATTTTGGATCTCCCTCTCCCCCTCCCACTTTCAAATCTCTTACTAACTCTTCCTTCAGTTAGTCCTGACGAAGGGTCTCGGCCTGAAACGTCGACTGCACCTCTTCCTAGAGATGCTGCCTGGCCTGCTGCGTTCACCAGCAACTCTGATGTGTGTTGCTTCCATCCTTGGACTCACTTTACACCGCACGCTGTCGGAGCAGTGCTGACAGGATAATCAAGAACACGACCCACCCAGCCAACACACTTTTCATCCCTGTTCCCTCTGGGAGAAGGCTCAGGACGCTTGAAGACTCATACGGCCAGACTTGGGAACAGCTTCTTTCCAACTGTGATAAGACTACTGAACGGATCCTGACCCGGATCTGGGCCTGTTCTCCAAATATCCGGACCTGCATCTTGTTTTTTTTCGCACTACCTTACTTTCCATTTTTCTATTTTCTATTTATGATTTATAATTTAATTTTTTAATATTTACTATCGATTTGTAATCAAGGGAGTGGGAAGCGCAGAATCAAATATCACTATGATGATTGTACGTTCTAGTATCAATTGTTTGGCGACAATAAAGTATAAAGTATATATATCATGCAGATGTTATGTGAAACTATGTTATAGCAGAATTTTCCCTAAATGATTCTTGTAATTAAGTGCCATGATATGATTCCAGATATAGACGTGTTTAAATCTTCAATCATGAGCCTTTTGTTACAGAGGTTTGTGAAAGGAGAGCAAGAACAAGAGAAATCAGAAAAAAAGAGAATGAGAAAGCAAAGAAAAAGGATGAAAGAGAACGAAGTTGATCAAATTAAATTAGAACTCTCCCACAAAATTCTCACAAATATAGCCTGAGGTCTACAGCACAAAGTACCAGTTAAAACAGAGTGAAAAACAAGATGAAGATTTTCATAAAAATAAGGCATGTAGAAACATGAAGTGCAGAATAATCAAACACAATTTGCCCTATCAAGCCAGTCAAAGTTAAACCCATTTGTGAGTATTTCATCAGACCCTTTCTTGACTCCTTCAATAAAATGTTAACAATACGCCATTAATATCTATAAGATTAACTAACTAGGAAGCATATTTTAATATGATTCTCAAGTAACATTAGAATCCTAATTCAATATCATAAATCATTTCCTGTCACACAGTATGAAGAACAACAAACAAACTTGCTGCCAATGAATACAAAAAAATTAAGTAGCCTTCTCCAATGGAGAAGCTAACCTGCATACTAAGATTTTATCAGTGATTGAAGAGCTTCAAAATAAAACACATGGGCTACTTTCAGATAGTACAACCTTATCAACATCCTGCTAGCAGAATGGTCTTGCAGCACACTTTTATTGCTCTCTAAATGATTGGTATAATGCTGCTTGCAGGGTACTTCAAATATATTTGATATATCAATATTTAGCTGTTTACCTAAGTTTTAAGTTTTATGTTCCTCTCAACGACATAGAATTTCATATGGATTAGCAAAGTTAATCCATTCCTCTCTGCAGCACTTGTGATACTTTATAATGACAAACTAATTGAATGCCAAGGAATTGAAGAAAAGATCAAAATAACTCAATTAATTAGTTGCACTTTACTCCTGCAAGATAACAGTGACATCAAGAAAGGTCTTCTGCATTTACTTATATTCAACACAGTGAAAATCAGGACAACTGAATAAATAGAGCTGCCATCCTCGATAGGACATCAAGGTAAAGGGTTGCTTGCGTTAAATGTTTAGGTAGAACTTAACTGATAAAAAAAAGTGAATTTGTTTCTTGTCATGGCCATGAATTCTCTTCCACTGACCATCAGATCATTTCTTTGCCTTTGTGGAAAAAATGGAGCTCTGAAAGGCCGCTGAGTTTTAGTATAACACAGGACAACATTTCATACATAATTAAGTATAACTCTGAGACATCTTGAGGAGATTAGTGCACCAACTATCTAGGCTGAAGTAAAGGCTAATTGCCTAAAATATTGTCTCACTGAACTTTGTCAAATGAACTACATGAACAGCCACTGGAGCCATCCCCAATGTAAACAGAGTAACTACATTAGAACATCTAATGAACTGGATAATTAATTAATATATCCTATAGGAACAATTTACTTTTTCTATTTAGGGAACAAAAAGGCTTAATGAAAAAAATGAAGGCTTGACTATTACCTGGATTTCTCTGTGACTCAAACTGATCCTTAGCACCACATTACTGCCAACATTCTGATTCCATCTCAAACCACTTGAAGCTAGCTTTAATCAGGCAAAATAAAAAGCAGACAGAAATCTTTGCTAAGGGTTTTATTTCACCATGCATCATAAATTTAAAACCCCTTTCATCATAAGATTGTGTTGCGTCAGTTGCCTATAAATTCCTTTTCATTTCTGTAGTGGTATCTATCAGACCATGTCATCTGTTTTACTGCAGGCAAGAAACACCACACCTCTTCCTGAGACACAGTCAACACATAAACAAAATGACAGTGTCGAGCCACCATATCACCACTCTCCTTTCATAATTACTTATCAGAAACTAGTTGCTAAAACAAACAATGCAATACTCCAAGGTGAAAGTACACAGCAACGGAGTGAAGGAGCAGCAATGGCAGCTAAATGCAAATCTCACTTCCATGATTATGATATAGGTTGGGGCGGCACAGAGGGGGTGAGATGGAGGACAGAGAATTGAGGAGGTGGAGGTGGAACAGGAGACAAGAATGGAGGAGATGAGGTAAGGGGGCAGCGTTTGTGGAACCTCTCAGTGTATTTAAGTGACAATAGACAATAGGTGCAGGAGAAGGCTATTCAGCCCTTTGAGCCAGCACCGCCATTCACTGTGATCATGGGTGATCATCCACATTCAGTACCCTGTTCCTGCCTCTTCCCCATATCCCTTGACTCCGCTATCTTTAAGAGCTCTATCTAACTCCTTCTTGAAAGAATCCAGAGAATTGGCCTCCACTGCCTTCTGAGGAAGAGTATTCCACAGATCCACAACCCTCTGTGTGAAAAAGTTTTTCCTCAACTCCGTTCTAAATGGCCTATCCCTTATTCTTAAACTGTGGCCTCTGGTTCTGGACTCAGGGTGGGAGGAGAAGATGGTAGCATGACGTAGCACGCACGGCCTCTCCGATAAAATGATATCGTATTTGTTAAATGGGGCCATGCACAATTCTGATTGATGGAGACAGACGTGAGAAGAATGGAGGAACACCTGGAGAAACTTCTGAAATGTCCGCTTCGCTGCCGCTGCTACTGTGCAATCCAGAATCTCTGGAGGGAAGGCCCCAAATCCTCGGCTTTTCCTGTTGCTGGGGGCCGGGGCTGGGGTCGAAGCGCTCGGCAGAGATGGTGCTTGGTGCTCGGTGTTGGAGGGCTGGTCGGAGGCTCGAAGCTTTCGGATGACTCAGAGTCGGACTGTGGTCGGGTGCTTCCAGGATGCTGCATCGGCAAGTTTGTGGCGCTTGTAGCTCATGGCAGGAAGAGAGTTTTTTTCCTTCTCCCGTCTGCGTGAGATGATGGGACTTTCGAGAGACTTTGAACTTTTTTTTTACCATGCCCATGGCCTGTTCTTCATCAAGTTACGGTATTGCTTGCACTGTTGTAACTATATGTTATAATTATGTGGTTTTTGTCAGTTTTTCAGTCTTGGTCTGTCTTGTGTTTCTGTGATATCACACTGGAGGAACATTGTATAATTTCTTAATGCATGCACTACTAAATGACAATAAAATAGGACTGTGTATCCTCATAATCTAATCTTATCTAATCTAAATGGTAGAAACTGCTACACCGAAAGCTCACGAGGTCATGAGCGTTCAGCTACGAGAAATATTTGTGTATGATTCAGAAACTGAAGTTACCTGTTTGTACTGTCATGATGCAAAAGTTGCTGGAGAACTTGCTAGTGGAAAGAAGTGGGATGATATTTGGAAACTTGACTTTTTGAAGCATCATTTGGCAAGTAAAATCACATTTGGACGGTGTACAAAAGCTCAGGCAACAGAACCTGTCATTACCCGTTACAGGAGTGATAAACACGTTACGGCTGAGCGCAGATAAGCGAGAGCGCAAACGATCAAACCCAGAGGAGATCAAAAGTAAGGTACAAGAATGGTCAGCTTTTGATTTCTCCGCAGTTGTAGATTGTGACTTCACATTTGGCAATGAACAAGTTAATGCCTTATGTCTAAAATATCATGATTTTCTAGTTAAAAATATTGTAGCTGTTAGACAGTTTAATGATTTCAAATTTTCCATGCAAGAAGAAATTAAATCCAAACCGATTTCAAACTTTGCTCAAATGGTGGCATTTATACTTCAAAACGAACAGTTTTGTGACCTTGCACAGTTGAATGGACATTGGGGGAACCTTTCTTGCTTCTAGTGTGGACAGTGAGCGAGGTTTTAGCCTAATGAATCAACTCAAAAACAAGCTGAGAAACCATTTAGGTGAATGCCATTAGGATATGTTAACAAGAATCAAAAGCTATCAATTGGATGGAAGTTCTATTAGTCTAGATAGAGTTTACAAAGAATGGGTAAATGCCTAAGACAGGAGAGAGAAAAAAATAACTGAGTGACTTAAATATGTATGTTATTTTGTTGTTATTCTGTGCAGTTTTATGTCAAATATTTTGTAAGCCTACATAAACTGTGCCATGTGTGCATTCAGTGCGCATATGCTTTTGTCACAGGAAAAAAAATTTGAACAACATAATATTTTTGCACACACTGACTACTAAAAATTAGAGGGAACATTGGTTACATCCTCAAAAAATTCCAGAAGATTAGTCAAGCATGATTTCCCCTTTGTAAATCCATGCTGACTCGGACCTGTCCTGTTACTGCTATCCAAATGTGTCGTAATTTCATCTTTTATAATTGACTCCAGCATCCTTCCCACCACTGAGGTCAGGCTAACCAGTCTATAGTTCCTTGTTTTCTCTCTCCCTCCTTTCTTGAAAAGTGGGACAACATTAGCCGCCCTCCAATCCACAGGAACTGATCCTGAATCTATAGAACATTGGAAAATGATTATCAATGCGTCCACGATTTTTAAAGCCACCTCCTTAAGTACCCTGGGATGCAGACCATCAGGTCCTGGGGACTTATCATCCTTCAGACCCAACAGTCTATCCAACACCATTTCCAGCCTAATATAAATTTCCTTCAGTTCATCCATTACCCTAGGCCCTTTGGCCGCTATTATATCTGGGAGATTGTTTCTGTCTTCCCTAGTGAAGACAGATCCGAAGTACCTGTTCAACTCGTCTGCCATTTCCTTGTTCCCCGTTTCTGTCTTCAAGGGCCCAATTTTGGTCTTAACTATTTTTTTTTCCTTTTCACATACCTAAAGAAGCTTTTACTATCCCCCTTTATATTCTTGGCTAGTTTACCTTCGTACCTCATTTTTTCTCCGCGTATTGCCTTTTTAGTTCTCTTCTGTTGCTCTTTACAAGGATCTGTTCTGGGACCTCTACTTTTCGTGATTTTTATTAACGACCTGGATGTGGGGTAGAAGGGTGGGTTGGCAAGTTTGCAGATGACGCAAAGGTTGGTGGTGTTGTAGATAGTGTAGAGGATTGTCAAAGATTGCAGAGAGACATTGATAGGATGCCGAAGTGGGCTGAGAAGTGGCAGATGGAGTTCAACCCGGAGAAGTGTGATGTGGTACACTTTGGAAGGACAAACTCCAAGGCAGAGTACAAAGTAAATGGCAGGATACTTGGTAGTGTGGAGGAGCAGAGGGATCTGGGGGCACATGTCCACAGATCCCTGAAAGTTGCCTCACAGGTGGATAGGGTAGTTAAGAAAGCTTATGGGGTGTTAGCTTTCATAAGTCGAGGGATAGAGTTTAAGAGTCGCGATGTAATGATGCAGCTCCATAAAACTCTGGTTAGGCCACACTTGGAGTACTGTGTCCAGTTCTGGTCGCCTCACTATAGGAAGGATGTGGAAGCATTGGAAAGGGTACAGAGGAGATTTACCAGGATGCTGCCTGGTTTAGAGAGTATGCATTATGATCAAAGATTAAGGGAGCTAGGGCTTTACTCTTTGGAGAGAAGGAGGATGAGAGGAGACATGATAGAGGTGTACAAGATAATGAGGAATAGATAGAGTGGATAGCCAGCGCCTCTTCCCCAGAGCACCACTGCTCAATACAAGAGGACATGGCTTTAAGGTAAGGGGTGGGAAGTTCAAGGGGGATATTAGAGGAAGGTATTTTACTCAGAGAGTGGTTGGTGTGTGGAATGCACAGCTTGAGTCAGTGGTGGAGGCAGATACACTAGTGAAGTTTGAGAGATTACTAGACAGGTATATGGAGGAATTTAAGGTGGGGGCTTACATGGGAGGCAGGGTTTGAGGGTCAGCACAACATTGTGGGCCAAAAGGCCTGTACTGTGCTGTACTTTTCTATGTTCTATGTTTATAAGTTTCCCAGTCCTCTAGTTTCCCACTCATCTTTGCTATGTTATACCTCTTCTCTTTTATTTTTATACTGTCCTTTACTTCCCTTGTCAGCCCCGGCCTCCCCTTACTCCCCTTAGGATCGTTCTTCCTCTTTGGAATGAACTGATCTTGCACCTTCTGCATTATTCCCAGAAATACCTGCCATTGTTGTTCCACTGTCATCCCTGCTAGGGTATTGTTCCATTGAACTTTGGCCAACTCCTCCCTCATAGCTCCATAGTTCCCTTTGTTCAACTAAAATACTGACACTTCCGATTTTCCCTTCTCCCTCTCAATTTGTAGATTAAAACTTATCATATTATGGTCACTATCTCCTAATGGCTCCTTTACCTCGAGGTCCCTGATCAAATCTGGTTCATTGCACAACACTAAATTTAGAATTGCCTTCTCTCTGGTAGGCTCCAGTACAAGCTGTTCTAAGAATCCATCACGGAGGCACTCCACAAACTCCCTTTCTCGGGGTCCAGTACCAACTTGATTCTTCCAGTCTACCTGCATGTTGGAGTCCCCCATAACAACTGTAGCATTACCTTTGCTGTACTTGATCTACTTGGTCTTAGAACGACACAACAGAGTAAAAATTACTGCTGCCTAGGAGATTACAAATTTTGTGGCAAGTTTGAGGTCTTTGACATCTTCTTAACAGACTGATTGGGTAGGAACTTAAAGAACAACTACTCAAGTGAGCCACTGTTCTCAGAAAGCAAACACACTTTCAGGAAGTGAATTATTGCAGCAACTTGCAGGGCACATTTTTGTTCTGTTATTGCGAATGTTTCAAGTTATCGCTTAATAAACAATTCCCTGGAAATTCAAGAACAGGGAATGCAGTGTATGGAATGGATGCAGAAGCAAGGTGTCAACAACAACTGGCCCTCTGCTGGATTTGGTGATCACCACTGCCCCAGTTGGATGGAGGAAATAATGCCTGCCCAATGAAGCAGTGGAGGCTACCTCAGTAAATATATTTAAGACAAGGTTGGATAGATTTTAGCATAGTAGGGGAATTAAAGGTTATGGGGAAGAGGCAGGTAGGTGGATGGAGAAGAGCCCCAGCCAGATCAGCCATGACCTTATTGAATGGCAGAGCAGGCTCAACTATCCAGATGTCCTACTCCTGCTCCTATTTCTCATGTAGTGAAACTGATCCCACAACGTTCCAAATAAGTGTGTAAGTAATAATATTGCCACGTGCATTCTTTAAACTGTAATCATATCATGGCTGCAAGTTTGTCTTGCATCAGGTCAGATTTCCAGGATGACATAAAACAAAATGGAAATTATAGTAATTGTGTTACGCTGTAGAGAAAAACAATTTCCAATTGCAGAACACTAAAAAAGTAGTATTATGCACTTGATTTATCAAGCAAATAACTTAAAAGTGCTTTAACCTTCTGTTATCAATCATCAGATAAAGACACTCAAAGCGATTATCAACGAAGTATGAACCAAAACAAATTTTAAGGCAATTTTGAAAATATTGACGTAAACCAAGCTTTTCAAATTTGGCATGCTATTCTATTTTTCACATGTTACTAATAAAGGTAGCACTCTTCAGATACACTTAGTCAGGAAAGAAAAATTTGCAGATGACACCAGGAGTTGGGGTAGAGTGGACAGTGAGGGAGACTATCATGGCTTACAGTGGGATCTGGACCAGCTGAAAAATGAGCTGAAAATAGCAGATGGAATTCAATGCACACAAGTGTGAGGTATTGCACTTTGGTAGGACCAACCAGGAGAGGTCCTACACAGTGAACAGTGGGGCACTGAGGAGAGTGGTAGAACAATGGGATCTGGGAAAACAGGTCCATAATTAATTGAAAATGCCATCACGGGTTGATAAGATTGTAAAGAAAGCTTTTGGCACATTGGCCTTGATAAATCAAAGTACTGAGTACAGGAGATGGGATGTTATGTTGAAGTTGTAGAAGATATTGGTGAGGCCTAATTTGGAGTATTGTGTTCAGATTTGGTCACTGGCCTACAGAAAAGATGTAAATAAGATAGGAAGAGTACGGAGAAAATTTACAACGATGTCCGGAGGACCTGAGTTATAAAGAAAGATTAAATAGGTTAGGACTTTATTCCTTGGAACACAGTAGAGGAGATTTGATAGAGGTATACAAAACTATGAGTGGTATAGATAGGGAAAACGCAAGCTGGCTTTTTCCACTTAAGGTTGGGTGGGATTAGGGGTCATGGGTTAAGGGCGAAAGGTGAAAATTTTTAAGGGGAACATTCAGGGAAAGTACTTCACTCAGAGGGTCGTGAGAATATGAAGTGAGCTGTCAGCACAAGTGTTGCATGCAAGCTCAATTTCAAACTTCTCTTTAAGAAAGGCTTGGATAGGTGCATGAATGGTCAGGGTGTGGGAGGCTATGGTCCTGGTGCAGGTTGGTAGGAGTAAGCAGTTTAAATAGTTTGGCATGGGTTGAAGGGCCATTTTCTATGCTGTACTTCTCTATGACTCTATAACATGGTAGCACATTTATTATCTTCCACATGAAGAATTTAGCCTACTTCTGTTATAATTACACACTCAGCATGCATTTAAGCATGAAAATGTCAACATGACAATTACTGAAAATAACCTCTTGGCTTTGCACTATTAATTTCCAAACCGGTACTATTTTACCAGTTTGCTTTGACTGAAAACTAAACAGAAATTAATCAATTCTCCTGCTTTCCCCTCACCCCCATCTGTTCCAAAACACCAATGGTCTGCCTCTGGGGAGAGATTAGTGGAATGACATCTGAGTGTAGAGCAGTTATATCTTTTGCATGCAATTATACTATTAGAGAAATGGCTGATTTCTTTCAAGAATATACATTCTCTATATAATGGACTAAACTCAAAAAGAGACACTCTGTACAGAAGCACAAATGATCAGGAGCAAGCTGCTAAGGTTCTGTTCAAAAGTGACATTATTCCTCACTGAGTAAATAAGTGATCCAATTTGCTGCCTAGCGTATTTTTCAGTTCATTCATTTCTCATGATTTGGATATTGCTAACAAAACCAATATCTATTGTCCATCCATAACTATCCTAAAGGTAATGGTGAAACACCTTTTTTAACTATTGCAGACATTCTGGTAAAAATTCTCACAGAGAACTCGTCAGTAGAGACTTCAAGGATGTAAACCCAACAACAATAGAGAAATAAAAAGATATTTCCAAGTCATGATGTAGTGTGCAACTTTAAGGGGGAAATGTAGGTGGTGGTTTTCCCATTTCTATGACCCTCTTCTCCTTCTTAGTGATGATCTAGAAGGTTTGGTAGCTGCAGTGGAATTGGCCGGTCAAGTAACTACCAAGTACATTACTTAGCAAATGATGCACAAAAGAGTCTCTGCACCAATGGTGAAAAGAATGAATCGTTTAATGTTGAATATAATCAAGCAGGTGTGTCAATCTCCAAGTGTCGCTGTAACTGCTGGCAGGTGGTGGGTATTTCAAATTTCTGACATGTACTATGGAAGGACTCCAGGGGAAAGGTGTCAAGAGAAGAATGACTCACTGCATTATACTCAGCCTCTGACCTAAGGCTGTTAGAATATCATCTCCACATCATCAATGGATAGCGGGGTGTCTTACAAGGGATCACTGAAGACAATAATCAATCTTGATTTCAGCCTAAGACCACAACTGCAGAAGCTTTCTTTCAGCCAATTCAAATCACTCAACTTGAATTCAAGAAATTGTTGAAAGAACTAGATATTTCAATGGTTGCTCAAGAGTTTGAAGAACTATTCTCCAGAACCAGCTCCATCGGTAGCCAACCACCATTCCCATAAAGTTGTGTGAATGAATTTGACCAGACCTTTAAGTGAAATAAATTGATTACTTAATTTGTAGATAGCCTTCATAAAATAAGAGAAAGTCCAAATCCATATATTGGAATGGTCATAACAGAATTATGTTTTAATCTATGCATCCAGGAATAGAATTGGTACTTGTCAGGATTTCTAATCTTTCATTTTGTCACTGAATGAGTGAATGAGTATACTGGGTGAATGAGTAGTCTTTGGGGTACTGCAAGTCTGTGTGTTTGCTGTTGCTTTGCTGCATGCTTGAATGCTTGGCGGTGGGTGCCAATGCTTTTTTTTGCTGGTGGGGGGAGGGAGGATCATTGTTTTGCTGCTACTTATGCGCGGGAGGGAGGGAAGCTGGTGGGGAATTTGGGGTTCTGACATTTAACTGTCATTCATCCTTTGGGGGCACTCTCTGTTTTTGTGGATGGTTGCAAAGAAAAACCATTTCAAGATGTATATTGTATACATTTCTCTGACATTAAATGTAACTTTGAAACCGTTGAAAGATCCTTTTGAGTTGGGTGTGAAGACACACACTCAACATTTTAGGAATTTTCTCCTTCCCCTCCGTCATCAGATTTCTGAATGGTCCATGAACCTATGAGCACTACATCACTATCTTGCTCTTTTATTGCACTATTTATTTCTTTTGTATTTCTTATTGCAGTGTACTGCTGCCACAAAACAACAGATGTCAGTGGTAATAACCTGATTCTGATAAACTCGCACAGTTTGGATTTTTCACAAGACCACAGATGCATACATTGAAGATGCATATTGTAACTGGGCAGGCCAGATAATGGAAGGTAATAATTCAAGAAATATGGTCAATTGTTGCACTGCAGGTTCAGATGACCCCTAATAATTTTGAAATGACCTGCCATACCAAACTCAGGAGCTGTGAGCTTTGCTATCATGTAATTATACATAGAGTGGTACAGATACATCCTGAATGCAAGATGTTCAGTCCATTTAAGAGAGCAATTAATGACCTGTCATGCAAAATTAAAGTGTTTTGAGACTGAACAGACAGCATATACTTTAGGTGTGGGTTTCCTGTTCACCTGGTAGGAGATGTTCTATTTAAGTGTAACTGTACCATATTGACTTCTTAAAATAGGAGGACTGGTCATAGTTTTGATTGAGAAACTACTGGTGAAGCTCTGGTTGGATTTTAAATTAAAAAACGTAGACCCACGTCCTATAGCAAAATGAAAATACGAAAGGTCAGCTTTTGTGGTCTGAAGTTCTAAAAGAAACCAAAAATTTTTATATCAACAGGAAAACCACAGGCAAATTGCTTAATGCTTTTCCTTTTTTTAGGGAGAGAAATACGATTATACGACTGCAAGTTCCTCATTGTTCTTCATGATCATTTTCTGTTGATGAAGGAAAGCAAATTCATATTTCACAAGTAGCAAGAAATTTATAGTTACTGACACTCTCCACCCTGATATCTTGATGAAGACTGGGTCATGGACCCCAGTTTCCTCCTGCTGTAGCATTAATACTTCTGTGATGTAATTTTATAAAAACCTTTTGAAGCATTTCACACAGTCAGCATTTGGGCTCAGTGTTCCGTGTATATTTAAAAACTAGCACCAAGCTAGGTTCAAGCTGATCTCTTTAATAACTCTAGGTTCCCCTGTGGAGTAGTGCCACCTAGTTATTCGCCGTAACTTGTTTCAGCATATGAATGCTGTTATACCATGGTCTTTGGCATTAATGTCTAGGTCACAAATTGAACTTCCAAAGCAGAGTGAGACTTTTAAGATTCTGTCTTTGCAAAAGATAGAGAAATGAAGTGGCATAAAACAGCAAATAAAAAGCGGTCATGCTCAGATAAATAAAAATTGGCAATAGAGTGGAACTGGATATGAATGACTAAGAATAATTTGTGTTTCAAATACACAAGGAATCACTATTGGTTGTAGCAGAATGGGATTTCTGACTACCAGCCCATTACAGAACTAACCTTAATACAAATCCCAGGGCTGGGATTAACAAAATGGGAATAACTGTGGTATCATTTTCAGTCCTCCCAAAGAGATTGTCAGTTATGTCCAAAGTACACTTTGAAGCAGGTTATTTTAATCACAATCACTTTATTAAAGCTTGTGCTTTTCTAATCAGTCATATTCCAAATGCCAATATAAATTTACTTTTCAGGGATGTGTGTTTTAGCCTTGACAATCACATTTTTGTGGTGCAATCACATTACATTAGATGTAGATGTAGAGAAGACAATATTACCATAAGACTGTAAGGCAGATGAGCAGAAGTAGGCCATTCAGTCCCTCTCAAACTCATTCTCCTGCCTTCCCCCTATAACCTTTGACAAATTAAGAACCTATCACCCTCCACTTTAAATATACTCATTGACCTGCTCTCCATTGATTCACCACCTTCTGGCTAAAGAAATTCCAGGATATCAGTGTTGTACCCCTTCTTCAAATCTGTTCCAAGAGTGAGGCTTTCCTTTTCAGGACATTAGAGATGCCCACCTCCTTCGAAGAATGATGTTTCCCTTCCTTCACCATTGATGTTGTCCTCACTCACATTTTCTGTCTTTACTGGACATCCACACTCAACCCATCTTTCCACCGCCTTAACGGGGATAGAGTTCCACTTATCCTCACCTACCACCCCATTAGCTTTGGCTCCATCTGCCAAAAGCAGAATTTCCCAGTGCAAACTATTTATTCCCGTTCCAATATGTTGGTCCATGGCCTCCTCTTTTGCCATGATGAGGCCACTCTCAGTGTGGAAGAGCAACACCTTATATTCCATCTAGATAACCTCCAACCTGATGGCATGAACACTGATTACTCCTTCTGTTTTTTTTTCCTCCTCCTTCCCTCTTTTTCTATTCTTCACTCTGGCCTCTTACCTCTTTTCCTCACCTGCCTATCACCTCTCCCTGGTGCACCTCCTTCTTCCCTTTCTCCCATGGTCCACTTTTCTTTCCTATCAGATTCTTTCTTTTCTAGCCTTTAGCTTTCTCATCCACTTGGCTTCAACTAGCACCTTCTAGCTATCCTTCTTTCCCTCCCCCATCTTTTTACTCTGGCATTTTCTCCCTTCCCTTCTAGCCCTGAAGAAGGGTCTCGGCCCAAACCATCAATTGATTTTTCATTTCCACAGATGCTGCCCGACCTGTGGAGTTCCTCCAGCATATTGTGCATGTGCATCTGGATTTCCAGCATCTGCAGAACCTCTTGTGTTAAAGAAATTCCTCTTTATCTCTGTTCTAAAAAGACGTCCTTCTATTCTGAGGCTGTGCCCTGTGATCCTAGACTTTCCCACTATGGAAAACATCTTCTCTACATTCAATCTATCTCGGCCTTTCAATATTCAATATGCTTCAATGAGATCCCTCGTCAACTCCAGCACCAACTCCTCATACATTAACCCTTTCATTCCTGGACACTGTCAAATGCCAGCCTGTCCCTTTTTAGATAGCAGCCCAAAGCCGCTTATAATACTCCAAGAGTTGTCTGAACAATGCCTATTAACGCCTCAGCATTATATCTTGCTTTTATATTCTAGACCTTTTGAAATTAATGCTAACATTGCATTTGCCTTCAATTCAATCTGAAAGTTAATCTTTGGGAAATCCTGCACGAGGACTGCCGGAGAAACATTATACCATATGACTGGAATTCCGAACAATTTCCCTTCTCATTACAATCATTAGAGGCACAAATATTTCATCCAGTTGTATTTTATATAACTCCTGCAAAGAAAGAGTATTGACAATTTAGCAATGATCAGAAAAGAGGGAACTTGGTGTTATAAACTGACTTGCAAATCCTCAGAATATCCCCAAAGCATTTCAGAGTCACGTAGCATAGAAAAAGGCCCCTTTGGCACACCTGCTCCATGCCGATCACAGCATCCTCCCTAACAGTCCCAGTTGCCTGCATAACCCTCCAAGCTCCTCCCTTCCATGTACCTATCCAAATGCCTCCAAAATGTTGCAATGGTATCCGCCTCTACTACTTCCTCTGCCAGGTTCATTCCACATACTGACTATTCTCTATGTAAAGAAGCTACCCCTCAGATCTCTTCCCTCTTATCTTGAATCCATGCTTTCTAGTTTTGGAGTCTCCAACCCTGTGGAAAAGACTATGAGACCATCCACCATAACCATATCCCTCACGATTTTGTAAACTTTTAAGAGGTGAGCCTCCTTCTCCCACATTACAAGAAATAAAGTTCCAGCATGGCCAACCTCTCCCTATAGCTCAGACCCCCTGGTCCAAGCAGCACCCTGATAAACTTGTTCAGCATCCTCTCCACCTTGACAATCTCTTTCCTAGAACCATAACTGTATACAATTCTCTAAGTGCAGTCTCACCAACGATTTAATTAACTGCAATATAATGATCCTAACTCCTGACCTTGATGCTCTGATTGCTTGAAGGCCAGAGTGCTTTCAGAATCAGAATCAAGTTTATTATCACTGACGTCTGTTGACGTGGTGAAATTTGTTGTTTTTTTGGCAGTAGTAGAGTGAAATAAATGAAAATTTCTATAAATTACAAAAAGAATATATGAAAAATAATAAATAAATAGTGTAAACAGGGAGCAAAATAGTGAGGTTCATAAGTAAATGAACCATTCAGAAAATGTCATTCCTAAAATGTTGAGTGTTTGACTTCAGGCTCCTGTACCTCCTCATTGACAGTACCAATGAGAAGTCGGCATGTCCAGGATGGCAACGTTCCTTCATGATGGATGCCACCTTCTTGAGTATTCACCTTTTGAAGGTAACCTTGATGGTGGAGAGGCTAATACCCACAATGCAACTGGCTGAGTTTACAACCGTCTGTAGCTTTCTCTGATCCTGTGCATTGACCTCCTTCCCCACTCTGTCTACTGGCATGTCTGCTTTCAGCAAACTGTGCACATACCCCCAGGTCTCTCTGTTCCATATCAATCGTCAGTGTCCTGCCATTCACTCTACAGGTCATACCCCTATTTGAATGTGAAAACGCATCACCTCACATTACCTAAATTGAAATCTAGTTGCCATTCCTCAGCCCAGTTCTTTTACTGATCCAAGATCTCTTTGCAATTCACTGTAACCTGCGGCACTATCAACAAGACCCCCAATTCAGAGTCATCAAGAAACTTGCTAACCATTCACATCCATGTTATCTACATAAATAATAAATAACAGAAGTCCCAACACTGACCCCTGGGGCATCCCACGGATTCACAAGCCTGCAGTTGGACAGCTGACCTTCAAACATCACGTTCTGCTTCCTATCATCTAGCCGATCCAGAATCCACCTTGCTAGCTCCCACTAAGTCCCGTGCAACCTAATTTTCGAGATCAGCCTAACATGCGGGAGATTGTCAAAGGCCTTCCTAAAGTCCATATAGACAACATCCACTACCCTTCCTTCTCTATCCCCTTAGTTAGCCCTTCAAAAAACGTCCAAAAATTTATAAGGCTTAACCTCCCACATACAAAACCGTGCTGACTATTCCTGAACATGCCTTCACTATCCAAGTGAAGATAGACCTGTCCTTAATTTCCCTACAACAGAAGTCAGGCTCACAGGCCTGTAGAACTTTGGCCTGCCCCATCTACCCTTCACCCTTCAGTCTTCTACGGCTTTGCCAGTGGCTGATGAAAAAGCAAATACCTCTTCCCAGGGTCTCTGTAATTTCTTCCCTAGCCTTCCAGAAGGTATGGAGGTGCACTTGGTTAGGCCCTGACGATCTTCCCACCTTAATGGTCTTCAGGACTGCAGATACCTCCTTCCTCATAATATGCATATGTGTGAAGACCTCACTACTTAATACGCTCATTTCTTTGGATTCCTGATATTTTCTTTAGTAAACACCAAGGAGAAATACACCTTAAAAATGTCAACCATCCCCTGCAGCTCCACATGAAGGAGGCCCTGATGGTCTTTACGATGTCCCAGCCCCGCCCTATTCACCATTTTGCTGTTAATATAACCAAAGTATTGAAACTAGTATTTCATGGCTAGTCCTGGAAAAAAAGCCAAATTCACTGATAAAAGTATGCAGACAATTTACACACTAAGACCTAGAAAGTAATAGATAAATTATGTAAATTGTATTTTGTTTCACCTTGATGTTAATCACCTATTACTATAAATTCAGAGCCAGTAACTGCCCTTCTGTGAAGATGCAAGAGATCTCACGGCACTGGTACCCAAGACGAGTAGAGTGAGCTGCCTCAACGACTATTCTGATTCAGGGACCAAGGATCTCACTTCATTTTTGGAGGACTAAAATATAAAAGCAAGATTGTAATGCTGAGGCTTTATAAGGCACTGGGAAGGCCTCATCTGGAGTATCGTAAGCAGTTTTGGGCCCGTTAACAAAGAAAAGAAATTCTAACATTGGAGGGAGCTCACACCAGGATCACGAGAATGATTCTGGGAATGAAAGGGCTATCATATGAGGAATATTTGATGGTTCTGGGCCTGTACTCACTGGAATTCGGAAGAATGAGGGGGAATCTCATTGAAAGGCCTTGATAGAGTAGATGTGGAGAGGATTTTTCCTGTGGTGAGGAAGTCTAGGACCAGAGGGCACAGTCACAGAATAGAGGGACATCCTTTTAGAACAGAGAGGAGGAGGAATTTCTTTAGCCAGAGAGTGGTAAATCCACATAATTCCTTGTCACAAGTGGCTGTAGAGGTCAAGTCATTGGTATATTAAAGGTGAAGGTTAGTATGTTTTTAATTAGTCAGGGCATGAAGGGATATGTGGAGACGGCAGGAGACTGGAGCTGATAGGGAAATGGATCTGCCATGATGAAATGGCAAAGCAGATAATGCCTAATTTTGCTCCTCCATCTTATGGTCTTATCGTCCTCTCCTTTCACTCCACCAGCCTCCACATCTGGCACATCATTCTTCATCTGGCAGCTGCAATGCATCCTGCCACTAGTCACATCTTCCCCTCCCCACCTTTTTCTGCTTTCAGAAAGGTGCAATCTCTCCATAAATCTCTGGTTTATTCTTCCCCTCCTCCCATCCCTTGGCCACTTCCTCTTGTGCCTATAGGAGGCGCAACACCTGTCTCTCAGCTCCTCCCTTACCACTATCCAGAGATTGAAACAACACTCCAATGAGGACGAAATTTCCATGCATCGCATTGTCTACAGCATTCAGTGCCCTCAATATGGCACCCTCTGCATTGATGAGACAAAACACAGAATGATTTGCTGGGCACCTGCACTCTGTCAACAATGGGCATCTTGAACTCCCAATTGCATACCACTTCACTCCCCATTCCCAACCAACCTGTCTGTTCTTGGTCTTCTCCGCTGCCAGGAATATTAAATTGTCCAATTTCAGGTATCCACACCATTTGTGTTCCTTCCTCTCTTTTCTTGATTTAATCTAGTCCTCTCCTACCCACTTCCTTCTACCTACCACCCAAGTACTCTACTCACTTGATTCTCTACCTTCCTCCCTCTCCCAAATTTTGCCCATCATCCTTCCCTATCTGTTCAACCCACCACCTTCTTTTGTTATTGTATTCCATAATCTACAGGCACTTGTTATCACCACTATCACCTCACAACTCCTGTTGCTGTCTCCAGCTCTCCCTCCCCCATCTGGATGTACCTGCCCATCAACCCCTCCTTACCTTGCTCCACTACTGCATGCCAATTTGGGTCTCATCTTTTCCCCTTACTTTCTTACACTGGCCATCTCCCATTTGCACTCTCAGTTGTTTTTGGTATAGGTGCACACTAGTACAAGGCATGACTTGAAAAGCAAAATGTGTAGTCAAGGACAATGTAAATACATTAAAGAAGAATTAAACTAATATCCAGACCAGAAAATAAATATCACACTTGTATCACTGACATTCCCTCTGATGGATTTTTGAAGTCTTTCACTGCTGCAAATCATAGTTTTATTTATTTTAGAGATTACACTGTGTGAACTAGAAGATGTCAAGTTTAATTTGTGCTTAGTTATTTGATCTTTGCCAAAGCAACCATAAATACACTGTAATTGTCCCCAGCTTCCTCGAGCAAAAGGATATGGGGATGAAAAAGAAATAGCTATATTGAACCAGCAACTTCTAGCAGAAGGTGCAGACATCAAAAAAGGACAGGGCATTTTCCTCATTTAAAGCCCCATGGTTTGAACAATGAATGGCACTCATTTCATAGGCTCAATCAAGGAAGGTAAGACCACTTAGGCAGCTCAAGACGAGATATTGAATTCAGGAAGAGAGAGAAATTTCTTAAAAGAGAAACAAAGGCCATTAACTTGCTTTTTAATATCACTCACAAATCTACAAAAATTTCTGGTTTAACGTTCCTTAAAAATATCTGGTCAGTTGAAGATCAGCAATCTTGCCAGACAAACTGAAGAAAAAGCACCTGGCTGGTACCTGCCTCTCATATTATGATTCCTTGTCTTTAGTGATCACATGACATCAATTCATACATATTTGCCCAAAGACATTGACTGGATTCACTATCTTCTCCTTTAATCTGTTTTCAAGTTTAAGGCGTTGCACTAACAGCCACACACAGGACATAATGCATTTTGTGGCTCCTTCACGAACAGAAACCAAAAGCCACATCTCACAATAAATGTTTCCCTCACTAATACAGAGCATGTACCAAATGTTTCTTTAGTAACATACTACTTGCTCACACTTCCAAAAGTAATATTACAGATCTCTTATTATTTTTGAATTATTTATTTTAATTTTATTAAAGGAAACTTTACCAAAAGCTAAGATTGTAATAGATAAGACTAGAATATAAGGAACTGTTAAATCTGGAAACAATAAAAGAGGTCTTAAAATCTGTGCATCTGGGAAATATATTTGCATGTTCCATAGGGCAAAAGAAATGTTATACCTAGCAGGGTTTATTTCAAAGCTAACTAGTTTTTTTGTCAAAGCTCTATGTGCTGCTACCAGATAAAGTTCAAATGATTCATTTCAAATTCTTTCATTCCCTACCCCTGCTATGATGCTTTCTGGTAAAGTTGTATCTCTTTTACTTAGCTGAACGTAAAGTACTTTGAGGGTTAGAAATTGCAAATGGAAGTCAATACTCCAAATGGATTCTTGACGAACCAAGTTGATGGTATCATTTATACACAACAAAGTCCTTCTACGCGTTATTTGAGAGTCACCAGCTTTACTGAACATCGTGGGAAAATGAAGGCTCTTTATCATGTAGAAGGAAAAGGAAGTTTGTTCTTTGTATGCCACCTCTGTTAATGCAAAACATCCCTGTCCTCAGAGAATGCAGCTGTCAGCACATTCACACATACACAAACACACACAACTTTGTGTTCTAATTGTTGAAAGCTGAATCAGACTGTATACATCATCCAAAAAGAATCAGTAATTTTCCTTTATCCTTGCTGTTTATGAATGAGCAAATTTAGAAAATTATACTTATTTTATTTAGAGATATAGCTCAGAATAGGCCCTTCCGGCCCTTCGAGCTGCACTGCTCAGTAACCCCCGACAACTCCAATTTAACCCTAACCTAATCATGAGACAATTTGCAATGACCAATTAACCTAGCAATGCATCTTTGGACTGTGGGAAGAAACCAGAAGACCCAGAGAAAAACCTTGGGGATGACACACAGAGACTCCTTACAGAGGTTGACCAGGATTTAACTCTGAACTCTGACGCCCAAACTCTAATAGCATCACACTATCCACTACGCTGCCATGGTGCCCTACCAAAACACCCTAAAGACTTAAAGTCAGGCTAATAAAAACAGACTTATTTGTATGCAGCATATTGTGCCCTCCACCTCTCAAATCTGATTCAAAAGCAAATCAATTTACTAACTGCTCAAGCAAATGACTAACATCTCTATCTAGAAACATACATCCATTCACATAACTGAAACTGGGTTGTTGAAAGACAGTACCGCAAAAAGATTTTATGTGAATTAGTGTTCAAAATTAATATTAAAGAAAGACAACCGCATATTTATTATATGTACAAGTTTAACAAAGTGCATTTTACAATCCCACAACCATTAATACTAACAGAGCTAAGCATGGGATTTGGAGTTTGGCCATGTGACGGAAAAATATTCTGCTTGTACATCATTGTAATTTATTGCTGATCCAGATACTGATCTCTTGACTTCCTGCTGTCTGGATCTTTGCTTACACTAAAAGTTTTCAACCCAGACAAAATATGGTATGTAAGTCCAACAGAAAACTTTAAATTATAAAACTTAAACCCATATGCTTGTCACTTTACTGCCATGAGTTTCATTGAGTTAAACATTTAAGAGAATATTTAACAGAAGTCTGTAGGATGTCAACAGACTTCTTTAACAGTTATACATCTAACTGGAAAAATTGCATGACACATGACATTGATGTCAATTTGGAACACCTGTAATTGCAGCTGGGCTTCCTAAAGCTGTAGCCTCATCTACACAATGCCTGAAACTGTTATTAACAAATGGAACATAGAACAGTACTGCACAGGAATGGGCTCTTTGGCCCACAATGTTAGTAATCAAATGGCCATTGAAACTAATCCCTTATGCCTACACAATGTCCATAGCCCTCCATTTTCGTCACATTCATCTGCCTATTTCATAAAAGTTCCTACTTCTGATATTAGACATTTCAACCCTGGGAACAAGATACTGTCTGTCTACTCCATCTACACCACTCATACTCTTATAAATCTCCGCAGTTCTCCCCTCAGCCTCCGCCAACCTCTTGTTATAGCAGATGCCCTTTAAACTAGGCAACATCCTGGTGAATCTCTTCTGCATCCTCTCCAAAGCCTCAACATCCTTCCTATAGTGGGTGACCAGAACTGTATGCAAAACTCCAGGTGGGGCCTAACTAGGGTGCTATATAACTTGCCGACTTTTGAACTCAATGCTTCAACTAATAAAGCATGTCATATGCCTTATCAACCTGTGTAGCCTCTTTGAGAGAGCCATAAACTTGGACCCCAAGATCCCTCTGTTGTCAACACTGTTAAGGGCCTTGGCCTTAACAGTGTACTGGTCTCTTTACATTTGACCTACCGAGATGCAACACTTCACATTTGGCCAGGTTAAACTCCAACTGCACCCATACCTGCATCAGATCTATATCCCATTGTATTGTTTACCATTCCTCTATAACTATCCACAACACCATCAAACTTCGCATCACCTGCAAATTTACTAACACACCAATTTTCATTTTTATCCATATCATTTATATACATCACAAACAGCAAAGGTCCCAGTACAGATCCCTGTAGAACATCACTAATCACAGAGTTCGAGCTAGACTACGTCCCTTCAAGCACCACTCTCTGTCTTCTATGGGCAAGCCAGTTCTGAATCCAAACAGCTAATTCACCATGGATCCCACTCATCTTAATCTTCCGGATGAGCTTTCCATGAGGGACCTTGTCAAACGCCTTACTAAAATCCACGAAGCCAACACCAGCTGCTCTACATTCATGAATCACCCTTGTCACATAGTCAAAAAACTCAATCAAGTTAGTAAGACACAACTTCCCTTGCACAAAGCCATGCATACTCCCGCTAATTAGGTCATGATTTTCCAAATTCTCATAAATTCTATCCCTAAGAATTCTGTCCAGTAACTTCCTTATCACTGATGTGAGACTCACTGCTCTAGTTTCCAGGATTATCCTTGGTTCCCTCTTGAATAATGGAAATCATTAGCTATTCACCAGTCCCCAGGACCTCATCTATGGCTGGAGAGGACACAAAGATAATGGTCAAATCCCCAGCGGTTTCTTTACTTGCCCCTCTCAATAACCTGGGATATATTCCATTAGGCACTAGGGACATCTGTGTTAATGCTCTTTAAGAGACCCCAACACTGTGAGGCTGGGGTCAACCATGGATGTTGCACGTAGTTGATACACAAGCTGGTACGCAAGCCAGGGTAGAACGATACAGAGAGCAAGCTGTTCAGCAGGATCCCCCCTCTCCACACAGCTGATGAATCCCTAGGAACAGTAGAGAATGATACAGTTTAGCACCTGCAGTGTAGTAGGAGTTGCCAGTCAACACTGAACTCATCATAAGACTCCCTTAGGGACTCCAGTTCCAGATTTTTCCTCAGAGTTTACTCCTGAAGTGGGTATCACCACAAGGCAGTGTTTGAGATCAGAGTTTTCCTTCTCCTAGCTGACTTGCCAACCAATAATAACAAACCCTATCTGCCCAAAGCGACTGGTTTTGAGGTGCCAGTAACCCACCTGACCTATCACTACCCACTCCTCAAATTCATAATGCCTATTAATACACAGTACTAATCTCCGTACCCTCCACAACCTTCTCCTTGGTAAATACTGATGCAAAGTACTCATTAAAGACCTCACCCATATCCTTGACATCCAAGCAAATATTCCCCCCTTTATCCTCGAGTGGTCCCACCCTTGACCTAGCTTTTCCTCTTGCTTCTATGTATATATAGAATGCCTTGGGATTCTGTGTAATCCTACTTGCCAAGAATTTTTCATGGCCCCTTCTGCTTTTCTAATTCCTTTCTTGAGTTCATTTCGTACTGACTTCAATGTACTGACTCCAAACTTAAAAAGATATCTTACACACTTCCTCATTCAGAAAATTCTGGAGTATTGCTGATTTAAATTATTTGGACACAATTTAAACTTTTAAAATGTCTTTTGAACATTATATTCTTCTTTTATTGAAACCATTGATTTAACTATTTTCTACTAATATGAGCAGGAAATATATTATTTATATTATCTCCCTTTCTGAATACTGTAGACAGGTCCAAGCAAAAGATTTGTAGTATAAATTGCACTTATATTGCAATCTATTATGTATAACTGATCTTACTCTTTGAAATGCAAAAATTATTATTTTCCTTTTTTGCTATGCTCATCAATAAGCATGTGTCACTAAACTTGCTATCAGATCCTGAAAAATGTTAGTTTTGCTAACCAATTTCTGTTACAAATTAAAATTAAACTTCTACATGGGCCATCTCTGACTTTTGCTTACCTGCTTTGGGTTTCTGGATCTCTGCCTCCATGTGCATGGATAGGTTAGGGACCAAATTCCGATACAAGCCCACAGGTTTCCATAATGTCTTAACAAAAGAGACTACAGATGTCAGAACCTGGAGCAACAAATAATCTGTTTGAAGAACCCAGTAGGTCAAGCAGCATCTGTGGTAGGAAATGGGATTACTGAAATTTTGTGTTGAAACCCTGAATCAGTACTATCCTCATCAGGGTTTCAACCTGAAACATTGACAATTCCTTTCCTCCCACCGTTCCTGCTTGATCTGCCAAGTTCTTTGAACATATTGTTTGTTGTTCAACAATATTTCCACCCAACGTTCTTCCTTCATTCACACAACTTTGCACATGGGCGTCTCTAAGTTTTCTTTTTTTAAAAAAGGGCTTTCCTATTATAATAGTTGACAAAACACTTGACTACATGTTATTAGTTTATTTGTACCTCTGTTATCATCACCTTTTCTCTTCACTAGAGCTATATTAAAATTCTGCTGATCCCATCTTACTCAGCTTCTTAATTCACAATTTGAAGGATCACAATGAACACTGCTCCTTCATTCAGATTCCGATACATCATCTTCGCTCAGCATTCAGAAAGGACCATTTTCTTCACTTTTTCATCTCCATCAGCCACTCTTCTTCTCAGTGCACTTACTCATATGACTGTAGGAGATGCAATTTTCGCTCCTTTAACTCAAACAGTCCTTCCTATTGAAATAGCAACTCAATTGCACTGCCTCCAATTTAGGGTATTGCATTTGATGTGGTCCACTTAAACTGGAGAAACCACCCACAGACTAGGTGACTGCTTTGTAGAACATTTCCTTCCAGTCTGTAGGGCGCCACTGAACTTGCAGCAGTCTGTCACCAAAATCAGCTCTGATCTATCTGTGACCATTTGCGCAGTTCTAGCATGATCCCAACATAAAGCTAGAGGACAGTACTTCAACTTCTGTTTGAATTGTACAGCACAGGAGTAAGCCCCTCAGCCCAGCTCATTCATGGTGAACAAGGTGCCTTCCAGAACTCATTACATTTGTCAGCATTTGGCCCAAGTCCTTCTGAAACTTCCCTATCCATGAGCCTGCCCAAACATCTTTTAGATATTGTAATTGTTGCTGCTTCTACAGCATCCACTGTCTGCTATTTCTATTATATCCCCTTTTATATCTTTCCTCTCTCACCTAAAACCTATGCCCCTTAGTTTTAGATTGCCCTAACAAAGAAAAATAACTGTGATCAGTCAAATTGCCTATGCCCTTTATGATTTGATAAACTTCTGTAAGGTCATCCCTCAGCTTCCTTTTCTCCACAAGAACCGTTCTGGTTTGGCTCTGGCCATTTCTGATACACAATTATCTACTCATAATGTTAATTTAGTTTTTCTCTCTCCACAAACAATGCCTGATTTTCTGGGTATTTCCAGCATTCTCCTCTTAGTTTCATATTTCAGAAACAGCTTTGATCTGTATTGCAAACACGAAGAATTCTGCAGATGCTGGAAATTCAAGCAACACACATCAAAGTTGCTGGTGACCGCAGCAGGCCAGGCAGCAGCTCTAGGAAGAGGTACAGTCGATGTTTTGGGCTGAGACACTTCGTCAGTCCTGACGAAGGGTCTCGGCCTGAAACGTCAACTGTATCTCTTCCTAGAGATGCTGCCTGGCCTGCTGCGTTCACCAGCGACTTTGATGTGTGTTGCTTGATCTGTATTGTATAATTTGTTTTATAATCTTTTGTTCCTTGTCCCTTTCTGAATGCTCCCATTAATCTATTAAACAACCAGTTCTGTAAACAACTAGATCACATCAACAACCATAGCCTCACCTCATCAGAGATATTCTCTTTGACCCATCTTTCCCTCCCTCTCTGCAACTTGTGCCTAATTTGCTCTCTTAACATTCTCATGTCCAATGGGTCTCCTTGTTCAAGAGAATGATCCCAGGAATGAAAAGGTTAATATATGAAGAGCATTTGGTTGCTACTGGTCTATACTCACAGGAGTTTAGAAGAATGAGAGTGGAATCTCATTGAAACCTATCAAATATTGAAAGACCAGGATAGAGTGGACATGGCGAGGATGTTTCCTATAATGGGAGAGTTTAGGACCAGAAAGCTCAGCCTCAGAATACAAGCACATTCCTTTAGAACAGAGTTGAAGAGGGATTTCTTTACCCAGAAGGTGTGGATTTTGTGGGTTTCGTTGCTAACTACAGCTGTGGAGGCCAAGTCATTGGGTATATTTAGAATGGAAGTTGATATGTTCTTGACTAGTCAGAACATCAAAAGGTTACAGGGAGAAGGCAGGAGATTGGGTTGAGACAGACAATAAATCAGCCATGATGGAATGGAGAAGTGGATTCGATGGGCCAAATGGCCTAATTTTGCTCCTACATCTTAGGGTCTTAAACGTTGTTCAAGTTTTCATATATACTCCCTGGCCTGCTAAGAGTTTCCAACATTTTTAGTTTGAATTTCAAACTCCTTTGGGGTTTATGGTTCTAATTTATGCCCAATAACAGCAGCCAATTATATTCTTGGAAACAACTAAATGCAATACCGGGCTTGTTTTGACAATCCTATACTCAAGTTCTCCTAACAGTTCTCACATGCTAAGCTCACACAAGATACCATGACAGAAACTATTATTCTATAATCTTAATCCACCACTAAAAAAAGTGCTTTCCGGAAAGGATGATTGAGGAAAAGAAAGAAAGAAAATCTATGTACAACGACTGAAGATATTCAACTCGGCAGATACCACAAGCAGTTAAATACTTTTAATGATTTTTCTTACTTCTGCTTAAGTATATTTGATTTAATCTTAATATTAATAGAATCTTCAAGTTTGTTACAAATTGATTTGTTTACAGACAGTAGTCCCGGAGCTCTTGTTAAGTCTCAAAGCTCATCAGTTGTTGTCAGGTCTAACACTTGCACATCAATAATAATTGAATGTACTTCTTAAACAACTGAAATTACTTATAGAAGATGGATGTCAAGTGAAATGGATTGCCTTTTATATACTTAGTTGCATGCTCAGTCTTGCTCAGTTTATATGATTCAGTATACGACTAACATAAAAAGGCAATGATGGATTGTCTTCTCCATCCCACTCATTAAAACAAAGCAGGTGTTGGGAGAGTGACAGACTTATTACCCAGAATGATTATATTATATGTAGGAATGAACAGGTTGACCAGAAGGATAAAAATGCTGACCAAGTGTTTCCTTGTCTTTCGTCTTCTAGTAACAATTTCAGTAGGAATCAAAGGTTTTGACTGTTTACAGTGATAATCTGTTATTATTTTCTACGAATCGTAATGATCTATGATTAAATTTCTCACTTCTAGCTACTAACAGTGCAAAATACCAATAGTACTTGCTTAGCCGGCATTATGTGCCCTTCTGTTATGATGTCATGTTCAAAAATCTATTCAGATATTTATTAATTGAAAGCTATTTATGCAAAGACATCTGTGCATCTGATAAGTTTTAAAATATTGTTGAGACATCATATAGGTATGTTTTCATTTCAGAAACACAGAAACAGTGAACAGCAGCCAATCAAAGATAGAGAGAGAGAGAGAGAGAGAGAGAGAGGAGTTGATTCACTCAGGTCAGCAAGTGAGCATTAAAAAGCAGCACATCACAGGAGTTTTGGTGTTTGAACAGTGGCCTATCAGAGCGGGATTATTAGCAAGTGCAGATTAAAATAAGGCAGGGGCAAGCAGAGCATCAGTGAGGTGAGGCTTCAGTGACAGAAGGCGAAAAGCTGTAGTTAAAGATTTTTTTCAGTTTATCTTTTGTCTCCTTCTTTATAATTGCCTAGTTAGATCAGCAGGGGTGCCAGGCAGGATAGTTGAATGCTCCTCTTGTGGGATGTGCATTGAATTGAATTAACTTTATTACTTACATCCTTCACATACATGAGGAGTAAAAATCTTTACGTAATGTGCAACTTAATATTATTTGGAATAAATAGCATGCACAACAGGACAGTCAACATAACATAGAAATACAATTGTATCAGCATGAATTAATCAGTCTGATGGCCTGGTGGAAGAAGCTGTTCCGGAGCCTGTTGGTTCTGACGTTTATGCTGTGGTACCGTTTCCCGGGTGGTAGCAGCTGGAACAGTTTGTGGTTGGGGTGATTCGGGTCCCCAGTGATCCTTCGGGACCTTTTTTACACACCTGTCTTTGTAAATGTCCTGAATAGTGGGAAGTTAATATCTACAGAAGCCCTGGGCTGTCCGCACCACTCTCTGCAGAGTCCTGCGATTGAGATAAGTACAGTTCCCATACCAGGCAGTGATGCAGCCAGCCAGGATGCTCTCAATTGTGCTCCTGTAGACAGTTCTTAGGATCTGGGGGCCTATGCCAAACTTCTTCAACTGTCTGAGGTGAAAGAGGTGCTGTTGTGCCTTTTTCACCAGACAGCCGGTAGGTACAGACCACATGAGATCCTCGGTGATGTTTATACCGAGGAGCGTAAAGCTGTTCACCCTCTCAACCCCAGATCCATTGATGTCAATGGGGGTTATCCTGTCTCCATTCCTCCTGTAGTCCACAACCAGCTCCTTTGTTTCTGTGACATTGAGGTGAATCTTGTTTTCTTGACATCACTGTGTCAAGATGATGACTTCTTCTTCAGGGTGATGTGGGAAGACAGTGAGATCTCCAGTGTCCCTGATGACTTCACCTGCAAGAAGTGCATCCAGCCTGCAGCTTCTAACACTCCACATTAAAGAGTTGGAGCTGGAATCCGATGAACTCCAGATCATTTGAGAGGCTGACTGGGTGATAGGACATATAGAGAGGTAGTTACACCCAAGGTGCAGGATACAGGAAACTGGGTGACAGTCATGAAGGGGAAAGGCATTCAACAGCCAATGCAGAGTACCCCTGTGGCTATCCCCCTCAACAAATATACTACTTTGGATACTGTTGGGGTGGATTACGTAGCAGAGGAAGTCACAGTGTTCAGGTCTCTGGTACTGAGTCCGACTCTGTGGCTCATACAGGAAGCTGGGTGGGGGGGGAGAAGAGGCGAGCTTTTGGATAGGGGTTTCGTTAGTTAGGAGAATAGAAAAGAGGTTCTGTGGATGAGAATGAGATTCCCAGATGGTGTGTTGCTTCCAGAGTGCCAAGGTCCAGGTCATACTAAATGCATAACTTCAGTACTCTCTGTAAAAAAAATCTGTTTCTACTGCACTCTAATTTAAACTTCTTTTTATGTGCACCATACGATAAAATTTCATTGAAAATAGTATTTAACGCTTCTTTAACAAAGTTTGCAAAGTCACTTATGGGTCCTGCATGCATCTCTGCAATTAGAACAGGCTTATTAGAGTTAGAATAGTGGGTGTACTTTAAATAAAAATTATTTCATGGTGTCTCTCACTCAGTCCCTGCCCCAACCTCCTGTACTGGCAAGATTGTGACTGATACAACCCCACCCAATCGCAACTTCTAACTCAGGCATTATGTGCAATGGAGCTTGTACCAGGCAGTTTTCACACAAAACAAACATTGTGTTATGTAATTAACAAGTCTTTTCTGGTGCAGAAGGATTCCTTGTCCATAATCTTGAAACCATCCCTCCTCATTCTAAACCTTTCAGTATGTTCCTATTGACATTACTTCTTTGATAATATTAAAGATGCTACAATCCTCTTTGACTGTAAAACATTCAGCTGATATACATGATCACATTTGTTGCTCACCCCATTAGAAACAAAACCTGAATTATGCAAATAATTTTCAATGAGCTGTTCATGTTGATTGTTTCGAATGCCATGATTTTTTATATATCAGGGTACACCATGTTCCCAGGACAACAATAAGAAATATCAGGAATTGCATAAATTCCCATGGAACTTCCTATAATACAGATAACAGCGTGACTCAGTAGGATATGCTGCCTACCTACGTGACAGTATTTCACGTGCATTACTTCAAGAATGTACAGTAGATACTAATGAGACAAACAACCAAAACTAAATATAACCTAAGCATCTTTGGCTTCTCAAGTGATAAATCATAAAAAAAAATTTGTAAGACTCCCCCCAAAAATAAAGAGCAAGATCAATACCATGAAAGTTAATAAACATGGTTTTAAGCACATCACTGAGTATATTTAGCAATTTACAGAGGAAACTGTGGAATGTTTAAAATAATGTAAAAATGGGAATAAAGAAAGAAGACTTAAGAGTCATATAGAAGAAAATAAATTCAACTATCTTGCCAGATTGTTAAAGTATTCAGTCCAGATCAGTAGTTCAGTCTATATAAAAACTGCAAGTTTATGTACATAAACTATCACATTTTAAGAATATTTAAAAATCAATGAGAAAATCTATTGCTTGGACAGAGAGTAATTATAACTTAAACAACCATTCATACTGAAAAGACTTTTCTTTGAATAAAATTAATATAGAGGAGCTTTCAATCACTTCAGGACTGCTTTCAATGCTTAAGAAAATCTGCTTGACACACAAAGCACATATCAAAGTAAAAAAAATAAATTTTAATATAAATATGTTTAAAATATATAACTTTAACCAATTTATTAAATGATAACAGGACAGGGTGAAAATTAAGTAAGTTTGTTATCTTCATTATTAATATTATTGAGTTACAAAATAATGTCACAGTATTTTCAACTTCTTTAACATTCTACTGGGTTGCCAAGTGATTATTAATTACTTGCAGCTTGTAGTTTGATTCTGCAGTTTAACATTGCAACACTGATACTTTTGAATTGTGAGAATGAAAAGCATTTATCTTTTGAGGAAAAGAATGAAGGGGCAGAAAGAGGAAGGGAAGATGAATGGGGAGTAGATATGTAGAAGCTAGTTTGGAGAGGGAGATTGCCATCAGAATCAGGTTTATTATCAGTGTCTTATATGATATGAAATTCATTTTGCAGCAGCACTATAGTGCAGACATAAAAATTACTTAGAAATAAATTAGAAAATTAATAAACAGTGCAAAAAAGGAATAATAAGGTTAACAACGTCAAGGGTTAATGGACTGTTCAGAAATCTGATGGCAGAGGGGGAAAACCTGATTCTAAGGTAACACACACAAAATGCTGGAGGAACTCAGCAGGCCAGGCAGCATCTGTGGAAAAGAGTAAACAGTTGACATTTTGGGCCAAGACCCTTCATCAGGACTGGAAAGGGAAGAGTCAGAATAAGAAGGTGGGGGGAGGGGAGGAAGAAGTACATGGTGGCAGGTGATAGGTGAAACCGGGAGAGTGGGGAGGGGGTGAAGTAAGGAGCTGGGAAGTTGATTGGTGAAAGAGTCCTTTTTGGACTGGCGAAGGGGGAATCTGATATTAGAGGACAAAAGACCATGGAAGGAAGGGAAGGAAGCGGAGCTCCAGAGGGAGGAAATGGGCAGGAAGAAGAGAAGGTGTGAGAAGGAAGCAAGAATGATGCAGGTGGGCAATTATGGAAGTTCGAGAAATCGATGTTCATGCCACCAGTTTGGAGGATACCCAGACAGAATATAAGGATTTGCTTCTCCAACCTGAGTGTGATCTCATCCTGGCAGTACAGGAGGCCAAGGATTGACATGTCAGAATGGGAAGTAGAATTGAAATGGGTGGCCACTGGGAAACCTCTCTTTTTGTGGCAGATGGAGTGAAGGTGCTTGACGAAGCGGTCTCTCAATCTAACTCAGGTCTCACCGATATACAGGAGGACACACCGGGGGCACTGGATACAGTAGATGACTCCAACAGACTCGCAGGTGAAGCGTTGCCTCACTTGGAAAGACTGTATGGGGCCCTGAATGGTAGTGAGGGAGGAGGGAGGAGGTGTAGGGGCAGGTGTGGTAGTTGTTAGGCTCGCAAGGGTAAGTGCCAGGTGGTGGTATGGGGGGGGGATGTGTTTAGTGGTGGGATCTACTGGAGATGGCTGAAGTTACGGAGAATTATATGCTGGATGTGAAGGCTTGTGGAGTGGTAGGTGACAACAAGAGGAACCCTATCCCTGGTGTGGCGCTGGGAGTATGGGGTGAGGGCAGATGCATGCAAAATGGAAGAGATGAGGGTGAGGGCAGCAATGGTGGTGGAGGAAGTGAAACCCCTTTCTTTAAATTAGGAGAACATTGTAGTTGTTCTGGAATGAAAAGCCTCATCCTGAGAGTAGATGTGGTAGAGATGGAGGAACTCAGAAAACGGAATGGCATTTTTACCATTGACAGGATAGGAAGAGGTATAGTCCAGATAGCTGTGAGTCAGTGGGTTTATAAAAGATATCAGTAGATAGACGGTCTCCAGAGATGGAGACAGAAATATTGAGAAAAGGGACTGAACTGTCAGAAATGGACCATAAAAATTTGAGGGCAGGGTGGAAGTTGAAGGCAAATTGATTAAATTGATGAGCTCCACATGGGTGTAAGAAACAGCACCAACGTAGTCATTAATGTAATGTAGGAAAAGTTGGGGAGCAATGCCAGTGTAAGCTTGGAATATGGACTGTTTCACGTAGCCAACAGAAAGGCAGACCCATGCAAGTGCCCATGACTACACCTTGGGTCTGGAGGAAGTGGGAAGAGCCAGAGGGTTTTTAAATTGTTGAGCATGGGTCTTCACGCTCCTACATTTCCACTATCATCCCCACATGGAAATAATGAGAAGAAGATATTCCTGGATGGTGAAGGTTCTTATTGATGGATGCTGGCCATGGACAGTGGGAATGGGAAGAGGAAAGCCAAATAAAAAATGGAAATACAGAGCAAAGAGAAGGAGAAAAGGGGAATGTGAGGATAAAGAGGGGGACTGCGAGGGATGGAGTTGTGTTGAGAGGGCTTGTAGTGTGTGCAGGATTGGAGAGTTGAAGTTGTGGGGGGGAATGGGGATGGAGGATTACTGCTTTAAATATGCAGGGTATGAAGATCTTGATGCTAGACTTCACAACCTATATTCAGGGATGAGAGATGCAAAAGAAGCCCAAAAAGTCAGAATGCATGATGGATCTTAGCAGAAATATAGGAGTTTCAGAGGGAACAGCAAGCCATAAACCTTTAGTTTCTCCTTCTCAAATTGCAGGGTGAATTCTATTATATTATGATCACTGCTTCCTAAGTATTTCTTCACCTTATGCTCCCTAATTAAATTACACAACACCCAACTCAGAAAAGGCTTTTCTCTAGTGGGCTCAACCACAAGCTACTATGAAAAGCCAACATGTAGACTTTCTACAAACTCTCTCTCTTGACATCCAGCAGCAACCTGATTTTCCTAATCTACTTGCTGGTGGCGTAGTGGTATCGGACTATGGATGAAAGGTCCCGAGTTCGAATCCAGCCAGCTCCCCTGCATGCTTTCCATCTGTGCTGGGTTACGAGCTGGTGATCTCTTTGGGAAACTCAACCGGCAGAAGGCAATGGCAAACCACTGTTGTAACTTGCCTCGTACGCGATTCCCCGTGTCAGAGAGGCGTGGAGGGAAATCGTCCACTAACCGGAGAAACTCCGGATGCGACATACCTTTCCTTTCCTTTCCTTTCCTTTCCTTGCATATTTAAATCCCCCAAAACTATCGTAACATTGCCCTTTGACATGCCCTTTCTATCTCCCATTGTAATTTGTAGCCCATATCCTGGCTACTGTTCAAAGACCTGTATCTAACTCCCATCAGGGTCTTTTTACATTTGCAGTTTCTTAACTTTACCCAGAAGGATTCTACATCTTCCAGTCCTATGTTACCTCTTTCGAAGGGTTTGTTTCATTCTTTACCACAGAGCTATGCCACCCCCTGTCTACCTGCCTGTCCTTTTGATACAATGTGTATCCTTGGATTTTATGCTCCTAACTATGATCTTTCAGCCATGACTCAGCGATGCCCACAATATCATACCTGCACAAGATCATCTACCTTATTCCCTATACAGTGTGCATTCAAATATAACACCCTCAGTCCTGGATTTGTCATCCTTTTTGATTTTGTGCAATTTTAAGCTGAAGCTCATCCCACTGCTGGCAACTATGTCCCGTCATCTGCCTGTCCTTGACAGTCTCATTACACACTGCCCCATCTACAGCCTTACCACTCCAATTCCCACTCCCCGGCCAAATTGGTTTAAACCCTCCCCAACAGGTCAGGCTTTTCAGCTCTCTACATAACTGCCTGAATTCTCTCTTCAGAACCTCCCCACTTTTCCTGCCTATGTCACTGATGCCAATACGTGCTAAGACTTCTGGCTGCTCACCCTCCCCATTTAGAATGCCATGCACCCAATCTCACATGTCCCCGACCCTGGCACCTTCCAAAAGTAGACTTTGAACATGGTGATAATTCTAAATTCCATCATTAGGGGTTATTAGGAAAAGCATTTTATGTTTAATTATTCTACTCTTATTTTTACAGGCATCCGTTAGTCTCGTGAGACCATGGATTTGCGCCTTGGAAAGTATCCAGGGCGCAGGCCTGGGCAAGGTTGTATGGAAGACCAGCAGTTGCCCATGCTGCAAGTCTCCCCTCTCCATGCCACTGATGTTGTCCAAGGGAAGGGCACTAGGGCCGATACAGCTTGGCACCAATGTCGTCACAGAGCAATGTGTGGTTAAGTGCCTTGCTCAAGGACACAACACGCCACCTCAGCTAAGTCTTGAACTAGCGACCTTCAGATCACTAGACCAACACCTTAACCACTTGGCCACGCGCCAACAGTACTCTTATTTAATGGCACAATTAAAATTGTGATTAACACAGGAAGTTTAATAAAATCTTTTTTAAAATAATGAACAATTACTTGAGGGGAAGTGTTATTTCTATGAAGTCTTGAAGTTAGGGAAATAATTGAGTGCATTACAACACACACAGAACACTAGAGGAACTCAGCAGGTCGGACAGCTTCTTGCCAAAGTAATGGGTAATGTTTCAAATGCAGGAAACCTTTATGATGTTCAATTGTTCTCCAATTTTACCTGGTGTAACCTAATTACCAAACGTCATTTGGATTCTGTTTGTTTGCAATTAAGTCTCATGTTTAAAAAATATTGCACTATCTATTTGTAGTTCAACAAAATTAACAGCAAAGAAAGCAGTATAGGAAAGCATAGAAGATTAGTCGCTATTATAAAAAGTGGAAGAATTTACAATTAAATCTTTATGGTGAAACATATTTTACAAATGTCAATATCAAGACTTTCAAGTGGAGGAAGAAATGTTGCAAGAGCAGGAAATGAACAAGACTGTAACTGCTTTATGAAGGGAGATGTTTAATAATTTATCAACAGCCTGTATAAAAAAATACCAACTAACTTCGAGTAACACTTTTTGTTCCCGTTCTAATCCCTTTTCTGTATTCAAGACAGTCTCCTCATGGAGTCTCACAAACAATCAGGCTTTGATCCTGGGACACAGACCCCTAGAATTCTACAATTCCACCACAAGTCTACAAAGCTCTGCTTTTTCCTTTACTGTCTATCAGAGAACACAGAAATCCTGTGCCTTAGGCGAGAAAACATGGGTAGGCTGCCTACAATTACTCAATTCCTGTTTTTAATGATTCTCCTTCAATGCCCAGTAACTGCTAGTTTTGTTTTCAGGAACAAGGGAGCTATTAGTGGAATATTGAGGAAGGAAGGAAAAGGGAAAGCTCGGGGAAGGCAGCCAGGCTCAGAGGGAACTCAGAAGTTACAGCACTATCCCCTAAGGTAATTCACTTTACAGGCATATTCCATATTTGCTGTGGCACAAAGTTGAAGCTGTTAATAGATGAAATATATAACTATTTAAGTTCAAGGTTAAAGTAAATTTATTTTCGAAGTACATATATGTCACCATATATTGTACAGCCCTGAGATTCATTTTTTGTGGGCATTCATAGTAAATACAAACTAACATAATAGAATCAATGAAAAACCACACACAGCAAAATGGACAAACAACCAATGTGCAAAAGACAACACACTGTTCAACTACAAAGAAGCAAACAATATATTAATAATAAATGAATAAGCACTACATATCAAAAACATGAGATGGAAAGTCCTTGAAAGTGAGTCCATAGACTGGGGGAACAGTTCAGTGTTACGGTAAGCGAAGTTATAACTCTCTGGTTCTAGAGCCTAATGGTTGAGGGGTAGTAACAGTTTCTGAACCTGGTGGTGTTGGTCCTGAGCTGCCTGTATCTCCTTCCTAATGACAGCAGCGAGAAGAGAGCATGGCTTGGATCATGGGGTTCCTTGATGATAGATGCTGCATTCCTGTGACAGCACACCTTGTAGGTGTGCTCAATGGTGGGGAGTACTTTATCCGTGTAAGACTGGGCTGTATCCACTACTCTTTGTGGGCTTTTCCGTTCAAGGGCTTGGGTGTTTCCATACTAGGCTGTGATGCAACCAGTCAATATTTAGATGTCAATGCCTAATCTTCGCAAACTTCTAAGCAAGTAGGGGCACTGTTGTGCTTTCTTTGTAATGGCACTTACGTGCTGGAACCAGTGCAGACCCTCTGAAATGATAAAGCCAAGGAATTTAAAGTTGCTGACCCTCTCTACCTCTGATCCCCTAATGAGGACTGGCTCATGGACCTCCATTTTCCTCCTCCTTGTATTAATAATCAGCTCCTTGGTCTTGCTGACATTAAGTAAGAGGTTGTTGTTATGACACCACTCAGCCAGATTTTCAATCTCCTCCCTATATGCTGATTTGTCATCACCTTTGATTCAGCCAACAGCAGTGGTGTTGTTGGCAAACTTAAATATGGCATTGGAGCTCTGCTTGGCCTCACAGTCATAAGTATAAAGTGAGTAGAGCAGGGGAGTAAGCATACAGCCTTGTGGAGCACCTGCGCTGATGGAGATTGTGAAGGAGAAGTTGCCAATCTCAACTGACTGGGATCTCCCAGTAAGGAAATCAAGGATCTGGTTGTACAAGGAGGTACTGAGGTCTAAGTTTTGGAGCTTATTGATTAGTTTTGAGAGGATGATAGTATTGAATTCCAAGCTGTAATCAATGAAGAACATCCTAATGTATGCATCTTCACTGGTCCAGATATACCAGGTGTTAGGGAGTATTCTGGAGTTATGTGAATATAGCAGATATTAATTCAAGCAAGAACCAGTAAATGTGAAGCTTGCAAAATGCTTGGAGCAGGTGGATACGTCAGACCTCCAAATCAAGAGGTTAAAGATATCTGTGAACACTCCAGCCAGTTGATTAGCACAGGTCTTCACTATTCAGCTTGGTGCTTTGTTTGGGCCAGACGTTTTCCATGGGTTCACCCTTCTGAAGGTTGCTTTCACTTTGGCCTGAAAGACTTAAATCACAGGGTCACTGGAGGCTGTGGGAGTTTGTGAAGCTGCCTCCATGTTTTGCCAATCAAAGTGAGCAGTAAAGGCTTGGTTTTATTTTGTAGGAAGTGATAGCATTCAAGCCCTGTCACAGCTGTTTAGCATCCTTCTGGGATTCCAGTTTGGTCTGGAGTACCATTTCACATGTGGGATGGCTTTCCAGAAGTTGTACCTGAAACTCCTGAACTTTACTTGTTGCCAGACCTGAATGCCATTGATCTGACCCTTAGCAGATTGTGAATCTCTTCACCAGAGCTTCTAGATTGGGAAGACTCTAAATGATTTCATAGGGACACACTGACTTTATAAAGATCTGAAGTAGTGGGTTCTCTTAAACTTAGTTATCTCTGCTGCCTTTCTATAACAGTTCCCAAAACACAGATCAATAATGCCCAAATGTCACTGTTGTGACCCATTTCCACTATGTTTCTATTTATAAAATCTACATTGACAGTTATCTGGACCTCAAATTTACCAAATTAGGTTGTGTAAAATAGGAAAATAAGAATCTAATAATCACCAAAGAAAACTGCAAAAAAACTTCTCCTCATTGTTATTTAGAACAAAAAAATACACTTTAATAAAATATGTATAGATTAAAATTTTAGATTCATACATTACAAATATGTTTAGCGTCTTCGGATACAAATACAATTATGCACATCCAATTGTTATAATCTAAACCTAGTATTTAATAAACATATACCCACCCCATTCTAACAATTCAATATTTCTAAAGGAAAACAGCCTTGAATTCTCCATGGTTTGCTGGCGTTTCAAATGTCTTTATAATGGCAGATAAAGATTGGCAGATATAGATGGAAGGTTGCCATTAACCTTTTAAATTGGATGACCCACTTAACATCCCATCATAACATATTCACAACAATAAGTTAAACTGACTTGATAATGACAAGTGTGAATTTGCAATTTTTTTAGAATATTGTGATCTGAATTCAACAGTAAAAACATGAATGCTATAAATGCAGCGGGTTCTGGTTAATTGGGATAGCTATTAATCAGGGCAGCTGCTTAACTGGGACAATTCTTAAAAAACAAAAACAAATCGAGAAAGTAGCCAGGATTCTCTTTATTTGGGACAGTATGCTGCTTAATTGGGGCAGGAGACTGTTGCTGAATATTATCTAACTAGTTCCAGTCATGTGATTGTTAGACAATGCACTGTGCTTAGAACAAACAGTTTAAAATTGCATCACTTGCATGTATGTGTTCTAAAAGCAGTGTTCTTTATCACTGATAGTTGGTGAGTAATAAACAGTAGGCCAATTCAGAACAGTTCTGCTCACTGCAGGTTCAACTATTCATGCTTGGAGACGCCAGAAACAGCCAGGAGTGAAAAAGAAACAATTTCATTACTTCAACAAGTGAAGAACTATGAAGAATTTGAAGATAACAACAATCATCTTGAATGTTACAATGAAAATGAAGATTTGGAGGACGCAATTGTTGAAAGTACTGTTTGAAGGCAGTTTACTATCTGCACCAGGTGTCAGTGCTGATTTTGTTCACTTACAGACAATCAAAAGAACACAATAGCGCAAAGTAATTGAAATCCTCCATCGATAACTATTAGGAACTAATACAGAGTTTTATAGCACTGTAGTAGTTATGTGGTGTCAAAATGGTTGTTGTGACACATCTAGTGTGGCAGTGTAGTGAGTAGTGCTTGTCACTCTCACTTTCAGCTTCCGCCACAGGCTAACAGACTTGCAAAAAGGAGAGCTAAATGTGTAAGTCTCTCCCTGCCAGTACATTTCCTCTTCAACAGCAAGCCTCACGTAGTGCCTCCTTGCCGGCAACACATGGAAACTGAACTCCTTTTGGATTCAGGCTGAACTAGAGAAGAAGGGGAGGAGCACGTAGCACACAGGCCCACCGGTGTGTGGACACGCCCCAGTGCTGGTGAACCAGATCCCCAGCTGTGGATAAATAGCCCCACTGTCTTGTGGGCAGACTTGGAAGAGACAAAGGCTATGGGAGTAAACCCAGACAACAAATCTGGAGTGGAGCCCGTAAGGCAGCTGGACATCATTGAACATCCTTGCAGCAGTTCCTGCAGCCAAGCTGATGCCAAACGTATTGCTTCGCAAGCTTTCTTTTGGGCTACACTGGTGAGGCCGAAAGCGGGATCTTGATGATCTGAGGATCTCCATACCTTCCACCCAGACGTGTGATGACGATCATCATCACCCATTGAGCTTTGAGACAGACAGATGCCAACCAGTAGTTATACATAAATTGTTACTCAGTTAAATGGTAATTTGTCTTTTTTTTTTAACTTTTTAACTATTTCCATGAACATAGAACATAGAAATCTACAGCACATTACAGGCCTTTCGGCCACAATGTTGTGCCGACCATGTAACCTACTCTAGAAAGTGCCTAGAATTTCCCTAGTGCATAGCCCTCCATTTTTCTCATTTCCATGTACGTTTGTGCCTAAGAGGCTCTTAAAAGACCCTATTGCATCTGCTTCCACCACTGCCGCCGGCAGTGCATTCCACGCACCCACCATTCTCTGTGTGAAAATCTTACCCCTGACATCCCCTCAGTACCTATTTCCAAGCACCTTAAAACTATGCCCCCTTGTGTGAGCCATTTGAGCCCTGGGAAAAAGCCTCTGGCTATCCACACAAACAATGTCTCTCATCATCTTATACATCTTTATCAAGTCAGCTCCCATCCTCCGTCACTCCAAGGAGAAAAGGCCAAGTTCACTCAACCTATTCTCATGAGGTACGCCCTCCAATCCAGTTAACAACCTTGTAAATCTCATCTGCAATCTTTCTATAGTAGGTCTTGTAGTCAGATGAGACTAAAGTGGAACTTTCTGGCCTCAACACAAAGTAGTAATAGTGGCCTGAATCCAATACTGTGCATCAGCCAGGTAACACCATCCCTACTGTAAAATATGGTGGAGGTAGCATCATGCTGTGGGGATATATTTCAGAAGAAAGGACTGGAAATCTGGCCAGAATTGATAGGAAGATGAATGCTGCTAAATAAAGAGAGATCCTGGATAAAGACCTGCTAGCCTCTGCCAGAAAGGTTAAACCAGGAAGCAAGTTTGTCTTTCACCGGGACAATGACCCAAAGCACACTGTGAGATCAACCATGGAGTTGCTTCAAATGAAGAAAATTGATGTCTTTGAGTGGCCGAGTCAGAGTCCTACCTTAATCCAATTGAACATCTCTGGCAAGAGCTCAAGATTGCTGTCCACCGCTACTCCCCAACTAACCTGGCACAACTTGAGCAATTTTGCAAACAGGAATCGGCAAATCTTGCTCCATCATGTTATACAAAGCCAGCAGAGATAATTTGAAAAGACTACTAGCTGTAATAGCTGTCAGTGGTGGTTCATTTGAGTAATGGGTAAAGGGGGATGAATACATTTGAACTGCTGACATTTTAGTTTTGAATCTTTAGCTTTTCATGCTTTACAATATTTTGTGCTCTACTGTGAAAAAAGGAGTATGTGATTCACAAAAAAAAATACTCAATTAAACTGAATAAAATTCCTGGTTGTAATACTCATTTACTGAACAAAGGGTTTGGGGCTGAATACTTTTACAAGGGCCTGTATATATACAAATGGAGCAGATCTTCCAATGCCCCAGAAGTTCTGGTAAACTGTCACTCTAATATACTGCTCTAGCTTATCTTCTGGTGTAGGCTTCGACTGGGAGTACAGCTTCCACCACTTCAGCATGGCTCAGAAAAGCACACAGAGACTGTCTCAGCCCAAGCAGCCAGCCGGACTCACAGAACTACTTTCATAGCCAGCAAGACCCCATTCCCACTAGATTCATGGCTGTCAAAGCCACCATTGAATACTTGTGAATGTCTTCAACAGGTACAAACATTTAACATCATATAGGACACAAAGAAAATAAAAATATTGCTCAGGATATTCTTACACACAGAAACCTAAAATGTACAGCCACATCCTAAAAAGTAATAAAGTAATTCCAAGAAATATAGATGTATAATTAAAAAAAATAGTTTCCTAACTCCCAGGATGAATTTAGATTATGAAGACACGCGGTCCTCTTTTATTGTCATTTAGTAATGCATGCATTAAGAAATGATACAATTTCTCCCATTTATCTCAATAAGCACTTGATAAAGCTGAATAACCCAGAGACAAAGTTGTGTGGGAACACGGGCAAAGTTCCTAGTTGGAAAGCTCAACGCCTATGAAAGATAGTGATGACCTGCTGAACTCCAAGAGGTTCACAGAAGTAGCACAATGAAGCCACAGACGGCAAAGGCTGGATGTAAGGTGCAACTAGCAACCTAGGCCTACATAGAAATAAGTTTATATAGTACAGTAAGAATTTCTTATGATTTTATGTGTTTCATTTTTGAAGATTCACTTTGAATTTTTTAATTGTCTCCTTAACATATCAAAGTTCACAGTGAATTTATTATCGAAGTTCACATTTATCACAATATACTACCCTGAGATTTATTTTCTTCTCGGTACTCACAATCGAACAAAGTAATACAAAGGAGTCAATGAAAAGTTGCTAAGACTGACAAGCAACCAGTGTGCAAAAGGAGACAAACTGTGCAAATAGAAAAACACCAGGCAGACAGACAGACAGATAGATAGATAAATAGACAGATAAGTAATACTGAGAACATGAGTTGTAGAGACCTTGAAAATTAGTTCATAGGTTTTGGAGTCAGTTCAGTATTGAAGTGAGTGAAGTTACACACAACGGTGGAAGGTTGAAGGGTAATAAGGATCTTCTAGTATGCAGTATTCAGTACCTTGCAAAGGGAAGGAAAAGATATTCAAAGTAACTGCGACTTATATTACACTATTTTTTTCTTAAATTATTATTTCACTCTTGAAAATGCATAAGTTAGATTGATCAACATGTGAACACATTTACTAAGAATTATCACTTTGCAACTTCATTACTGCAATGTAACATAGAATATTACCCTGCAAAAATATATTCAGAATTAGAATCTTAGAATCATGTTTATTATCACTATGTGATATGATGTGATATTTGTCTTGTGGCAGCAGTGCAGTGCAAAATTATAAAACTACTATTAATTACAAAATAAATAGTGTAAAAACAAGGAATGATGGATGTTCATTGTTCATGTGCTGTTCAGAAATATGATGGCAAAGGGGAAGACGCAGCTTCTGAATCATTGAATGTGAGTCTTCAGGCTCTGTAAGGAAAGAGTTAGATGTGATTCCTCTTTGGTATATGCTAAAATGGAATGGAAGTCTGTATGACAAAATGACATTAACTTGGAGCAGGATTGTTTTGAGAAAGTACAAGAGAACCAGTCCGCAACATGTTTGGAGAAAGTTAAGGGAGTTAAGGGAGTACAAGTCTGTGGCCATAATAATGGATAATGATGAAAACATGTTTGTCTGGGGAAGGTGAGATCATTGTGCAGGTGCAGTTACCAATTGCATGAGAATTTCATGCAAAAAGTACTAGTGTAAGAGGTTCTGAATGGTATAAGAAGGGGCACTTCCTTTATGTAACGGGAGGGCTTTGTCTTAGGCTAGGTACTGAATGGTTCCAGTACTAAGAGCTGGAGAAGGTAGGAACAAGTACATCAAGAGAGTTGGGGTATGACAAGTCAGAGCTACAGGCAGAGAGATGTGTGAAAGTTTGTCCGCATTTCGCAGATCAGCTCATTTAGTAGATGATAAGCATTATTTTGATTTCTGTATTGCTACTACTGAAGACATTCATTGTTTTCCTGTATTGCATTTGTGCTAGTTCTATTAGTGTTTTATTGTGGTTTAACATGTGTGCAGTACCTCCCCTTATGTGCAAATGCCATGAGCTGAATCAGAAAAGAACATAGAACAGACTCTAAAATTATTTTCATTACAGGTTCCTGCATTTCCCTGAACTCTGAGGAGGGAATACCGACAAATTTATGTTTAAGTTCAAGCTTAATTGTTATTCAACCATACAGAAATAACCATGAACAAATGAAACAGCGTTACTCCAGGGCCAAGGTGGGGAAAACAGTACCAACAGTTGTGCACAGCACAAGGCACATATAAGATATCAGTAAAATGCAGTCACATATAAAATTAATATAGTCAAGACCCCGAGTCCATGAATATTGCAGCAATGTGCAGTCAAAAACAATACGACTTGTCTTCTGCTGAGTGAACACTGGAGGGCAGCATAGAGTCCAGCTTGGATGCCACGCCAAACCATCCCCAGCACTCCGGTGGAGCACACTGACTTCAATGCCTCTATCCTAGGTGGCTGTAAATAGGCTGCACTGCAGGTTGAGTCCTAGTCCAACAAATCAGTAATTCAGACTTGCAGCATTCCTCATTAGCAATGTCCAAAAGGGTCTTGCAATCATAAGGAAAAGTGACTGAGATGATCACTCACTGTTAGACTATGCTCTACCTTTGCAACACCAACCCCTGTGAAGCTCGCAGCAGCATGATCCACACCAAGTCCAGCTCCTTCAGTTTCGTCGCCAATGAGCAACTCACTGACAAGGGAGACCTGCAGTACTTTAAGCCCTTAACGTCCAGCAGATCTTGCAATTGTAAAAAATATGGTTTTCCCAAAGATAGTTAAGAAATGTTTCCTTATCACTATTCCAAATGGCTAGCCTCTGATCCTGATGCTTCACTCAATCATTCTTGATTCTACAGCAAACAATCTCTCCAAATCTTAAGTTTTTTCTTTCACTCTTATAAACTTTGGTGGATAGATCTCCTCATAGGTCAATATTTTCATCCAAGGAGTCAATGCAATAAATTTACATCGCTCTGTCCCAAAAGCAAACATCTGCAAAATTGTACACTGGTATCCTTTATATGACTCAGTAGTCTTATTCAATTGAAGCAACAAGTGTGTACACCTTGACTCCAACCCTTTGCAATAAAAACTAATATAACATTGTAGCGGTGTGCTACACACAGCGCTAGAATAACCACACGGAGTCGGTGAGCTAGAGTTGCAACGAAAGAGATTTATTCAAACTTCGCGGCCTGCTTTAAAGCCTTCCCGTTCCCGCCCTCCCTGGGCGGGACTATCATGGGGAATGCCTATTCCCAGACCCTTTCCGCGCACGAGATTTTACCCCTGCTGGTGAAGATGGCCTGGCGCCCTTTGGCCGGCCACATGGGCCGGTTTGAGTCGGTCCACCGTGAAAACCTCCTCTCTCCCCTCAATGTCCAGCACGAACGTGGACCCGTTGTTCCTGATCACCTTAAACGGCCCCTCGTAGGGCCGCTGTAGCGGTGCCCAGTATCCACCCCGTCGTACAAAAAGAAACTTACGGTTCTGCAGGTCTTTGGGTACGCAGGTCGGGCTCTGTCCGTGCTGTGAAGTGGGGATGGGGGCCAGGTTACCGAGCCTCTCACGTAGTCTGTCCAGGACTGCTGCGGGTTCTTCCTCTTGCCCCCTTGGGGCTGGTATGAACTCTCCTGAGACTACCAGGGGTGCGCCGTACACCAACTCGGCCGATGAGGTGTGCAGATCCTCCTTGGGCACCATGCGGATTCCGAGCAGGACCCAGGGAAGCTCGTCAACCCAGTTAGGCCCCTCCAGGCGGGCCATGAGAGCCGATTTCAGGTGACGGTGGAAGCAATCCACTAGTCCGTTCAACTGTGGGTGGTAGGCAGTTGTGTGGTGTAGCTGAGATCCTAAAAGGCTGGCCATAGCCGATCACAGGCTGGAGGTGAACTGGGTGCCCCTGTCGGAGGTAATGTGGGCCGGTACCCCAAAGCGGGCTACCCAGGTTTTGATCAGTGCTCGGGCGCAGGATTCGGAGGTGGTGTCGGTGAGCAGGACTGCCTCTGGCCATCTGGTGAACCGGTCTACGATAGTTAGGAGGTACCGCGCTCCTCATGACACTGGCAGGGGCCCCACGATATCCACCTGGATGTGGTCGAACCTCCGGCGGGTGGGTTCGAACCGCTGTGGCGGAGCCTTGGTATGCCGCTGCACCTTGGCCGTTTGGCACTGCATGCATGTTTTGGCCCATTCACTGACCTGTTTACGCAGTCCATGCCACACGAACCTGTTGGCGACCAGCCGGACGGTTGTCCTGATGGAGGGCTGCGCTAAGTTGTGAATGGACTTGAAAACCCGCCGGCGCCAGGCTACTGGGACAACGGGGCAGGGTTGGCCGGTAGCTACGTCACATAGTAGGGTCCTCTCACCTGGGCCTACGGGGAGGTCTTGGAGCTGCAAACCGGAGACTGCAGTCCTGTAACTGGGGATCTCAGCATCTGCCTGCTGTGCCTTTGCCAGCGCTGCATAGTCCACCCCCTGGGACAAGGCCTGTATGGTAGGTCTGGAAAGCACGTCCGCCACAGGCACCATGTGCAGAGGGGAGGCCCATGGGCTGTCGGACCGTCGTATGATCCCCAATTCCTCCATCTTCTTGAACTCCTCCTTTGCCAGTCGGAGCTTGTCCAGGGGAAGCCTTCGAGCACGGGCGTGGAGGGGTGGTCCCTGGGTCGGGATGTGGAGCTGTACTCCGTGTCTGGGCATGGCTGCCGTGAATTGCGGTGTCAGTACTGATGGGAAATCCGCCAGGACCCTGGTGAATTCATCGTCGGGCAGCGTGATGGAGTCCAGGTGTGGGGCTGGCAACTGTGCCTCACCCAGGGAGCACATTTGAAAAGTCTTGGCGTGGACTAATCGCTTCCCTTGCAGGTCGACCAGCAGGCTGTGGGCTCGTAGAAAATCCGCCCCCAGGAGTGGTTGGGCCACGGCGGCCAGTGTGAAGTCCCGTGTGAACCAGCTGGAGCTGAACTGTAGCCGCACCGTGCGGGTGCCGTAGGTTCGTATTGTGCTGCCATTAGCGGCCCTCAGGGTGAGTCCCGGTTCTCTGTTGCGGGTGTCGTAACTCGTTGGAGGTAAGACGCTGATCTCCGCTCCAGTGTCGACCAAAAAGCGGCGTCCCGACTACTTGTCCCAGACGTACAGGAGGCTGTCCTGATGGCCAGCCGCCGTAGCCATCAGCGGCGGCTGGCCCTGGCGTTTCCCGGGAATTTGCAGGGTGGTCTGCAGCGGCGGGCCTCTGTGCCCCACTGCTGGTGGTAGAAACACCATTGTTCGTTGGGCTCCTCATTCCCGTCGCCGGGTTTTGTAGGCTCTGCTGCCGGGCCTGGTCTGGTCTGCCGTTGGGAACGCGGCTTGGTGATCTGTGCGACGGATGCCCCTCTCTCTTTCCTGGCATTCCACAGCACATCTGCTCGGGCCGCCACCTTCCGGGGGTCGCTGAAATCTGTGTCGGACAGCAGCAGGCATATGTCGTCGGGCAGTTGCTCTAGGAACGCCTGCTCAAACATGAGGCAGGGTTTGTGTCCTTCAGCCAGGGCCAGCATCTCGTTCATTAATGCTGACGGCGGCCTGTCTCCCAAACCATCCAGGTGCATTAAGCGGCGTGCTCATTCGCGCCATGAGAGTCCAAAAGTCCTTATGAGCAGGGCTTTGAATGCTGTGTATTTGCCGTCCTCCGGGGGCGACTGTATAAACTCCTCAACTTGTGCAGCTGTCTCCTGGTCGGGGGAGCTCAGCACGAGGTAGTAGCGAGTGGACTCCGAGGTTATCTGCCGAATGAGGAATTGTGCTTCTGCTTGTTCGAACCATAATTGGGGTAGCAGCGTCCAGAAGCTTGGCAGTTTTAACAAAACTGCGTGAACAGATGCAGCGTCGGTCATCTCTGGTCCAAATATTGTTTGGGCCGTCGAGGTCACCAATTGTAGTGGTGTGATACACACAGCGCTAGAATAACCACACCGAGTCGGTGAGTTAGAGTTGCGATGAAGGAGATTTATTCAAACTTCGCGGCCTGCTTTAAAGCCTTCCCGTTGCCGCCCTCCCTGGGCGGGACTATCGTGGGGAATGCCCCGCTGGTGAAAATGGCCTGGCGCCCTTTTTGGGGCCGGCCCTCTGCCTGCGCGCGCAGTTGTGAGCCGGTTCGTGGGTGCCAGAAAGTGGGTCGCCACAACATTTATCTTCCCAATTGTTCTGTGTGCCTATATGCTAAGTTGATATACAAGCCTATTTTGACCACCTGATTCTTCAAGTTCAAGTTTAACATTTAAGGCATGTTCTTGTTTGCTGAAGTAAGTGGGTGAAGAGCAGGGTCGCTGTTTTGCTGCTGCTTGTGCATGGGAGGGGGGAGTAGGGGACTTTGGGGTTCTAACGTTTTTACTGTCACTCATTCTTTGGGGCATTCTTCTGCTTTTGTGGATGTCTGCGAAGAACAAGACTTTCAGAATGTGTATTGTATACGTTTCTCTGATATTAATTGAAACTATTGAACTATTCTTTCTTCAAAAATTAATAACGTGCTCACATTCCTCTGCAAAAATCTTCCACCTTCCCCCTACTTTACTTTCCTAGATTTTGCATTTTTTTTTACAAGCATGGATACCCTCTACTTGGTGCTTTCATCTGAGCCTTCAATTACTGAGACCCCAGGTGTGTTTGTGTGTGTGTGTGTGTGTGTAGACACACACACAAAAACATTAACTAATTAGACCAGAATAATACTACCAATCACATGTCAAAGTAAAGCTGCTGTCTGAAAAAAACATCATGTAAGTACTGCAACTAAAATCAATAGTTCTTAATTATTGTCCTCACATTCAGAAGAAGCTTCTGATTTGTATGAGATTTGCTTTTCTTGTTCAAATATTTGAATTTGATCCAAACTTTGTTAAATTGATCAAAACATTTTTTCATCATGTAAAGAATAAGTTTGTATAATGATTATTTCACACCTTTCATTTTGCTATCAAGTATTCAATAATAGTTGTCCATGAATACTTTTACTATTATTTATTGTACCATGAGAACTATAAGCCTCAGTGATCAGGTAAGGGACTGACTACCAAATCCAGTTGGGTGGGGGGGGGTGGAATCGTATGAAACACGTCTTTATATAGATGCCATTCTTCGGTTGATTGAAAGTTACACCATTCCTTCCATTTACCCTTAAATGTACTTATTCCTTCTTTATTGCTTTCTGAATATGAAGCAAAGCAGGAAATGTCAGCAATACAAGAAAATTTATACACACACACACACACACACACGTCTTCACCCTTTTACTTTCTCTTCACATACATTCCTCTTCCTGACTAGGCTAATTCAAGATAAGCAGTCAATATATTTACAGAACTCTGCAAATCAATGCACACAGCCATAAGCCTAAGTTTGTACTGCCGATACTCCTCACTCTTCACTTGCGATAAAAAAATCCTGTCATTCATTCAATGTCCTTCATTTACATTCTATTTTTGTTATTCACTACCTTTTACTATGATCTGCTGTTTATTCTACATGAAACTATGTGAACCTGCCTTCACTGAACATATATAGAACTGCACAGGAATGGGCGCTTTGGCACAAGACCTCTGCACTGAACACGATGCCAATTTAAACGGCACATCTGCCTGCGTGTATATTATACCCTGCCATTCCCTCTCTATTTTATATGCACGTCTAAGTGACTATTAAGTGACCATTATAATCAGCAAAGTTATTTAATGGCAAGATTCCCTATGAATTTTTCTGGTTTACACTATGAGAAAAAACAGCAAGTAGGAGACCACGAATAGATTCTATAGAGATGAACGTAACTGCTAAAAGCAATCCACTCCAGACTTTCTGATAATCCTTTCTTCTTTGAGAAAAATAAAGCAATTGGTAAATTGCACTGTAACTAAGATTTAAAAAATGAAATTAAGGTTTAATATTAGCCTTCACATAACGGGTGGGAGAGGAGGGTTAAAACTGAAAGGAAGCAGGTGCAGGTTTCACAAGATGCAGATCTTTCAACATTTCCAATGGTCAGTCACAACTCTGAAGGAAGGTGTTAGCCTTTTTTGGCACCAATTATCAACCCACCATTTCAGCCCCGAATTGCAGACCTACCACTATCCTTGAAAACCATCCTCATGTTTCGTTATAAATATCATTGTTTTAGTCTGTCAGTTCAGTCATCTTATCCACCAAACTACAATTTAATTTTTGCACCAGGCAAATTTTTCATTCCTAATCTGAAAAATAACAATGAGAAATAGGGCACCCAATGGCCTTCCAATACACAGATCTCTGAAGAAAACATTAATTCAGATGTCATAATTAAACAACGTGCCAGTTTGTTGCATTCTGTGACAAAAACCACTGCTTTTTGAACAGAAACACACAACTGACACTATTTAAACACTCAAACAACAGGAATTCTGCAGATGCTGGAAATTCAAGCAACACACATCAAAGTTGCTGGTGAACGCAGCAGGCCAGGCAGCATCTCTAGGAAGAGGTACAGTCGACGTTTCAGGTCGAGACCCTTCGTCAGGATGAACTGAAGGAAGAGTTAGTAAGAGATTTGAAAGTGGGAGGGGGAGGGGGAGATCCAAAATGATACGAGAAGATAAGAGGGGGAGGGATGGAGCCAAGAGCTGGACAGGTGATTGGCAAAGGGGATATGAGAGGATCATGGGACAGGAGGTCCGGGGAGAAAGTCGGGCGGGGTGGAGGGGAACCCAGAGGATGGGTAAGGGGTATATTCAGAGGGACAGAGGGAGAAAAAGGAGAGTGAGAGAAAGAATGTGTGTATAAAAATAAATAACGGATGGGGTACGAGGGGGAGGTGGGGCATTAGCGGAAGTTAGAGAAGTCGATGTTCATGCCATCAGGTTGGAGGCTACCCAGACAGAATATAAGGTGTTGTTCCTCCAACCTGAGTGTGGCTTCATCTTTACAGTAGAGGAGGCCACGGATAGACATGTCAGAATGGGAATGGGATGCGGAATTAAACTGTGTGGCCACTGGGAGATCCTGCTTTCTCTGGCTGACAGAGTGTAGGTGTTCAGCAAAGCGGTCTCCCAGTCTGCGTCAGGTCTCGCCAATATATAGAAGTCCACATCGGGAGCACCGGATGCAGTATATCACCCCAGCCGACTCACAGGTGAAGTGTCGCCTCACCTGGAAGGACTGTTTGGGGCTCTGAATGGTGGTAAGGGAGGAAGTGTAAGGGCATGTGTAGCACTTATTCCGCTTACACGGATAAGTGCCAGGAGGGAGATCAGTGGGGAGGGATGGGGGGGACGAATGGACAAGGGAGTTGCGTAGGGAGTGATCCCTGCGGAAAGCAGAGAGAGAGGGGGAAGGAAAGATGAGCTTAGTGGTGGGATCCCGTTGGAGGTGGCAGAAGTTCCTGCACGCATGCTGAGCTCATTGACTTTATTAACTTTGCCTCCAACTTTCACCTTGCCCTCAAGTTTACCTGGTCCATTTCCGACACGACCCTCCCCTTTCTAGATCTTTCTGTCTCTGTCTCTGGAGACAGCTTATCCACTGATGTCTACTATAAGCCTACTGACTCTCACAGCTATCTGGACTATTCCTCTTCTCACCCTGTCTCTTGCAAAAACGCCATCCCCTTCTCGCAATTCCTCCATCTCCGCCGCATCTGCTCTCAGGATTACGCATTTCATTCCAGGACAAGGGAGATATCCTCCTTTTTTAAAGAAAGGGGCTTCCCTTCCTCCACTATCAACTCTGCTCTCAAACGCATCTCCCTCATTTCACACACATCTGCTCTCACTCCATCCTCCCGCCACCCCACTAGGAATAGGGTTCCCCTGGTCCTCACCTACCACCCCACCAGCCTCTGGGTCCAACATATTATTCTCCGTAACTTCCGCCACCTCCAACGGGATCCCACCACTAAGCACATCTTTCCTTCCCCTCCTCTCTCTGCATTCTGCAGGGATCACTCCCTACGCAACTCCCTTGTCCATTTGTCCCCCCCATCCCTCCCCACTGATCTCCCTCCTGGCACTTATCTTTGTAAGCGGAACAAGTGCTACACATGCCCTTACACTTCCTCCCTTACCACCATTCAGGGCCCCAGACAGTCCTTCCAGGTGAGGCAGCACTTCACCTGTGAGTCGGCTGGGGTGATATACTGTGTCCGGTGCTCCTGATGTGGACTTCTATATATTGGCGAGACCCGACGCAGACTGGGAGACCGCTTTGCTGAACACCTACGCTCTGTCCGCCAGAGAAAGCAGGATCTCCCAGTGGCCACACATTTTAATTCCACATCCCATTCCCATTCTGACATGTCTATCCACGGCCTCCTCTACTGTAAAGATGAAGCCACACTCAGGTTGCAGGAACAACACCTTATATTCCGTCTGGGTAGCCTCCAACCTGATGGCATGAACATTGACTTCTCTAACTTCCACTAATGCCCCACCTCCCCCTCGTACCCCATCCGTTATTTATTTTTATACACACATTCCTTCTCTCACTCTCCTTTTTCTCCCTCTGTCCCTCTCACTATACCCCTTACCCATCCTCTGGGTCCCCCCCCCCCCCCGTCTTTCTCCCCGGGCCTCCTGTCCCATGATCCTCTCATATCCCCTTTGCCAATCACCTGTCCAGCTCTTGGCTCCATCCCTCCCCCTCCTGTCTTCTCCTATCATTTTGGATCTCCCCCTCCCCCTCCCACTTTCAAATCCCTTACTAACTCTTCCTTCAGTTAGTCCTGATGAAGGGTCTCGGTCTGAAACGTCGACTGTACCTCTTCCTAGAGATGCTGCCTGGCTTATTTAAACACTGTTCACTCTAAGCACAGTGTAGTGTCTAATGGCCACACAAGTGCATGTGAAACTATTTGGCAACAGCCTCCTGTCCCAATTAAGCATCTTAGAGTCCTAAATAAACAAAGGGAATCTCTACTAGTTTCTCAATTAGTTTTTGTTCTTTAATAGTTGACCCAAATAAGCAGCTGCCCTGATCAATCGATGGCCCATTTAATCAGAATCCACTGTGCACTAAAGTTACTTCTCCATTTATCTCCAGCATTTTATTCAATTTCCTTAACTTGAAGCATAGCTTTTAATCAATTTATATTTTAGTAGAGCTAACTCATTTATATCTAATGCCAGAATAATGCAACTCGGTTAAGGAATTCCCTTGATTCACCACTTCATTTTCTTTTTGCAGCCTCCTTTCCCAGCCAGTGTCATTCCGTCCCATGTTCACTCCGTTTGCATGATGAAAATATCGATCAGCAGTGGCGAGCATGACTAATTTCAATCCTTACACAGAGAGCACAAGTTAGTTAACTCTCATTTCACAGCTCTAGATCACAAAACAATTGTTACAGCTTCTGATGCTAACCATCTTATTTTGTTTCAGTTTCTCCCCTTCCCTTCTAAAGGCAATGATAATCCTTAAGCATTGTTAGCCTTTGGTTCTTGACCTAAAGAGGTTTTATTGTAAACCAAATCACTAGGTGTCAACAAGTTGTTCAGCTGTGAAAGATATCAAAGAAAGATGTCAAATTATGGTATTCATAGCCTTTCATCATCTGACAGCAATCTGGACTTTGTATTCCCAACAGCTTTTCTTAATAATTTTTAATTTTTTTTTTGGTTAGCATAACAAAACTTTCAATTTCCAGATACACCTACACTTACATTTCTTCCCCTCACAGATATCAGGCATCAGAACACTTCCATCAAAATATAGACATCACCACAACATCCTATACAAAAGCCCTTATTAGTATAGCGAACAGGTTTACATCTATATACTGCAGAGAAGGTTGCCATGTT